>NC_086445.1:233942013-234274791 GCF_028390025.1 Pseudophryne corroboree | reverse complement strand
AGTTATTTATCCACACTCTTAGTGAAGATTTTGTTTTTATCTGTCCATATATCCACACTTTTCCACTTCTTATATTTATATATGGGCAGCTACAATACCAAACTACATACAATTCTCACACTTCAAAATAAATTGATTTATTTTGCTTCTCCTGCAATTACACACATATAATAACATTTACAAAGCAGCCTTTGTTGGTAACACTGTTGAGCCTGTAGATATAGTATAATGGGTCTCCAAATGATATCTTTTGCAGATAATTAGTAGATCGTTAATGAACCATGTTGCAAAGTTCCAAGTGCAAAGTCTGGTTAGTATTAAGCAGTCTTGAATTTACATAAGCTGTTTAGGCATATAATGAAGCAGATCATGCAGGAATTGTTAGTATTGAAGATTAAGGAGAAATGCAAGTCCTATCAAGTGTATAATAAACAAGCCTTCACTAGATAGTGATGAAAGTTCTTTCAAGTACAGTGTATAATAAGCAGGCTTTAATCAGTATTTAGAGCATAAGGATTAGGTATTTAACATGGCCATGTTAGTTGATATATATGACTCATTACCATTTCCCTGTGATTTCCAAAGGATTAGCTCACAAACTCCTGGCTCTAGTTGCTTTCTCTTTTATGAAGCCTTATCTGGAGATAGAGATGCGATCCTGAACTTGGCACAGATGGGGTAGATGTATTAAACCTGGAGAAGTGATAAAGCAGTGATAAGTGGAATGTGATAACACACCAGCAAATCCGCTCCTGTCAATTTACATATTGGAGCTGATTGGCTGGTGTGCTATCACCTTGCACTTATCACTGTTTTATCATTGCTTTATCACTTCTCCAGGCTTAATACATCTGCTCCATGATTCTTAAAAAGGATTATATTCAGCTGGCTTGTGTGTGGCTTTAAAATACGCGCTTCTCCGCCTCTCTGACCGATATTGGCGGCTTCCTCAGTCAGTATACTGTAAAACTGATTGAGAAAAATAACGAAGCAGTGGTGCAAACAGACTTTTTGACCTCCAGACAGGCAGACACAAGTATGTGGCCCAGGCATTTCTACTAGCGCACCTTAAATGGAAAAATAGCATGACGAAAGTAACAGAAGTAACCCCTATAGGGGGGTCATTCCAGATCAGTACACCCAAAAAAAATTAGAAATGTCCACCACCTTCTCAGATTTTTACAAAAAATATTTAGTTAAGAGAAGAAGTCAAAATAACTATTTGTGCCAAATATCTCGACTATCTGACCATTAGCTTACAAAATACTGATTTTTCAATGTATTAAACTAAAGTATTTACTAATGGTGGCTTATTTATTGACATTTATTTGAGGTATCACAGGTGTTTAATGAGGAATCACCACAAAATATGGACCCCAAAGGAAACTTTTCCTCCTGAATCCAAAAAAAAAACAAATCAAATTTCGAGTTACGGCAAAAATCTGATCTTTTGGAACAGAATGAAAAACATTAGGATTTGAGCTTTGCAGACATATAGGCATCAGTTAGAAATATAGCTCCACTTTATAAAGCTGTGTTTCACCTTTGACCTAGTGCGAAAAGACAAAGGGGTCTATTCAATAATATTATTTTTACTAAAATAATGTGAAAAAGGGTGTTTTTACACCCTTTTCACATTATTTAATGTCACCTGAATGTATTAAAGGGCATTTGGAGCAGTTTTCATGAAAAACTGCTCCAAACTCTTTAATTCACTTTCTTTTAGTAAGCCACATTGCTTACTAAAAGAAAGATGGATGGGGGGACATAGATGGAGAGAACATCATACGGGAGCATTGTACATAGATAGATGGACAGGGCAGAGCATAGATGGATAGACAGATTGATTGATGGACGGATAGTAGAGAGGATTGCTCACGGTCAGCGGGATTGTGTGGCACTGTCCAAGCACAAATTCTCCATCAGTTAAGCAGCACTTTCGCTACTGCAGATATGTTTCCAGGTTCTCTCCAACAAGCGGCTCCAGTCACACATTGAGGGCATCTCTGCACCCTGCACAGCAGTACTGATTTTAAAAAAAATGGTGCATTGGGATTGCTTGCTGGCAGTTTCATCCCCTGCACCCTCAATAGTTATGCCACTGATTGGGACTGCTGCACTTGGGATGGGTGTGGATGTGGTAGTGCTCTGACCAGCAGCATTACCTGGGCTGATACTGTAGTCTGCAAGGTGACACAGTCCCAGAAAGGATATCTTTCTGAGCTGCCATGCTCACTGCTGATACTGCTGGGGGGGCGGGTTGGGCATACATGCATTCACCTGCATTCTCATGGGCGGATAGTAGGGACTGGGAGGGGGGGTGATAGGAGACAGCCAGGAGGGTTTGCATGGGGCCTGGGAGGACGGCCGCTGGCAGCTTGTGAAAGGATTTTTTTTCCTGTCTCCAATGGGCCTGTTTTCATGGGGAGGCCTGGAGCTGCAGCTCCACCTGCTCCATTGTTAATCCGACCCTGTCTACAAGAAAGAAGGATTTGACCCATCAAAGATAAGCTTTACAGAATACTGCCAGAACATTGAAAGAACATAAGCAACATTTTCTTGGTACACTGGAAGTGGAATCCTTTTACAATCCACTTCTACATGGAAAATGGAAAATGTTCTAGGTGCCATATTAAAAGAAAGAGAAAAAGAAATCTATTTTTAAGTGATATGCGATGCCACACAAAATACTTCACATACTGAACAGAATGTTATTATTATCCGGCGTTATGTTAGTAAAGATTAAATGACAGGAGATTGGGCCAACAAAGAGAGGTTCATTTACTTTTTTACTTTTACAACAAAACAGCAGAAGAGATCGCTGAAATGTTACTATCAAAACTGAATGCACATGGCATCAATGTTAATGACTGCAGAGGACAAGGGTATGATAATGGAGCAAATATGTCTGGCAAAATCAAAGGAGTGCATCCCCGTATAGAGGAGAAGTATCCTGAAGCTGTACAGATGGAGCCACGCTCCGGAGACACGCCCCATTCACTTGAATGGAGAGCGTCTCCATACGTGCACCTGGACAGAGACGCTCTGAATTGCCTAGTCACGCCAAGAGTGCTTGTTTGCGATGGAGCTGCCTCAGATGAGCGTGGCTTCATCTGTATATTGCCCATGTGCTGCCCATTCTCTAAATCTTGTGGGTGCACATGCAGCATCATGCTGTACAAATGGGTTGGGTATGGGTTACCGGTGGCTGGGCTCCTGGCGGTCAGTATCTCGATGCTGGGATCCCGGCCGCAGAATCCCAGCGAAGGAAGGGGGGGGGGTGCGACAAAGCCCCTTGTGGGCTCGGTAGTGAACTGCGCTCGCCACAGGTTCTATTCCCACTCTATGGGAATAGTTCCTGTTAGTCGGCATGCCGACTGTCGGGATTGAGAGCCGGCGGGATGTCGGGATCGGTATTGTGACCGGCGGTCTCCCAACATAACTACATCCCATCCAGATGTGTTTACATTTTTCAGCTGTGTAATTTGTCTATATGTCCTACTTAGTACAAGTCCTGTAAAATGGCATATTTTGAAAGAACATATTGGAGGCTCCTTGAATGGGATAAGTGACACCAGATGGAGCGCTAGAATTGAAGCAGTTCACCCAAAAACTCAAAAAAGTCTAGGAATTATTGAAGCATTAAAGAATATTGTTTAATCTAGAAAGTTTTCCATTGAGGCTCATTCTGAGGCAGAACAACTAGAGATTACTTCTTTACTTCTTTCTTTCAAATCCATACTACTTTCAATTTTCTGGATCAAGATCCTGTAAAGTTTTGAAGAAAGGAATACAATTCTTCAAATAAGATCAGTCTCAATGGATATACTGTAGGAGCAGCAAATATGAAGTCTCTTTTGGCAGAAATGCAGTCACTTAGGGATAAGCAGCCTGTTTTAATTACAGAGGCAAATCTTGTTGCTGACAGTATAGAAATTATTAAAGAGCTGAACCCACATGATCGGAAAATTCAGAACAGAGAAGATGTTGAAACATCTATTCAAAGTGAATGTGTTTCTTGTAGAACTTGATTCCATAATTTGTAAGTTGAATCAGTGTTTTGAATCAATGCAAAAGATTAGCAGTTTGTTTTCTCCTATTTTAAAATTTACAACTATGAAGAATTGGTAACATCCAATGGAGCTCTGGTCTCCAAATAGCCAAGAGATCTTACACCAGATTTAGTAGGTGGAATTCAGCATCTTCAAAACGTTTTTGATGCTACATTTTAGAGCCACTCAACTCCACTTGAATGCTAAATGCCTTATGCAGACTACAGCGTCAAGGAGTGTCAGGACTGATACAAAAATATAGGTTTCACTATTATCAATCTCATGCTTTCAGGAAGTTTAGCACCAAATACAAAGAACAGAATGAGTAAACATACTGAAGATAGCACTAGTTACCCAATACATGTCAGATTGTAAACTGACTATATACAATTTGTGTTTTTTTACTTCATTTGATTATTATATGAGTATTTTATTTTATATCTTTAGAAAGGTGGTTGGTGTTTGTTATGAATATAATGTGATGTTCTTAATAGGACAAGAAGTGGGAAATATATATTTATTACAAAATGATATGTTCTGTGTGTGTCAGTATTCCTGACAGGGGTATATTTTACAAGTAAGGGAAATGTCCATTGGGGGTAATTCAGAGTTGATCGCAGCAGAAAATTTGTTAGCAGTTGGGCAAAACCATGTGCACTGCAGGTGTGGCAGATATAACATTTGCAGAGAGATTTGGATTTGGGTGGGTTATTTTGTTTCTGTGCAAAGTAAATACTGGCTGCTTTATTCTTACACTGCAATTTAGATTTCAGTTTGAACACACCCCACCCAAATCTAACTCTCTCTGCACATGTTATATCTGCCCCACCTGCAGTCCACATGTAATAGAGGAACTCTTTATCGTCTATCGAGAGGGTCAGTATATAGGGAAGCCATATGTCAAAACATTTGGGTGATCTGGATTCTAAATCTTTCCATCTTGTACACATGAGCCAGTCTAGGCAACATGGGGGAGATAGGGATAGGAGTAGAGTGAATCCACTGAGATAGAATGTTTTTTTTAGATACTGCCGCTACTTTAGCCAGCAGTAGCACAACGCCCTTAGAAAGTCGCCTTGAAGGGGATTGGGGATTATCATTCCATAATGCCCACGACGCTGATAAGGAGAGGGGGATTCATATTTTATTTTTAAATAAAGCAGCCCCTTAGATGTTTTAGTAGCCCCTCCTGAGCCCCCACAGCAGCCCTGGATGGGGAAAGTTGAGTTTGGGTGGGTTCGGTAAAGTACTAAGCAGGACTGTGCAGCAATTTTTTTTGTTATTGAGCCCCTGCCCTAGTGGAGCATGCCACTCTATAGTCCAAACTCATTTCATACTATAAGTAGGACTATGGGAGGAAGCAATGCTAACCTCTGTGCCCACAGCATGCCTCAGCCTGGCAATCCAGACATCTTCCTAGCTGTAAGCCACAATGAGACTCCATACTGGGCCTTATTCAGTAACTGTTTGTGCCTCACAAGAGCACCTGGCCCATCTAATGATGCAGTGCAATGGAAAGCTGACGCAATGCAAGATCACTGAATCTCTGTTATTACAACACTGTAAGGTCTTGTGATAAACCTACATAGCCCTTAGGAAAAGAACCCTGTACAACAAATGTGCATTTGTAAATAAATAATACCAAAATATGGAACATTAATAATTAATCAAAATTAAGGTTGACTAATTGGAGCCATTCATTTGAGTGAGTCCCTAACATGAAATAATTTAGAAGAACCTCTCTCTAATACTCTGACAGAAAATCTCTCACCTCTCTGTCAGTTGTACTGGATTATGATTCTGTCTCTTCTGAGTCTGACTGACTTTGGCCACAAATGTGGTTTCATTAGAAAACACTTTGTCAAAATTCCAATTTCAATTTCCACCTTTGCGGCTATGTTTTCACAAATCTGTTTGTGCTGTGGAAGCTTGTTTCGTACTCTGCTCTAGTCTTTCATTTAAACCTAGGATCAAGTACAGCAGCATCCCTGGAATTATACAGCAGCATCCCTGGAGTTATACAGCATAGGGAGCACCCCTGGAGAATGACAAAACACAGCAGACAGGACTTAAACAGCAGAGAGGCAGCACCCCTGGAATGATGTGGCAAAGAAAATATATGAAAGATGGAATTGTCCTTAGAACCGCCCACCCACTCTTATGTTGTATAAACAGGACATGCACACTTTAACAACCCAATCATTTCAGTGACAGAGTCTGCCACACGACTGTGGCTGAAATGATTGGTTTGTTTGGGCCCCCACCAAAAATCTTGCACAAACTGGCTCTACAGAGGCAAGATGTCGTCCTCATCCTCAGATTCCACCCCCCCCCCCACCGCTTCAGTGTTTACATCCTCATCCTCACAGAGAAATACTATTCAAACAAACCACATCATTTAGGTGTCAGTGGACTTCTTACGCTATTATCCAAAGTTGCTGAACTTGACAATGACTTATGATGAATCCGCTGCAGGTGACATATAAGGGAGGATGTTCCTAGGTGGTTAACATCTTTACCCCTACTTATTATGGATTGACAAAGGCAACACATGGCTGAATTTTTACAGCATACAAGACAGGGCCAGTGTACATTTATTTTCACTGCACCCCTGAATTTTTACTGCATACAAGACAGGGCCAGTGTACATTTATTTTCACTGCACCCCTGAATTTCTACAACATACAAGACAGGGCCAGTGTACATTTATTTTCACTGCACCAATGAATTTTTACAGCATACAAGACAGGGCCAGTATAAATTTATTTTCACTGCACCCCTGAATTTTTACAGCATACAAGACAGGGCCAGTGTACATTTATTTTCACTGCACCCCTGAATTTTTACAGCATACAAGACAGGGCCATCACCCCTGTATTTTCACATGGACTCGGTTCCCGGCTCGGAAAGTGAAGTTCGGGGGGGGGGGGGGTCGGTTCTCTGGGAACCGAACCCGCACATCTCTATGATTGATACATCCAGTTTTCTGACTAGAATAAATCTTTTATTAGTTCATACAGGTGAGACTGTTTTTTAATTAGTTTTTTTTATATTTTTGTTATTTACATCTATTTGAATGGATTGGATTGGATTTTTTTGTTCTGTGATTGAGGCCATTATTATAAATTCACACTTATGAAATACATTTAGCAATTACTAAGGAACTATTTAATTGGTCTGGAAATAAAAATATTATTTTTCCTACTTAAGAAATTGTCTGAGGTTTGTATGTTTTTCTTTCCTCCATGGAACATTTTGATGCTATATACAGTATGTGATTTTCTTATGAATATACATAGTTATTATAAATGTTATTAGAGTGTTGATAATATTGTAATTGTTTTCACACCTTGCAGTATTTTATTGATTTACATTTTTCGGATTGAGTACTATAAAATGTGTTATACTCAATCATAGAAGCAAAAATTTGTTTTATATAAACTTATATTTTAGTATGACTATAGCACTGTATTTTTTATTTTTTTATTTAATAGTTTGACCTTTATCATACAGCAGCTTTCCTTCAGTTACTTTTTTCTTTCTTTTCTCTTTGTTACCAGTCACATCTGACATATTGGTAACTTATTTTTGTCACTTATCTTCATTATCTAGTCTTACTGTAAATAGGCATATTTTATGTATGTTGCTACTACATATATTAATAATAATAATAATAATAATAATAATAATGAAGACAAAGAGATATATCTTGTTAGACAGAATGAGACTAAGAATGTAATAAGCAAGAGTTGTAGATTATCTCAAATCCAGCAATTTACAGGATCCCAAACAGCATGGATTCACTGGGGGAGATCATGTCAAACAAACCTTATTGACTTTTTTGACTGTGTGACTAAAGTAATGGATAAAGGTGGAGCCGTGGATATAGCTTATCTAGACTTTAGTAAGGCTTTTGACACTGTTCCACATCGCAGACTGCTAAATAAACTTGGAAGCTTGGGATTGGATACTAAAATTGTTGAATGGATTAGATCTTGTTTGCAGGATAGAAAACAGATAGTTGTGATAAATGGAGTACACTCACAGGAGGGAAATGTTACCAGTGGAGTGCCCCAGGGATCTGTACTTGGACCAGTGCTTTTTAATATCTTTATTGGTGACATTGCAAATGGCATTAAAGGACAAGTATACCTTTTTGCAGATGACACAAAAGTATTCAACAGGGTAGACACACCAGGTGGGGTAAAACAAATGATTGAGGATCTAGGTAGACTAGAGGAATGGTCAAGTGTGTGGCAATTACTGTTTAATGCCAAAAAATGTAAAATCATGCACTTGGGTCTCAAAAATCCAAAGGCTAATTATAGTATTAATGGCACTATACTGGAAACTACTGAGGAGGAAAGGGATCTAGGAGTCACTATTTCAGGTGACTTAAAGGCAGGTAAGCAATGTAACAAAGCAATGAGGAAGGCTAGTCAGAATCAGAATCGACTTTATTGGCCATGTATACTCACGTATACTAGGAATTGTTTGCGATCTACAATGCTTCGCCAAATAACATAAAAGGAAAAGGCATAACAAAACACACATACACACATAACATGGTTCCGGTATGAATGATCTATAGTATGTTGATCGACAGTGTTATGATCGACACCAATTGTCCGACCTGGTGTCATGATCGACTAAGTTTCAATAGACTGTGATGATAATTAGACAATTATGAGATCGGCATGTACCAATCATCGACGTTATTAACATCGACTACAGGAGATCGTATTAAATGACATAGACAGTATGATACAATAGACATGTTATACAGGTTGAGTCTCCCTTATCCAAAATGCTTGGGACCAGAGGCATTTTGGATATGGGATTTTTCCGTATTTTGGAATAATTGCATACCATAATGAGATATCATGGTGATGGGACCTAAATCTAAGCACAGAATGCATTTATGTTTCATATACACCATATACACACAGCCTGAAAGTAATTTTAGCCAATATTTTTAATAACTTTGTGCATTAAACAAAGTGTGTGTACATTCACACAATTCATTTATGTTTCATATACACCTTATACAAACAGCCTGAAGGACATTTAATACAATATTTTTAATAAATTTGTGTATTAAACAAAGTTTGTGTACATTGAGCCATCAAAAACAAAGGTTTCACTATCTCACTCTCACTCAAAAAAGTCCGTATTTCGGAATATTACGTATTTCGGAATATTTGGATATGGGATACTCAACCTGTATAATCGGCATGCTATGTGATCGACAATTAAAAGATCTATGTTAAGAAGTCCAGCAGGTGCAATGGTCAACAATCGAATATCCAAATAGGATATGATCGAATTTACAAGTGGTCGACAATGTATAATTAGTAGTGATGTGCACCGGAAATTTTTCGGGTTTTGTGTTTTGGTTTTGGGTTCGGTTCCGCGGCCGTGTTTTGGATTCGGACGCGTTTTGGCAAAACCTTGCCGAAATTTTTTTGTCAGATTCGGGTGTGTTTTGGATTCGGGTGTTTTTTTCAAAAAACCCTCAAAAACAGCTTAAATCATAGAATTTGGGGGTCATTTTGATCCCATAGTATTATTAACCTCAATAACCATAATTTCCACTCATTTTCAGTCTATTCTGAACACCTCACACCTCACAATATTATTTTTAGTCCTAAAATTTGCACCGAGGTCGCTGGATGGCTAAGCTAAGCGACACAAGTGGCCGACACAAACACCTGGCCCATCTAGGAGTGGCACTGCAGTGTCAGACAGGATGGCACTTCAAAAAAATAGTCCCCAAACAGCACATGATGCAAAGAAAAAAAGAGGCGCAATGAGGTAGCTGTGTGACTATGCTAAGCAACCCAAGTGGCCGACACAAACACCTGGCCCATCTAGGAGTGGCACTGCAGTGTCAGGCAGGATGCCACTTCAAAAAAATTGTCCCCAAACAGCACATGATGCAAAGAAAAAAAAGAGGCGCACCAAGGTCGCTGTGTGACTAAGCTAAGCGACCCAAGTGGCAGACACAAACACCTGGCCCATCTAGGAGTGGCACTGCAGTGTCAGACAGGATGGCACTTCAAAAAAATAGTCCCCAAACAGCACATGATGCAAAGAAAAAAAGAGGCGCAATGAGGTAGCTGTGTGACTAAGCTAAGCGACCCAAGTGGCCGACACAAACACCTGGCCCATCTAGGAGTGGCACTGCAGTGTCAGACAGGATGGCACTTCAAAAAAATAGTCCCCAAACAGCACATGATGCAAAGAAAAAAAGAGGCGCAATGAGGTAGCTGTGTGACTAAGCTAAGCGACCCAAGTGGCCGACACAAACACCTGGCCCATCTAGGAGTGGCACTGCAGTGTCAGACAGGATGGCACTTCAAAAAAAATAGTCCCCAAACAGCACATGATGCAAAGAAAAAAAGAGGCGCAATGAGGTAGCTGTGTGACTAAGCTAAGCGACCCAAGTGGTCGACACAAACACCTGGCCCATCTAGGAGTGGCACTGCAGTGTCAGACAGGATGGCACTTCAAAAAAATCGTCCCCAAACAGCACATGATGCAAAGAAAAAAAGAGGCGCAATGAGGTAGCTGTGTGACTAAGCTAAGCGACCCAAGTGGCCGACACAAACACCTGGCCCATCTAGGAGTGGCACTGCAGTGTCAGGCAGGATGGCACTTAAAAAAAATAGTCCCCAAACAGCACATGATGCAAAGAAAAATGAAAGAAAAAAGAGGTGCAAGATGGAATTGTCCTTGGGCCCCCCCACCCACCCTTATGTTGTATAAACAGGACATGCACACTTTAGCGAACCCATCATTTCAGTGACAGGGTCTGCCACACGACTGTGACTGAACTGACTGGTTGGTTTGGGCCCCCACCAAAAAAGAAGCAATCAATCTCTCCTTGCTCAAACTGGCTCTACAGAGGCAAGATGTCCACCTCCTCCTCATCATCCGATTCATCACCCCTTTCACTTTGTACATCCCCCTCCTCACAGATTATTAATTCGTCCCCACTGGAATCCACCATCTCAGGTCCCCGTGTACTTTCTGGAGCAATTGCTGCTGGTGAATGTCTCCACGGAGGAATTGATTATAATTCATTTTAATGAACATCATCTTCTCCACATTTTCTGGAAGTAACCTCGTACGCCGATTGCTGACAAGGTGAGCGGCTGCACTAAACACTCTTTCGGAGTACACACTGGAGGGAGGGCAACTTAGGTAGAATAAAGCCAGTTTCTGCAAGGGCCTCCAAATTGCCTCTTTCCTGCCAGTATATGTACGGGACTGTCTGACGTGCCTACTTGGATGCGGTCACTCATATAATCCTCCACCATTCTTTCAATGGTGAGAGAATCATATGCAGTGACAGTAGACGACATGTCAGTAATCGTTGGCAGGTCCTTCAGTCCGGACCAGATGTCAGCACTCGCTCCAGACTGCCCTGCATCACCGCCAGCGGGTGGGCTCGGAATTCTTAGCCTTTTCCTCGCACCCCCAGTTGCGGGAGAATGTGATGGAGGAGCTGTTGACGGGTCACGTTCCGCTTGACTTGACAATTTTCTCACCAGCAGGTCTTTGAACCCCTGAAGACTTGTGTCTGCCGGAAAGAGAGATACAACGTAGGTTTTAAATCTAGGATCGAGCACGGTGGCCAAAATGTAGTGCTCTGATTTCAACAGATTGACCACCCGTGAATCCTGGTTAAGCGAATGAAGGGCTCCATCCACAAGTCCCACATGCCTAGCGGAATCACTCTGTTTTAGCTCCTCCTTCAATGTCTCCAGCTTCTTCTGCAAAAGCCTGATGAGGGGAATGACCTGACTCAGGCTGGCAGTGTCTGAACTGACTTCACGTGTGGCAAGTTCAAAGGGTTGCAGAACCTTGCACAACGTTGAAATCATTCTCCACTGCGCTTGAGACGGGTGCATTCCACCTCCTTTGCCTATATCGTGGCCAGATGTATAGGCTTGAATGGCCTTTTGCTGCTCCTCCATCCTCTGAAGCATATAGAGGGTTGAATTCCACCTCGTTACCACCTCTTGCTTCAGATGATGGCAGGGCAGGTTCAGGTATTTTTGGTGGTGCTCCAGTCTTCTGTACGCGGTGCCTAAACGCCGAAAGTGGCCCGCAATTCTTCGGGCCACTGACAGCATCTCTTGCACGCCCCTGTCGTTTTTTAAATAATTCTGCACCACCAAATTCAAGGTATGTGCAAAACATGGGACGTGCTGGAATTTGCCCAGATGTAATGCACGCACAATATTGCTGGCGTTGTCCGATGTCACAAATCCCCAGGAGAGTCCAATTGGGGTAAGCCATTCTGCGATGATCTTCCTCAGTTGCCGTAAGAGGTTTTCAGCTGTGTGCGTATTCTGGAAAGCGGTGATACAAAGCATAGCCTGCCTAGGAACGATTTGGCGTTTGCGAGATGCTGCTACTGGTGCCGCCGCTGCTGTTCTTGCAGCGGGAGGCAATACATCTACCCAGTGGGCTGTCACAGTCATATAGTCCTGAGTCTGCCCTGCTCCACTTGTCCACATGTCCGTGGTTAAGTGGACATTGGGTACAACTGCATTTTTTAGGACACTGGTGAGTCTTTTTCTGAGGTCTGTGTACATTTTCGGTATCGCCTGCCTAGAGAAATGGAACCTAGATGGTATTTGGTACCGGGGACACAGTACCTCAATCAAGTCTATAGTTGGCTCTGAATTAACGATGGATACCAGAACCACGTTTCTCACCGCCCAGGCTGCCAAGGCCTCAGTTATCCGCTTTGCAGCAGGATGACTGCTGTGATATTTCATCTTCCTCGCAAAGGACTGTTGGACAGTCAATTGCTTACGGGAAGTAGTACAAGTGGTCTTCCGACTTCCCCTCTGGGATGACGATCGACTCCCAGCAGCAACAACAGCAGCGCCAGCAGCAGTAGACGTTACACTCAAGGATGCATCGGAGGAATCCCAGGCAGGAGAGGACTCATCAGACTTGACAGTGACATGGCCTGCAGGACTATTGGCTTTCCTGGGTAAGGAGGAAATTGACACTGAGGGAGTTGGTGGTGTGGTTTGCAGGAGCTTGGTTACAAGAGGAAGGGATTTAGTGGTCAGTGGACTGCTTCCGCTGTCACCCAAAGTTTTTGAACTTGTCACTGACTTATGATGAATGCGCTGCAGGTGACGTATAAGGGAGGATGTTCCGAGGTGGTTAACGTCCTTACCCCTACTTATTACAGCTTGACAAAGGCAACACACGGCTTGACACCTGTTGTTCGCATTTCTGTTGAAATAATTCCACACCGAAGTGCTGATTTTTTTTGTATTTTGACCAGGCACGTCAATGGCCATATTCGTCCCACGGACAACAGGTGTCTCCCCGGGTGCCTGACTTAAACAAACCACCTCACCATGAGAATCCTCCTTGTCAATTTCCTCCCCAGCGCCAGCAACACCCATATCCTCATCCTGGTGTACTTCAACAGTGACATCTTCAATTTGACTATCAGGAACTGGACTGCGGGTGCTCCTTCCAGCACTTGCAGGGGGCGTGCAAATGGTGGAAGGCGCAAGCTCTTCCCGTCCAGTGTTGGGAAGGTCAGGCATCGCAACCGACACAATTGGACTCTCCTTGGGGATTTGTGATTTCGAAGAACGCACAGTTCTTTGCTGTGCTTTTGCCATCTTAAGTCTTTTCTTTTTTCTAGCGAGAGGATGAGTGCTTCCATCCTCATGTGAAGCTGAACCACTAGCCATGAACATAGGCCAGGGCCTCAGCCGTTCCTTGCCACTCCATGTCGTAAATGGCATATTGGCAAGTTTACGCTTCTCCTCAGACGCTTTTAATTTTGATTTTTGGGTCATTTTACTGAACTTTTGTGTTTTGGATTTTACATGATCTCTAATATGACATTGGGCATCGGCCTTGGCAGACGACGTTGATGGCATTTCATCATCTCGGCCATGACTAGTGGCAGCAGCTTCAGCACGAGGTGGAAGTGGATCTTGATCTTTCCCTATTTTTTTAACCTCCACATTTTTGTTCTCCATATTTTAATGTGTGGAATTATATGCCAGTATCAATAGCAATGGCCTACTACTATATATACTGCGCACAACTAAAATGCACCACAGGTATACAATGTAGATGGATGGATAGTATACTTAATGGATGACGAGTGACGACACAGAAGTAGGTACAGCAGTGGCCTACCGTACTGCTATATACAGTATACTGGACCTGGTAGACACTGTCAGCAAACTGCTAAACTAGTCTAAAAAAAAGGCACCACAGGTATACAATGTAGATGGATGGATAGTATACTTAATGGATGACGAGTGACGACACAGAGGTAGGTACAGCAGTGGCCTACCGTACTGCTATATACAGTATACTGGACCTGGTGGACACTGTCAGCAAACTGCTAAACTAGTCTAAAAAAAAGGCACCACAGGTATACAATGTAGATGGATGGATAGTATACTTAATGGATGACGAGTGACGACACAGAGGTACGTACAGCAGTGGCCTACCGTACTGCTATATACTGGACCTGGTGGACACTGTCAGCAAACTGCTAAACTAGTCTAAAAAAAAGGCACCACAGGTATACAATGTAGATGGATGGATAGTATACTTAATGGATGACGAGTGACGACACAGAGGTAGGTACAGCAGTGGCCTACCGTACTGCTATATACAGTATACTGGACCTGGTGGACACTGTCAGCAAACTGCTAAACTAGTCTGAAAAAAAGGCACCACAGGTATACAATGTAGATTGATGGATAGTATACTTAATGGATGACGAGTGACGACACAGAGGTAGGTACAGCAGTGGCCTACCGGTCTGCTATATACAGTATACTGGACCTGGTGGACACTGTCAGCAAACTGCTAAGCTTGTCTAAAAAAAAGGCACCACAGGTATACAATGTAGATGGATGGATAGTATACTTAATGGATGACGAGTGACGACACAGAGGTAGGTACAGCAGTGGCCTACCGTACTGCTATATACAGTATACTGGACCTGGTGGACACTGTCAGCAAACTGCTAAACTAGTCTAAAAAAAAGGCACCACAGGTATACAATGTAGATGGATGGATAGTATACTTAATGGATGACGAGTGACGACACAGAGGTAGGTACAGCAGTGGCCTACCGGTCTGCTATATACAGTATACTGGACCTGGTGGACACTGTCAGCAAACTGCTAAACTAGTCTAAAAAAAAAGGCACCACAGGAATACAATGTAGATGGATGGATAGTATACTTAATGGATGACGAGTGACGACACAGAGGTAGGTACAGCAGTGGCCTACCGTACTGCTATATACAGTATACTGGACCTGGTGGACACTGTCAGCAAACTGCTAAACTAGTCTAAAAAAAAAGGCACCACAGGTATACAATGTAGATGGATGGATAGTATACTTAATGGATGACGAGTGACGACACAGAGGTAGGTACAGCAGTGGCCTACCGGTCTGCTATATACAGTATACAGTAGTGGTGGACACTGTCAGCAAACTGCTAAACTAGTCTAAAAAAAAAGGCACCACAGGTATACAATGTAGATGGATGGATAGTATACTTAATGGATGATGAGTGACAACACAGAGGTAGGTACAGCAGTGGCCTACCGTACTGCTATATACAGTATACTGGACCTGGTGGACACTGTCAGCAAACTGCTAAACTAAAATGCACCACAGGTATAGGAATATAGATGGATAGTATACTTAATGGATGACGAGTGACGACACAGAGGTAGGTACAGCAGTGGCCTACCGGTCTGCTATATACAGTATACTGGACCTGGTGGACACTGTCAGCAAACTGCTAAACTAGTCTAAAAAAAAGGCACCACAGGTATACAATGTAGATGGATGGATAGTATACTTAATGGATGACGAGTGACGACACAGAGGTAGGTACAGCAGTGGCCTACCGGTCTGCTATATATAGTATACTGGACCTGGTGGACACTGTCAGCAAACTGCTAAACTAAAATGCACCACAGGTATAGGAATATAGATGGATAGTATACTTAATGGATGACGAGTGACGACACAGAGGTAGGTACAGCAGTGGCCTACCGGTCTGCTATATACAGTATACTGGACCTGGTGGACACTGTCAGCAAACTGCTAAACTAGTCTAAAAAAAAGGCACCACAGGTATACAATGTAGATGGATGGATAGTATACTTAATGGATGACGAGTGACGACACAGAGGTAGGTACAGCAGTGGCCTACCGGTCTGCTATATACAGTATACTGGACCTGGTGGACACTGTCAGCAAACTGCTAAACTAGTCTAAAAAAAAAAGGCACCACAGGTATACAATGTAGATGGATGGATAGTATACTTAATGGATGACGAGTGACGACACAGAGGTAGGTCCAGCAGTGGCCTACCGTACTGCTATATACAGTATACTGGACCTGGTGGACACTGTCAGCAAACTGCTAAACTAGTCTAAAAAAAAAGGCACCACAGGTATACAATGTAGATGGATGGATAGTATACTTAATGGATGACGAGTGACGACACAGAGGTAGGTACAGCAGTGGCCTACCGTACTGCTATATACAGTATACTGGACCTGGTGGACACTGTCAGCAAACTGCTAAACTAGTCTAAAAAAAAGGCACCACAGGTATACAATGTAGATGGATGGATAGTATACTTAATGGATGACGAGTGACGACACAGAGCTAGGTACAGCAGTGGCCTACCGTACTGCTATATACAGTATACTGGACCTGGTGGACACTGTCAGCAAACTGCTAAACTAGTCTAAAAAAAAGGCACCACAGGTATACAATGTAGATGGATGGATAGTATACTTAATGGATGACGAGTGACGACACAGAGGTAGGTACAGCAGTGGCCTACCGGTCTGCTATATATAGTATACTGGACCTGGTGGACACTGTCAGCAAACTGCTAAACTAAAATGCACCACAGGTATAGGAATATAGATGGACAGTATACTTAATGGATGACGACACAGAGGTAGGTACAGCAGTGCACTCTGCACTGTACTCCTCCTATATAATATTAATTATACTGGTGGTCCCCAGTCCCCACAATAAAGCAGCACACTGTGAGCACAGATATGGAGTGTTTTTCAGGCAGACAAACGTATACTGGTGGTCACTGTCAGCAAAACTCTGCACTGTACTCCTGCTATAGCTGCTCCCCAGTCCCCACAATTAAGCAGTGTGAGCACTCAGCACAGATATATCATGCAGCACACTGAGCACAGATATGGTATGGAGCGTTTTTTTCAGGCAGAGAACGGATAAAAACTGGTGGTCACTTATCAGCAAAACTCTGCACTGTACTCCTCCTAACAGCTGCTCCCCAATCCTCCCCACAATTATAGTAATAAACAAGCAATCAAATCAACTGTCTTCTACTAAACGGAGAGGACGCCAGCCACGTCCTCTCCCTATCATCTCCAATGCTCGTGTGAAAATGGCGGCGACGCGCGGCTGCTTATATAGAATCCGAATCTCGCGAGAATCCGACAGCGGGATGATGACGTTCGGGCGCGCTCGGGTTAACCGAGCCATACGGGAGAATCCGAGTATGGCTCGGACCCGTGTAAAAAAGGTAAAGTTCGGGGGGGTTCGGTTTCTCGCTGTGGCTGTATTTTATTGATATAATTTTATATTTTGAACTGTGTACCAAAACTCATATGTTCAATCATATGTTATTAAAATAACTTTTTATTAATTGGCCTGTTGGCCTCTTGTTTGGGTAACTTTTTGGTGAGGGGTGTCTGTTACAGGTGCCCAGATCTAAACATCCTCCAGTCCACATTTTCCGACGAAATAAACGCTGGAAGAATTGTGTAATTACATTCCATTCCATTATTAGCTCACTTGGGAATTTGTGTTTTTCTCTGTATGTTTTTGAGGTCTCCCAACAAAGATCTCTCCCAGTGTGTCGCTCCTGAGTTGGCGCAAGATAAAGATACTTCTGTGTTTTTATATATATATATATATATATATATATATATAATTTTTTTATTTTTTTACAATACCAAATTAAGACAGGGTCCAGAGGGAAGGAAGTCACGTTGGCAACACATATAATCTTTTACCCTACTAACTCCACAAACACTGCCCATC
The DNA here is from genome assembly GCF_028390025.1 of Pseudophryne corroboree. Lineage (NCBI taxonomy): Eukaryota > Metazoa > Chordata > Amphibia > Anura > Myobatrachidae > Pseudophryne > Pseudophryne corroboree. Next base: position 234,256,607 of record NC_086445.1, on the reverse strand, counting down.
GCGCTGCACTGTTTACCCCACAGTAGGTGTATCATATTCAATTTACCGGCCAGTCTGTGGAGCAAACAGTTGAGGTAATTACTAAACCGTCTATGTTAGCTTATTATATTGGTCGTCGCTCAAGCTATTTTTTTTTACTCATCGCTGTGCTTAGTAGGCTGTGATGTGAAGCCCTCCCACTCCTCACCCCTTGATCCTACTGCGGCGCAGGTATTTTAAATCATGCGCCGGATCGTAAGCCAATCAGAGCAGCTCAGGATTTGAATACGGTCCGCGAGCTCTGATTGGATTAAAAAACAAAAGAACATGATTTAAGCTACCCGCGCATCATATAGACACAGGAATAAATGGCATCAGATGCTTGCCATGCACTCTCAAGACAATACACACATACAGGAAGCATCAGTGACAAGCAGTGAGTGTAGAAAGTTTTATAATGTGCTAATGTGTCTGTTGCACTGAGTGGGCATTTGTCAACTGTTAATGTGGTGTCAAATGTTAACTAGCATTGTGGGTGCATATGCTGCCTGGCACAGTGGTGGCATTTGTCAACTGGCACTGAGGGGGAAAATGTTAACTGGCATTGTGGGTGCATATGCTGCTTGGCACCGTGGGGGCATTTTTCAACTGGCACTGAGGGGTAAAATGTTAACTGGCATTGTGGGTGCATATGCTGCCTGTTACCGTGGGGGCATTTGTCAACTGGCACTGTGGGGTCAAATTTTAACTGGCATTGTGGGTGCATATGCTGCCTGGCACCGTGGGGGCATTTGTCAACTGGCACTGTGGGGGAAAATGTTAACTGGCATTGTGGGTGCATACAGAGGCGTATCTAGGGTAGGGCGAGTGGGGCACGTGCCCTGGGTGCCTTGGCAGGCCCAGGAGAGGGGGGCGCCGCCGGCGGCCAGGGCATCATGCCCCACTCGCCCCCGTCAACCCTAAATGTGAGGGGAGGAGAGCGCAGCGTCTCTCCCTCCCCTCACCGCCGCTGCCAGCAGCGCTGCTGTGTCCGGTCTCCGGCGTTAGCCAATCAGAGCTTGCGGACCGGCTCCTGATTGGCTGCCGGTCCGCGAGCTCTGATTGGCTAGTGAACCGGCGCCAGACAGCCGCCGGAGACCTGGAGCGGTGAGGGGACGGAGAGGCGCTGCGCTCTCCTCCCCTCACATATCAACAACAAGGCGGCCGGTGAGTAACCGGGGGGGAGGGGGGGGGGCGGTGGCGCTACAGTGGGGCATGTATCTGGCACCAAATGGGGCATGTAACTGGCACTGAGTGGGGCCTGGCACTGTGGGGCATGTAACTGGCAATGTGGGGCATGTATTTGGCACTGTGGGGCAATGTAACTGGCACAGTGGGGCATGTATCTGGCACTGTGGGGCAATGTAACTGGCCCTGTAGGGCAATATATCTGGCACTGTGGGGCATGTATACGGCACTGTGGGGCATGTATCCGGCACTGTTTGGCAATGTAACTGGCACTGTGGGGCATGTATCTGGCACTGTGGGGCATTGTATGTGGCACTGTGGGGCAATGTAACTGACACCGTGGGCCATTTTCAGTGGCCACACCCCTTCTGGAGCTTGGCCACACCCCTTCTGGAGTGTGACCACGCCCGTTTTTCCTCGACACTGTGGGCATGTATCTGGCACTGTGGGGCAATGTAACTGGCACAGTGGGGCATGTATCTGGCACTGTGGGGCAATGTAACTGGCACTGTGGGGCAATGTATCTGGCACTGTGGGGCATGTATATGGCACTGTGGGGCATGTATCCGGCACTGTGGGGCAATGTAACTGGCACTGTGGGGCAGGTATCCGGCACTGTGGGGCATTGTATGTGGCACTGTGGAGCAATGTTAACTGGCACTGTAAGCCATTTTCAGTGGCCACACCCCTTCTGGAGCGTGGCCACCCCCCCTCTGGAGTGTGACCACGCCCGTTTTTCGGCGAGCACACATCCTTCTTTTTGTGGTTTTTTTTTTTGTTGGGGGGGGGGGCACCATTTTCCATCTTGCGCTGGGCTCCGAAAACCCTAGCTACGCCTCTGGGTGCATATGCTGCCTGGCACTGTGGGGGTATTTGTCAACTGGCACAGTGGTGGCATTTGTCAACTGGCACTGTGAGGGAAAATGTTAACTGGCATTGTGGGTGCATATGCTGCCTGGCACCGTGGGGGCATTTGTCAACTGGCACTGTGGGGTCAAATGTTAACTGGCATTGTGGGTGCACATGCTGCCTTGCACCGTGGGGGCATTTGTCAACTGGCACTGTGGGATCAAATGTTAACTGGCATTGTGGCGGAAAATGTTAACTGGCATTGTGGGTGCACATGCTGCCTGGCACCGTGGGGGCATTTGTCAACTGGCACTGTGGGGTCAAAGTTAACTGGCATTGTGGGTGCATATGCTGACTGGCACCATGGGGGCATTTTCACCTATCAATGTGGGGTCAAATATTAACTGGCATTGTGGGTGCATATGTTGTCTGGCACCGTGGGGGCATTTGTCAACTGGCGCTGTGGGGGAAAATGTTAACTGGCATTGTGGGTGCATACAGAGGCGTATATAGGGTAGGGCGAGTGGGGCACGTGCCCTGGGCGCCTTGGCAGGCCCAGGAGAGGGGGGCACCGCCGGCGGCCAGGGCATCATGCCCCACTCGCCCCCGTCAACCCTAAATGTGAGGGGAGGAGAGCGCAGCGTCTCTCCCTCCCCTCACCGCCGCTGCCAGCAGCGCTGCTGTGTCCGGTCTCCGGCGTTAGCCAATCAGAGCTTGCGGACCGGCTCCTGATTGGCTGCCGGTCCGCGAGCTCTGATTGGCTTGCGAACCGGCGCCAGACAGCCGCCGGAGACCTGGAGCGGTGAGGGGACGGAGAGGCGCTGTGCTGCGCTCTCCTCCCCTCACATATCAACAACAAGGCGGCCGGTGAGTAACCGGGGGGGAGGGGGGGGAGGTATTTCTCAACTGGCACAGTCGTGGCATTTGTCAACTGGCACTGTAGGGCAATATATCTGGCACTGTGGGGCATGTATACGGTACTGTTTGGCAATGTATCTGGCACTGTGGGGCATGTATCCGGCACTGTGGGGCATTGTATGTGGCACTGTGGGGCAATGTAACTGGCACCGTGGGCCATTTTCAGTGGCCACACCCCTTCTGGAGCTTGGCCACACCCTTTCTGGAGTGTGACCACGCCCATTTTTTCTCGACACTGTGGGGCATGTATCTGGCACTGTGGGGCAATGTAACTGGCACAGTGGGGCATGTATCTGGCACTGTGGGGCAATGTAACTGGCACTGTGGGGCAATGTATCTGGCACTGTGGGGCATGTATATGGCACTGTGGGGCATGTATCCGGCACTGTGGGGCAATGTAACTGGCACTGTGGGGCATGTATCCGGCACTGTGGGGCATTGTATGTGGCACTGTGGAGCAATGTTAACTGGCACCGTGGGCCATTTTCAGTGGCCACACCCCTTCTGGAGTGTGGCCACACCCCTTCTGGAGTGTAACCACGCCCATTTTTCGGCGCACACACATCCTTCTTTTTGTGTGTGTTTTTTGTTGGGGGGGGGGGGGCGGCACCATTTTCCATCTTGCGCTGGGCTCCGAAAACCCTAGCTACGCCTCTGGGTGCATATGCTGCCTGGCACTGTGGGGGTATTTGTCAACTGGCACAGTGGTGGCATTTGTCAACTGGCACTGTGAGGGAAAATGTTAACTGGCATTGTGGGTGCACATGCTGCCTGGCACCGTGGGGGCATTTGTCAACTGGCACTGTGGGGTCAAATGTTAACTGGCATTGTGGTTGCACATGCTGCCTGGCACAGTGGGGGCATTTGTCAACTGGCACTGTGGGATCAAATGTTAACTGGCATTGTGGAGGAAAATGTTAACTGGCATTGTGGGTGCATATGCTGCCTGGCACTGTGGGGGCATTTGTCAACTGGCACTGTGGGGTCAAATGTTAACTGGCATTGTGGGTGCATATGCTGTCTGGCACAGTGGGGGCATTTGTCAACTGGCACTGTGGGGTCAAATGTTAACTGGCATTGTGGGTGCATATGCTGCCTGGCACCGTGGGGGTATTTGTCAACTGGCACAGTGGTGGCATTTGTCAACTGGCACTGTGGGTGAAAATGTTAACTGGCATTGTGGGTGCACATGCTGCCTGGCACTGTGGGGGCATTTGTCAACTGGCACTGTGGGGTCAAATGTTAACTGGCATTGTGGGTGCATATGCTGCCTGGCACCATGGGGGCATTTTTCACCTATCAATGTGGGGTCAAATGTTAACTGGCATTGTGGGTGCATATGCTGCCTGGCACCGTTGGGGCATTTGTCAACTGGAACAGTGGTGGCATTTGTCAACTGGCACTGTGGGGTCAAATGTTAACTGGCATTGTGGGTGCATATGCTGCCTGGCACCGTGGGGGTATTTGTCAACTGGCACAGTGGTGGCATTTGTCAACTGGCACTGTGGGATAAAATGTTAACTGGCATTGTGGGTTCATATGCTGCCTGGCACCGTGGGGGTATTTGTCAACTGGCACAGTGGTGGCATTTGTCAACTGGCACTGAGGGGTCAAATGTTAACTGGCATTGTGGGTGCACATGCTGCCTGGCACTGTGGGGGCATTTGTCAACTGGCACTGTGGGGTCAAAGTTAACTGGCATTGTGGGTGCATATGCTGACTGGCACCATGGGGGCATTTCCACCTATCAATGTGGGGTCAAATGTTAACTGGCATTGTGGGTGCATATGCTGCCTGGCACCATGGGGGCATTTTTCACCTATCAATGTGGGGTCAAATGTTAACTGGCATTGTGGGTGCATATGCTGCCTGGCACCATTGGGGCATTTGTCAACTGGAACAGTGGTGGCATTTGTCAACTGGCACTGTGGGGTCAAATGTTAACTGGCATTGTGGGTGCATATGCTGCCTGGCACCGTGGGGGTATTTGTCAACTGGAACAGTGGTGGCATTTGTCAACTGGCACTGTGGGGTCAAATGTTAACTGGCATTGTGGGTTCATATGCTGCCTGGCACCGTGGGAGTATTTGTCAACTGGCACAGTGGTGGCATTTGTCAACTGGCACTGAGGGGTCAAATGTTAACTGGCATTGTGGGTGCACATGCTGCCTGGCACTGTGGGGGCATTTGTCAACTGGCACTGTGGGGTCAAAGTTAACTGGCATTGTGGGTGCATATGCTGACTGGCACCATGGGGGCATTTCCACCTATCAATGTGGGGTCAAATGTTAACTGGCATTGTGGGTGCATATGTTGTCTGGCACCGTGGGGGCATTTGTCAACTGGCACTGAGGGGTAAAATGTTAACTGGCATTCTGGGTGCATATGCTACCTGGCACCATGGGGGTATTTCTCAACTGGCACAGTCGTGGCATTTGTCAACTGGCACTGTGGGGGAAAATGTTAACTGGCATTGTGGGTGCATATGCTGCCTGGCACTGTGGGGGCATTTGTCAACTGGCACTGTGGGGTAAAATGTTAACTGGCATTGTGGGTGCATATGCTGCCTGGCACCATGGGGGCATTTGTCAACTGGCACTGTGGGATCAAATGTTAACTGGCATTGTGGGTGCATATGCTGCCTGGCACTGTGGGGGCATTTGTCAACTGGCACTGTGGGGTAAAATGTTAACTGGCATTCTGGGTGCATATGCTACCTGGCACCATGGGGGTATTTCTCAACTGGCACAGTCGTGGCATTTGTCAACTGGCACTGTGGGGGAAAATGTTAACTGGCATTGTGGGTGCATATGCTGCCTGGCACTGTGGGGGCATTTGTCAACTGGCACTGTGGGGTAAAATGTTAACTGGCATTGTGGGTGCATATGCTGCCTGGCACCATGGGGGCATTTGTCAACTGGCACTGTGGGATCAAATGTTAACTGGCATTGTGGGTGCATATGCTGCCTGGCACTGTGGGGGCATTTGTCAACTGGCACTGTGGGGTAAAATGTTAACTGGCATTGTGGGTGCATATGCTGCCTGGCACCATGGGGGCATTTGTCAACTGGCACTGTGGGGTCAAATGTTAACTGGCATTGTGGGTGCATATGCTGCCTGGCACCGTTGGGGCATTTGTCAACTGGAACAGTGGTGGCATTTGTCAACTGGCACTGTGGGGTCAAATGTTAACTGGCATTGTGGGTGCATATGCTGCCTGGCACCGTGGGGGTATTTGTCAACTGGCACAGTGGTGGCATTTGTCAACTGGCACTGTGGGGTCAAATGTTAACTGGCATTGTGGGTGCACATGCTGCCTGGCACTGTGGGGGCATTTGTCAACTGGCACTGTGGGGTCAAAGTTAACTGGCATTGTGGGTGCATATGCTGCCTTGCACCGTGGGGGTATTTGTCAACTGGCACAGTGGTGGCATTTGTCAACTGGCACTGTGGGGTCAAATGTTAACTGGCATTGTGGGTGCACATGCTGCCTGGCACTGTGGGGGCATTTGTCAACTGGCACTGTGGGGTCAAAGTTAACTGGCATTGTGGGTGCATATGCTGACTGGCACCATGGGGGCATTTTCACCATTCAATGTGGGGTCAAATGTTAACTGGCATTGTGGGTGCATATGTTGTCTGGCACCGTGGGGGCATTTGTCAACTGGCACTGAGGGGTAAAATGTTAACTGGCATTGTGGGTGCATATGCTACCTGGCACCATGGGGGTATTTGTCAACTGGCACAGTGGTGGCATTTGTCAACTGGCACAGTGGGGGAAAATGTTAACTGGCATTGTGGGTGCATATGCTGCCTGGCACTGTGGGGGCCTTTGTCAACTTGCACTTTGGGGTAAAATGTTAACTGGCATTGTGGGTGCATATGCTGCCTGGCACCATGGGGGCATTTGTCAACTGGCACTGTGGGATCAAATGTTAACTGGCATTGTGGGTGCATATGCTGCCTGGCACTGTGGGGGCATTTGTCAACTGGCACTGTGGGGTAAAATGTTAACTGGCATTGTGGGTGCATATGCTACCTGGCACCATGGGGGTATTTCTCAACTGGCACAGTCGTGGCATTTGTCAACTGGCACTGTGGGGGAAAATGTTAACTGGCATTGTGGGTGCATATGCTGCCTGGCACTGTGGGGGCATTTGTCAACTGGCACTGTTGGGTAAAATGTTAACTGGCATTGTGGGTGCATATGCTGCCTGGCACCATGAGGGCATTTGTCAACTGGCACTGTGGGATCAAATGTTAACTGGCATTGTGGGTGCATATGCTGCCTGGCACTGTGGGGGCATTTGTCAACTGGCACTGTGGGGTAAAATGTTAACTGGCATTGTGGGTGCATATGCTGCCTGGCACCATGGGGGCATTTGTCAACTGGCACTGTGGGGTCAAATGTTAACTGGCATTGTGGGTGCATATGCTGCCTGGCACCGTTGGGGCATTTGTCAACTGGAACAGTGGTGGCATTTGTCACATGGCACTGTGGGGTCAAATGTTAACTGGCATTGTGGGTGCATATGCTGCCTGGCACCGTGGGGGTATTTGTCAACTGGCACAGTGGTGGCATTTGTCAACTGGCACTGTGGGGTAAAATGTTAACTGGCATTGTGGGTACATATGCTGCCTGGCACCATGGGGGCATTTGTCAACTGGCACTGTGGGGGAAAATGTTAACTGGCATTGTGGGTGCATATGCTGCCTGGCACCGTGGGGGTATTTGTCAACTGGCACAGTGGTGGCATTTGTCAACTGGCACTGTGGGGGAAAATGTTAACTGGCATTGTGGGTGCACATGCTGCCTGGCACTGTGGTGGCATTTGTCAACTGGCACTGTGGGGTCAAATGTTAACTGGCATTGTGGGTGTATATTCTGCCTGGCACTATGGGGGCATTTTTCACCTATCAATGTGGGGTAAAATGTTAACTGGCATTGTGGGTGCATATGTTGTATGACACCGTGGGGGCATTTGTCAACTGGCACTGATGGGTAAAATGTTTACTGGCATTGTAGGTGCATATGCTACCTGGCACCATGGGGGTATTTGTCAGCTGGCACAGTGGTGGCATTTTTCAACTGGCACTGTGGGGGGAAATGTTAACTGGCATTGTGGGTGCATATGCTGACTGGCACTGTGGGGGCATTTGTCAACTGGCACTGTGGGGTAAAATGTTTACTGGCATTGTGGGTGCATATGCTGCCTGGCACCATGGGGGCATTTGTCAACTGGCACTGTGGGGTCAAATGTTAACTGGCATTGTGGGTGCATATGTTGCCTGGCACCGTTGGGGCATTTGTCAACTGGAACAGTGGTGGCATTTGTCAACTGGCACTGTGGGGTCAAATGTTTACTGGCATTGTGGGTGCATATGCTGCCTGGCACCGTGGGGGTATTTGTCAACTGGCACAGTGGTGGCATTTGTTAACTGGCATTGTGGGTACATATGCTGCCTGGTACCGTGGGGGCATTTGTCACTGGCACTGTGGGGGAAAATGTTAACTGGCATTGTGGGTGCATATGCTGCCTGGCTCCATGGGGGTATTTGTCAACTGGCACAGTGGTGGCATTTGTCAACTGGCACTGAGGGGTCAAATGTTAACTGGCATTGTGGGTGCACATGCTGCCTGGCACTGTGGGGGCATTTGTCAACTGGCACTGTGGGGTCAAAGTTAACTGGCATTGTGGGTGCATATGCTGACTGGCACCATGGGGGCATTTTCACCTATCAATGTGGGGTCAAATGTTAACTGGCATTGTGGGTGCATATGTTGTCTGGCACTGTGGGGGCATTTGTCAACTGGCACTGAGGGGTAAAATGTTAACTGGCATTGTGGGTGCATATGCTACCTGGCGCCATGGGGGTATTTGTCAACTGGCACAGTGGTGGCATTTGTCAACTGGCACAGTGGGGGAAAATGTTAACTGGCATTGTGGGTGCATATGCTGCCTGGCACTGTGGGGGCATTTGTCAACTGGCACTGTGGGGTAAAATGTTAACTGGCATTGTGGGTGCATATGCTGCCTGGCACCATGGGGGCATTTGTCAACTGGCACTGTGGGATCAAATGTTAACTGGCATTGTGGGTGCATATGCTGCCTGGCACCGTTGGGGCATTTGTCAACTGGAACAGTGGTGGCATTTGTCAACTGGCACTGTGGGGTAAAATGTTAACTGGCATTGTGGGTGCATATGCTGCCTGGCACCATGGGGGCATTTGTTAACTGGCACTGTGGGGTCAAATGTTAACTGGCATTGTGGGTGCATATGCTGCCTTGCACTGTGGGGGCATTTGTCACCTGTCAATGTAGGGTCAAATGTTAACTAGCTTTGTGGGTGCATATGCTGCCTGGCACCGTTGGGGCATTTGTCAACTGGCACTGTGGGTTAAAATGTTAACTGGCATTGTGGGTGCATATGCTGCCTGGCACCATGGGGGCATTTGTCAACTGGCACTGTGGGGTCAAATGTTAACTGGCATTGTGGGTGCATATGCTGCCTTGCACCGTGGTGGCATTTGTCAACTGGCACTGTGGGGGAAAATGTTTACTGGCATTGTGGGTGCATATGCTGCCTGGCACCGTGGGGGTATTTGTCAACTGTCAACGTGGGGTCAAATGTAAACTTGCATATGTGGTCATATGTGTATTTAGCAAACAGCATATATGTATCAGCCAACCACAAAGATTATGTGTATCTCGTCCAACCATTATGTGTATCATGCCCACATTTACATTGTCCATGAACCATTTGGCATGTATACAGACAATTTTTTGTGAATGAACAACCAAAGTCCCACCCAAAAAATAACAATACTAAAAATGATTGACTTTCAACACTGACTGTGACGAACTATCAAATGCTCCACTGGGTGTGTAACACAGTTCAGCTCTGAGTCAACATGCTACCACTGGCTGTGACAGGGGGACAGACAGAGAGAAGCACAATTTTAAAATGTCATTTCTAAATAAATGATATGTGACAAAGTGTAAAGGGGGGTGAGTGGCATGGCTGTCTGACACGGTTTGCTTTGTTAATTATTATTCATGCTGAAACACCTTCAAAGTCAATGTCCCTAGTTCAACACCAGTATTTGGCATGTTATGTGCATATCTGCGATATATCATTGTCCTTAAAACTTAAAAGATCAAAATATTTTAGTTTAGTTAATAACTGTTGTTATAGCACTAGACATACACATGTATTTAATAATACATTTTTATGTTGATAATAAGCATTTTATTCAAGCAAATATTGTATTTTTATAATTTAATATAGATAATGTTATATATACAGTGCCAGATTAAGGTCCACATGGGCCTGGAGCTGACATTTATGAAGGGCCTATTGTGTGCCGCCGCAGGGGATGTGACCATTGCCATGGGGATGTGACTAGATATGTGGTGGTGTCATCTGCACAGGGTTGCCATGGAGTGTGACTAACGCCTAGTACACAGACTCCCCATCCCTGAATAGCGACAGCCAGCAGATTGTCACTGATTATTTATTATTATTATTATTATTATTATTATTATCCTTTATTTATATGGCGCCACAAGGGATCTGCAGCGCCCAATTACAGAGTACATAAACAAATACGCAAAACAAGAAAACAGTGACTTTCAGTTGAAGACAATATAGGACAAGTACAGGGTAAATAATCATGGCTGCATCAGCAGATGACACTGAAATAAGTATCAGGGCGACAGAAAACCAAGGGATTTGGTGCCATCGAAGGGAGTATGAAGTAGAAGATAGGTTAAGTAAGAGAAGGATAAGCACATGAGGGAAGAGGGCCCTGCTCCTGAGAGCTTACATTCTAAGGGGAGGGATAGACAGACAGGGGTGACACAGACGGGGTACATAGAGAGCGTGGAACAGAGGGTTGATGAGATTTGGCTGGGTTTGGTGCAGAAGTGGGTCTTGAGAGCCCATTAGAAGTTTTGTAGAGAAGTGGAGAGTCTGAGGGGGAGAGGTAGGGAATTCCAGAGAAAGGGAGCAGCACATGAAAAATCTTGGAGGTAGGAGTAGGTAATCAGCAGGCAGGGGAGGTAGTGTGCATTATACTAAGCTTTAATTCCTACATATTATACACAGATACCTCTTCACTTACAGAGCTCACTACCTAACACATGTATCACACAAATACTGGGCGCAGTTGAATAGCGCCGGGAGTTAGGTCCCGTCACTATTCAATTCAGCTCAAGTTAAGTCGGCGAAGGCCTATTCTCCCGGACTTAACAGGTTGATTTGTCGGGAGAACGGGCATTCTCCAACTTAAATCCCCGCCGCGATACTGATTCCCGACAGAATCAGCCTTGCGCCGGCACTTTTGTCGGATTTCTTCTATCATCCCCGGGGGGTGAGAGAAGAATTCCCGACAATTAAGTGTCACTTGGCGCTGTATTGAATAGCACCTGGAGCTAATTCCCAATGCTATTCAACTGTCAGTGAATTGAATCGACCCCATTGAGCCTTCAACATCCCCAGAGCTTACAAACAAATACAGAACATGTCATAACACATACCTAGTTCTAGCACCCAGGATTTACAATCTAGCACGTGTGCCATAGACCTTCTAAACTCTTGTCCATCAGTTTACAATCTAACAGCAGCATAATCCAAGGTCTCACTTATATTTGTACTGTATCTTGGTTTAAGAGCTGACAATCATATGTCTCTCTCTCCCCACCTTGTTATTCCATTACACAGGTAATTTCAGAGAAACCTCACCTACAACTTGCCACCTAGTACTGTATGTATCACACAAGGAAAGCAAAGCGAATCCCAAAAAATTCTTTAAATACATTAATAGCAAGAGATTAAAGAAGGAGAGTATAGGCCCTTTAAAAGACAAGTTGGGAGTCTTAAGCAAAAATGATAATGACATAGCGGACACACTAAATGAGTTTTTTTCAACAGTATTCACTAGAGAGGACCCAATTCAGGGACTGACACACAATCTCAATAATGAGAATATCCCACTGATAGGTACTTATTTAAGCGAGAAAGTAGTCTGTGACCGATTAAAACATTTAAAGATTAATAAATCACCAGGGCCCAATGGTATTCATCCAAGGGTTCTAATGGAGCTTCACTCTGAACTGGCAAAATCGCTATGTCACAATCCTGACTGTAGGTTTCATATTTGGTGACTTACCCCTGCCATCTGTCCCGGATCCTGTGTCTTTTATTCACTGAGTTAAACAGCTTGTCAGCACTATGAGTTTTCCTGAGTTCTCTGCCTTAAGGTAACCTTTGTACTTAAGTTCCTGTGGAAACTCTGTTCCCTTGTTGCCCTGTTTGGTTTGCTTTTGTGTTGCTACTGATATTCACTATTTCCATGAGTCTCAATGTAAAGGCACAGCTGCAGTGGTTCATCTTAAAGGCACAATACTGTAATCCTGATCACCAAGGACCAGGAAGTATAAGCCAGGAGGCTGAGTTAGATACCAGTTCCTCGTGTCACACACAGCTCTGTGTGAGTCTTAAAGCTGAGCTCCCTAAAGTTGTGATCTCCAGAGCTCCCGTATCCCTGTGGCTTCCGTGCCTCCAAGAACCTCTGTGCCTCAGCACCTCCGTGCCTCAGCACCTCTGTGCCTCATCACCTCTGTGCCTCAGAACCTCCGTGCCTCAGCACCTCCGTGCCTCAGCATCTCCGTGCCTCAGTGCCTCAGTACCTCCGTGCCTCCAAGCACCTCCGTGCCTTCAAGTATCTCCGTGCCTCCAAGCACCTCAGTGCCTCCTAGCACCTCGGTGCCTCCTAGCACCTCGGTGCCTCCAAGCACCTCGGTGCCACCTAGCACCTCAGTGCCTCCAAGCACCTCAGTGCCTCCAAAAACCCAGTGCTCACAAGCGTAGTTGGTGTCTCCAGCATCCGTTACTCCTTAATTCTTTCCTCAGCACCTTTTCAAGTTCTGTCTTTCAGGAGACCTCCAGCATCCATACCTGCTTCCTGTCTGCCGACCAAATCCTGCATGAGGGAAACCAGATTCGGTCATCTCTGCTGCGGTTCCTCTTCCCGGTCACCGGAAGAAACCCCGAGCCCACAACACCCCCAAACCAGGTCAGTGAAAGTATTCAGATAGTCCTCCAGTTGCCCGCACAGACTTCACTAACACCGGGTTCACAAAACCTCAGTCATGACACACTATCTTTTATCTTTAAGCATTCAGTTATATCAGGTATGGTTCCCAAAGACTGGCGTATAGCGGAAGTAGCGCCTATATTCAAAAAGGGAAGTAAAGCTGAACCAGGTAATTATAGACCAGTTAGTCTTAAATCTATAGTGGGGAAAGTATTCTAAGAGATAGTATTCAGAAGTTCCTTGAAGTCAATAAGGTCATTAAAAGGAATCAACATGGGTTTATGAAGGACAGATCCTGTCAAACCAACTTACTTGGCTTTTATGAAACAGTAAGCGCAAACCTAGATCAGGGTAAAGACGTGGATGTAATCTTTTTAGACTTTGCCAAAGCGTTCAATACTGTACCACACATGAGACTTATCTACAAGCTACAAGAATCAGGGTTAGGAAGCACAATATGCACTTGGGTCAAAAACTGGTTAGATAATAGGGAGCAGTGCGTTGTGGTTAATGGATCTTTTTCAACTTGGACTGAAGTGCTAAGTGGTGTGCCGCAAGGCCCAGTATTAGGACCGCTATTGTTCAATATTTTCATTAACGACCTAACAGAAGGTCTAGAGAGCATGGTGTCAATTTTTGCAGATGATACCAAATTGTGTAAGGCTATAAATACGGAGGAGGATGCCGAGTCTCTTCAGAACGACTTAGTTAAATTAGAAGCATGGGCAGCCAAATGGAGAATGCGCTTCAACACAGACAAGTGTAAGGTAATGCACTGTGGTAACAAGAACAAAAATTACACCTACCTACTAAATGGGGTAAAATTAGGGGATTCTGTACTGGAAAAGGACTTAGGTGTCCTCATAGATAGCAAGCTAAGCAGTAGTACCCAAAGTAGGACTGCAGCAAAGAAGGCTAATAAGATATTAGCATGCATAAAACGGGGTATTGATGCTAGGGACAAGAGTATTATACTCCCGTTATATAAATCACTAGTGAGGCCACACCTTGAATACTGTGTACAATTCTGGGCACCGTACTACAAAAAGGATATCCTGGAGCTAGAAAAGGTACAGAGGAGGGCGACCAAACTAATTAAGGGCATGGAGACGATGGAATACAAGGAAAGGCTTGAAAGACTAGGCATGTTTACATTGGAAAAGCGGAGACTAAGAGGGGATATGATCAACATCTACAAATATATAAGGGGACAATACACAGAGCTTGCACGGGACCTGTTTTTGGTTAGATCAACACAGAGGACTCGTGGACACTCGCTCAGGTTAGAGGAGAGGAGATTCCGCGCAATACGGCGTAAAGGCTTTTTCACGGTAAGGACAATACGTGTTTGGAATTCCCTGCCCGAGGGAGTTGTAATGGCGGAATCTGTCAACACCTTTAAGAATGGGTTAGATAAATTCCTAATGGATAAGGATATCCAGGGGTATGGTGCATAGTCATGCATTCTAGTTACTATAAATAGGGATAAAATGCAACGGCTGACAGCAGCATCAGTCAGAAATTTTACTCAAATCATCATGCATAGGAGACCACAAATAGGTTGAACTCGATGGACAATTGTCTTTTTTCAACCTCAGATACTATGTTACTATCTCCAAAACCATATAACATGATGCAAAATTCAAATGTATGGGGCATATTATCACTAAATATTCATAATTTTATCAAATTGTCATTTTTTTTCACGAAACCTCATTCATCAAAGCTGTAACAGAAGGAGATATGACTAATATATCCTTTGTTACAGCCTGCTTCAATAATCTCTACACTCCCTATACTATAGTATGGGGATGTAGAAATTAGTACATTCATCAAACTCCGAAGAAGCATTTTCTTCATAGTTTGATAGTGAAACTGTTTTCCATCCTGAGATGGGTGTGGCATGGAGGGTCGACCACACTTAGGTCGACAGTGTCTAGGTCGACCACTATTGGTCGACAGTAACTAGGTCAAATGGTCAACATGAGGTTTTTTTTGTTTTTTTTGCTTGTCGTTTTCTCCATACAGTGACCGGGAACCCCAATTAGTGCACCGTGTCCCCTCGCATGGCTCACAAGCTTCGGGCATTCCCAATTCCCAACATAGTCCAGGTGGATCGTTAAGTATGAAAAAGTTAAAAAAAAGAAAAACAATTTGAAAAACTCATGTTGACCTTTTGACCTAGAGACCCTGTTGACCTAGTTACTGTCAACCAATAGTGGTCGACCTAGAGACTAGATACCCCTGAGACGGCGTTCAGTTTCACGAAGGAGCACAAGCTGCTGGCACATAGAAGCGGTCCCACTGCTGTGCTCTAGTATCAGCCCCCCCCTTCCCTCCCACTATATTCCCGCTGGTCCTAGCTGTCTCCCTGCCCCGGCGTTGTGCAGCCTCCTCCACTTTGGCTTCCGTCCCTTCCTGCCGGCGCCAGTCTCAGCTGTCCTGCAGGTCAGGTCCACCTTCTAAAATATTATTATCTGCAGTTAGGAGCAGCGGGAAGGGAAAGGTGGTCTGTCCGTGCGGCCACAGCTCAGCTTCGGTGTCTGCAGCTAGGAGGAAGTTCTTATGGACGCCTAAGCTGCAAGGGGAAAAATATCACTTTTACAAAAAACTGCTTAAAAAAATAGCAGATTTTCAGAAGTAATATTTTTATTCCAGAGGCATGATGAATACTGAAAAAACTGTGAAATGAGCGGGTGAGAATTGAAAATGAAAAATTCTCATTTCACAATTTTTTTATGATGACTATGACCTATAGTGTGCAGGTTACTTGCCCGCAGAGCTTGCAATCACAGAGATTGCCCTCTCACCTGGGAGGGGCGGGGAGTTGAGACGGGGGCCCCCCATAGCAGTGGCTCTGTGCTCTCCTGAAACTCTTCTTTGCTGCCGCAGCGGGCCTGAGACGTCAGAGCTCCTTCCCACTGAACCAGGGCTGGGACTGCAGAGCTCAGGCTCTCGCCTGATAAGAAGCAGCCCCGTCACAATCACGCGGGCCGCCTTCATGGAACCGAGGTTAACCACAGCTCAACTGCCCCTGGTACGCTGGTGGTGTGGCAGCACTTGGTGTGGCATCACACTTCATGATGTTGCACAGCACGGAGGAGGAGCCGGGAAACTGTGAGGCGCAGGGAGGGCTTATGAAGCCTTCTACTGCACCACCAATTTTAACAGTGTTGCCAGCATTTCAAGAACCTGTGGGGGGTCAGTCTTCGGCTGGATGGCAGGGGGAGAGATCAGCTGTGGTGCTAGTGAGCTGGACCTCAAGTGGCTGCTGGCGGCAGGGGCTGAAGCTCCATCCATTCCATTGTTAATTCAGCCCTGGCTGGCACCCTGTAAATACTGTATGGGAAGTTGTGCTGCGAGCATCAATGTATGCGGACGCATCTGTATATAGAACAGTAATGCATACATACTAGTGATGAGCGGGTTCGGTTTCTCGGAAACCGAACCCCCCCGAACTTTACCCTTTTTACACGGGTCCGAGGCATACTCGGATTCTCCCGTATGGCTCGGTTAACCCGAGCGCGCCCGAATGTCATCATCCCGCTGTCGGATTCTCACGAGATTCGGATTCTATATAAGCAGCCGCGCGTCGCCGCCATTTTCACTCGTGCATTGGAAATGTTAGGGAGAGGACGTGGCTGGCGTCCTCTCCGTGTATTGTTGATGCAAATATTTGTGCTTGCTTTACTTATTGCTTAATTGTGGGGACTGGGGGAGCAGCTGTATATTAATATAGGAGGAGTACAGTGCAGAGTTTTGCTGATCAGTGACCACCAGTTTTATCCGTTCTCTGCATGAAAAAAACGCTCCTTATCTGTGCTCAGTGTGCTGCATATATCTGTGCTCACACTGCTTAATTGTGGGGACTGGGGAGCAGCTGTATTATATAGCAGGAGTACAGTGCAGAGTTTTGCTGACAGTGACCACCAGTATACGTTGTCTGCCTGAAAAACACTCCATATCTGTGCTCAGTGTGCTGCTTTATTGTGGGTACTGGGGACCACCAGTATAATATTATATAGGAGGAGTACAGTGCAGAGTTTTGCTGACCAGTGACCACCAGTATACGTTGTCTGCCTGAAAAACACTCCATATCTGTGCTGCATTGTAGACAGTATATAGTAGGAGTACAGTGCATAATTTTGCTGACCACCAGTATATAATATATAGGAGTACGGTACAGAAGGCCACTGCTGTACCTACCTCTGTGTCGTCAAGTATACTATCCATCCATACCTGTAGTGCATTTCAGTTTTGCACAGTTTGCTGACCACCAGTATATAATATATAGCATTACGGTACAGTAGGCCACTGCTGTACCTACCTCTGTGTCGTCAAGTATACTATCCATCCATACCTGTGGTGCATTTCAGTTTTGCACAGTTTGCTGACCACCAGTATATAATATATAGCATTACGGTACAGTAGGCCACTGCTGTACCTACCTCTGTGTCGTCAAGTATACTATCCATCTACATTCTATACTTGTGGTGCATTTTAGTTTTGCAGTTTGCTGACACAGTGACCACCAGTATATATAGCAGTACGGTACGGAAGGCTACTGCTGTACCTGCCTCTGTGTCGTCAAGTATACTTTCCATCTAGATTCTATACCTGTGGTGCATTTTAGTTGTGCAGTTTGCTGACACAGTGACCACCAGTATATATAGCAGTACGGTACGGAAGGCCACTGCTGTACCTACCTCTGTGTCGTCAAGTATACTATCCATCTACATTCTATACCTGTGGTGCATTTTAGTTTTGCAGTTTGCTGACACAGTGACCACCAGTATATAAAGCAGTACGGTACGGAAGGCCACTGCTGTACCTACCTCTGTGTCGTCAAGTATACTATCCATCTATATTCTATACCTGTGGTGCATTTTAGTTTTGCAGTTTGCTGACACAGTGACCACCAGTATATATAGCAGTACGGTACGGAAGGCCACTGCTGTACCTACCTCTGTGTCGTCAAGTATACTATCCATCTACATTCTATACCTGTGGTGCATTTTAGTTTTGCAGTTTGCTGACACAGTGACCACCAGTATATATAGCAGTACGGTACGGAAGGCCACTGCTGTACCTACCTCTGTGTCGTCAAGTATACTATCCGTCTACATTCTATACCTGTGGTGCATTTTAGTTTTGCAGTTTGCTGACATAGTGACCACCAGTATATATAGCAGTACGGTACGGAAGGCCACTGCTGTACCTACCTCTGTGTCGTCAAGTATACTATCCATCTACATTCTATACCTGTGGTGCATTTTAGTTTTGCAGTTTGCTGACAGTGACCACCAGTATATATAGCAGTACGGTACGGAAGGCCACTGCTGTACCTACCTCTGTGTCGTCAAGTATACTATCCATCCATACCTGTAGTGCATTTCAGTTTTTCACAGTTTGCTGACCACCAGTATATAATCTATAGCATTACGGTACAGTAGGCCACTGCTGTACCTACCTCTGTGTCGTCAAGTATACTATCCATCCATACCTGTGGTGCATTTCAGTTTTGCACAGTTTGCTGACCACCAGTATAGAATATATAGCATTACGGTACAGTAGGCCACTGCTGTACCTACCTCTGTGTCGTCAAGTATACTATCCATCTACATTCTATACCTGTGGTGCATTTTAGTTTTGCAGTTTGCTGACACAGTGACCACCAGTATATATAGCAGTACGGTACGGAAGGCCACTGCTGTACCTACCTCTGTGTCGTCAAGTATACTATCCATCTAGATTCTATACCTGTGGTGCATTTCAGTTGTGCAGTTTGCTAACACAGTGACCACCAGTATATATAGCAGTACGGTACGGAAGGCCACTTCTGTTCCTACCTCTGTGTCGTCAAGTATACTATCCATCTACATTCTATACCTGTGGTGCATTTTAGTTTTGCAGTTTGCTGTCACAGTGACCACCAGTATATATAGCACTACGGTACGGAAGGCCACTGCTGTACCTACCTCTGTGTCGTCAAGTATACTTTCCATCTAGATTCTATACCTGTGGTGCATTTTAGTTGTGCAGTTTGCTGACACAGTGACCACCAGTATATATAGCAGTATGGTACGGAAGGCCACTGCTGTACCTACCTCTGTGTCGTCAAGTATACTATCCATCTACATTCTATACCTGTGGTGCATTTTAGTTTTGCAGTTTGCTGACACAGTGACCACCAGTATATATAGCAGTATGGTACGGAAGGCCACTGCTGTACCTACCTCTGTGTCGTCAAGTATACTATCCATCTATATTCTATACCTGTGGTGCATTTTAGTTTTGCAGTTTGCTGACACAGTGACCACCAGTATATATAGCAGTACGGTACGGAAGGCCACTGCTGTACCTACCTCTGTGTCGTCAAGTATACTATCCATCTACATTCTATACCTGTGGTGCATTTTAGTTTTGCAGTTTGCTGACACAGTGACCACCAGTATATATAGCAGTACGGTACGGAAGGCCACTGCTGTACCTACCTCTGTGTCGTCAAGTATACTATCCATCTACATTCTATACCTGTGGTGCATTTTAGTTTTGCAGTTTGCTGACAGAGTGACCACCAGTATATATAGCAGTACGGTACGGAAGGCCACTGCTGTACCTACCTCTGTGTCGTCAAGTATACTATCCATCTACATTCTATACCTGTGGTGCATTTTAGTTTTGCAGTTTGCTGACAGTGACCACCAGTATATATAGCAGTACGGTACGGAAGACCACTGCTGTACCTACCTCTGTGTCGTCAAGTATACTATCCATCTACATTCTATACCTGTGGTGCATTTTAGTTTTGCAGTTTGCTGACACAATGACCACCAGGATATATAGCAGTACGGTACGGATGGCCACTGCTGTACCTACCTCTGTGTCGTCAAGTATACTATCCATCTAGATTCTATACCTGTGGTGCATTTCAGTTGTGCAGTTTGCTGACACAGTGACCACCAGTATATATAGCAGTACGGTACGGAAGGCCACTTCTGTACCTACCTCTGTGTCGTCAAGTATACTATCCATCTACATTCTATACCTGTGGTGCATTTTAGTTTTGCAGTTTGCTGACACAGTGACCACCAGTATATATAGCAGTACGGTACGGAAGGCCACTGCTTTACCTACCTCTGTGTCGTCAAGTATACTATCCATCTACATTCTATACCTGTGGTGCATTTTAGTTTTGCAGTTTGCTGACACAGTGACCACCAGTATATATAGCAGTACGGTACGGAAGGCCACTGCTGTACCTACCTCTGTGTCGTCAAGTATACTATCCATCTACATTCTATACCTGTGGTGCATTTTAGTTTTGCAGTTTGCTGACACAGTGACCACCAGTATATATAGCAGTACGGTACGGAAGGCCACTGCTGTACCTACCTCTGTATCGTCAAATATACTATCCATCTACATTCTATACCTGTGGTGCATTTTAGTTTTGCAGTTTGCTGACACAGTGACCACCAGTATATATAGCAGTACGGTACGGAAGGCCACTGCTGTACCTACCTCTGTGTCGTCAAGTATACTATCCATCTACATTCTATACCAGTGGTGCATTTTAGTTTTGCAGTTTGCTGACACAATGACCACCAGTATATATAGCAGTACGGTACAGAAGGCCACTGCTGTACCTACCTCTGTGTCGTCAAGTATACTATCCATCTAGATTCTATACCTGTGGTGCATTTCAGTTGTGCAGTTTGCTGACACAGTGACCACCAGTATATATAGCAGTACGGTACGGAAGGCCACTTCTGTACCTACCTCTGTGTCGTCAAGTATACTATCCATCTACATTCTATACCTGTGGTGCATTTTAGTTTTGCAGTTTGCTGACACAGTGACCACCAGTATATATAGCAGTACGGTACGGAAGGCCACTGCTGTACCTACCTCTGTGTCGTCAAGTATACTATCCATCTACATTCTATACCTGTGGTGCATTTTAGTTTTGCAGTTTGCTGACATAGTGACCACCAGTATATATAGCAGTACGGTACGGAAGGCCACTGCTGTACCTACCTCTGTGTCGTCAAGTATACTATCCATCTACATTCTATACCTGTGGTGCATTTTAGTTTTGCAGTTTGCTGACACAGTGACCACCAGTATATATAGCAGTACGGTACGGAAGGCCACTGCTGTACCTACCTCTGTGTCGTCAAGTATACTATCCATCTACACTCTATACCTGTGGTGCATTTTATTTTTGCAGTTTGCTGACAGTGACCATCAGTATATATAGCAGTACAGTACGGAAGGCCACTGCTGTACCTACCTCTGTGTCGTCAAGTATACTGTCCATCTAGATTCTATACCTGTGGTGCATTTTAGTTTTGCAGTTTGCTGACAGTGACCACCAGTATATATAGCAGTATGATACGGAAGGTCACTGCTGTACCTACCTCTGTGTCGTCAAGTATACTATCCATCTAGATTCTATACCTGTGGCGCATTTTAGTTTTGCAGTTTGCTGACAGTGACCACCAGTATATATAGCAGTATGGTACGGTAGGCCACTGCTGTACCTACCTCTGTGTCGTCAAGTATACTATCCATCTAGATTCTATACCTGTGGTGCATTTTAGTTTTGCAGTTTGCTGACGCAGTGACCACAAGTATATATAGCAGTACGGTACGGAAGGCCACTGCTGTACCTACCTCTGTGTCGTCAAGTATACTATCCATCTAGATTCTATACCTGTGGTGCATTTTAGTTTTGCAGTTTGCTGACAGTGACCACCAGTATATATAGCAGTACGGTACGGTAGGCCACTGCTGTACCTACCTCTGTGTCGTCAAGTATACTATCCATCTACATTCTATACCTGTGGTGCATTTCAGTTGTGCGCAGTATATATAGTAGTAGGCCATTGCATTGATACTGGCATATAATTCCACACATTAAAAAATGGAGAACATAAATGTGGAGGTTAAAATAGGGAAAGATCAAGATCCACTTCCACCTCATGCTGAAGCTGCTGCCACTAGTCATGGCCGAGACAATGAAATGCCATCAACGTCATCTGCTAAGGCCGATGCCCAATGTCATAGTAGAGAGCATGTAAAATCCAAAAAACAAAAGTTCAGTAAAATGACCCAAAAATCAAAATTGAAAGCGTCTGATGAGAAGCGTAAACTTGACAATATGCCATTTACGACACGGAGTGGCAAGGAACGGCTGAGGCCCTGGCCTATGTTCATGGCTAGTGGTTCAGATTCACATGAGGATGGAAGCACTCATCCTCTCGCTAGAAAAATGAAAAGACTTAAGCTGGCAAAAGCACAGCAAAGAACTGTGCGTTCTTCTAAATCACAAATCCCCAAGGAGAGTCCAATTGTGTCGGTTGCGATGCCTGACCTTCCCAACACTGGACGGGAAGAGCTTGCGCCTTCCACCATTTGCACGCCCCCTGCAAGTGCTGGAAGGAGCACCCGCAGTCCAGTTCCTGATAGTCAAATTGAAGATGTCACTGTTGAAGTACACCAGGATGAGGATATGGGTGTTGCTGGCGCTGGGGAGGAAATTGACAAGGAGGATTCTGATGGTGAAGTGGTTTGTTTAAGTCAGGCACCCGGGGAGACACCTGTTGTCTGTGGGACGAATATGGCCATTGACATGCCTGGTCAAAATACAAAAAAAATCAGCTCTTCGGTGTGGAATTATTTCAACACAAATGCGGACAACAGGTGTCAAGCCGTGTGTTGCCTTTGTCAAGCTGTAATAAGTAGGGGTAAGGACGTTAACCACCTCGGAACATCCTCCCTTATACGTCACCTGCAGCGCATTCATCATAAGTCAGTGACAAGTTCAAAAACTTTGGATGACAGCAGAAGCAGTCCACTGACCATTAAATCCCTTCCTCTTCTAACCAAGCTCCTGCAAACCACACCACCAACTCCCTCAGTGTCAATTTCCTCCTTACCCAGGAAAGCCAATAGTCCTGCAGGCCATGTCACTGGCAAGTTTGATGAGTCCTCTCCTGCCTGGGATTCCTCCGATGCATCCTTGAGTGTAACGCCTACTACTGCTGGCGCTGCTGTTGTTGCTGCTGGGAGTCGATCAGCATCCCAGAGGGGAAGTCGAAAGACCACTTGTACTACTTCCAGTAAGCAATTGACTGTCCAACAGTCCTTTGCGAGGATGATGAAATATCACAGCAGTCATCCTGCTGCAAAGCAGATAACTCAGGCCTTGGCAGCCTGGGTGGTGAGAAACGTGGTTCCGGTATCAACCATTAATTCAGAGGCAACAAGAGACTTGATTGAGGTACTGTGTCCCCGGTACCAAATACCATCTAGGTTCCATTTCTCTAGGCAGGCGATACCGAAAATGTACACAGACCTCAGAAAAAGAGTCACCAGTGTCCTAAAAAATGCAGTTGTACCCAATGTCCACTTAACCACGGACATGTGGACAAGTGGAGCAGGGCAGACTCAGGACTATATGACTGTGACAGCCCACTGGGTAGATGTATTGCCTCCCGCAGCAAGAACAGCAGCGGCGGCACCAGTAGCAGCATCTCGCAAATGCCAACTCGTTCCTAGGCAGGCTACGCTTTGTATCACCGCTTTCCAGAAGAGGCACACAGCTGACAACCTCTTACGGAAACTGAGGAAGATCATCGCAGAATGGCTTACCCCAATTGGACTCTCCTGGGAATTTGTGACATCGGACAACGCCAGCAATATTGTGCGTGCATTACATCTGGGCAAATTCCAGCACGTCCCATGTTTTGCACATACATTGAATTTGGTGGTGCAGAATTATTTAAAAAATGACAGGGGCGTGCAAGAGATGCTGTCGGTGGCCCGAAGAATTGCGGGCCACTTTCGGCATTCAGCCACCGCGTGCCGAAGACTGGAGCACCACCAAACATTCATGAACCTGCCCTGCCATCATCTGAAGCAAGAGGTGGTAACGAGGTGGAATTCAACCCTCTATATGCTTCAGAGGATGGAGGAACAGCAAAAGGCCATTCAAGCCTATACATCTGCCCACGATATAGGCAAAGGAGGGGGAATGCACCTGACTCAAGCGCAGTGGAGAATGATTTCAACGTTGTGCAAGGTTCTGCAACCCTTTGAACTTGCCACATGTGAAGTCAGTTCAGACACTGCCAGCCTGAGTCAGGTCATTCCCCTCATCAGGCTTTTGCAGAAGAAGCTGGAGACATTGAAGGAGGAGCTAAAACAGAGCGATTCCGCTAGGCATGTGGGACTTGTGGATGGAGCCCTTAATTCGCTTAACCAGGATTCACGGGTGGTCAATCTGTTGAAATCAGAGCACTACATTTTGGCCACCGTGCTCGATCCTAGATTTAAAACCTACGTTGTATCAAATTGTCAAGTCAAGCGGAACGTGACCCTTCAACATCTCCTCCTTCACATTCTCCCGCAACTGGGGGTGCGAGGAAAAGGCTAAGAATTCCGAGCCCACCCGCTGGCGGTGATGCAGGGCAGTCTGGAGCGAGTGCTGACATCTGGTCCGGACTGAAGGACCTGCCAACGAATACTGACATGTCGTCTACTGTCACTGCATATGATTCTCTCACCATTGAAAGAATGGTGGAGGATTATATGAGTGACCGCATCCAAGTAGGCATGTCAGACAGTCCGTTCGTATACTGGCAGGAAAAAGAGGCAATTTGGAGGCCCTTGCAGAAACTGGCTTTATTCTACCTAAGTTGCCCTCCCTCCAGTGTGTACTCCGAAAGAGTGTTTAGTGCAGCCGCTCACCTTGTCAGCAATCGGCGTACGAGGTTACTTCCAGAAAATGTGGAGAAGATGATGTTCATCAAAATGAATTATAATCAATTCCTCCGTGGAGACATTCACCAGCAGCAATTGCCTCCAGAAAGTACACAGGGACCTGAGATGGTGGATTCCAGTGGGGACGAATTAATAATCTGTGAGGAGGGGGATGTACACAGTGAAAGGGGTGAGGAATCGGAGGATGATGATGAGGTGGACATCTTACCTCTGTAGAGCCAGTTTGTGTAAGGAGAGATTGATTGCTTATTTTTTTGGTGGGGGTCCAAACCAACCAGTCATTTCAGTCACAGTCATGTGGCAGACCCTGTCGCTGAAATGATGGGTTTGTTAAAGTGTGCATGTCCTGTTTATACAACATAAGGGTGGGTGGGAGGGCCCAAGGACAATTCCATCTTGCACCTCTTTTTCTTTCATTTTTCTTTGCATCATGTGCTGTTTGGGGACAATTTTTTTGAATTGCCATCCTGCCTGACACTGCAGTGCCACTCCTAGATGGGCCAGGTGTTTGTGTCGGCCACTTTTGTCGCTTATCTTAGTCACACAGCGACCTTGGTGCGCCTCTTTTTTTCTTTGCATCATGTGCTGTTTGGGGACAATTTTTTTGAAGTGCCATCCTGCCTGACACTGCAGTGCCACTCCTAGATGGGCCAGGTGTTTGTGTCGGCCACTTGTGTCGCTTAGCTTAGTCACACAGCGACCTTGGTGCGCCTCTTTTTTTCTTTGCATCATGTGCTGTTTGGGGACAATTTTTTTGAAGTGCCATCCTGTCTGACACTGCAATGCCACTCCTAGATGGGCCAGGTGTTTGTGTCGGCCACTTGGGTTGCTTAGCTTAGTCACACAGCTACCTCATTGCGCCTCTTTTTTTCTTTGCATCATGTGCTGTTTGGGGACAATTTTTTTAATATGCCATCCTGTCTGACACTGCAGTGCCACTCCTAGATGGGTCAGGTGTTTGTGTCGGCCACTTGGGTCGCTTAGCTTAGTCACACAGCTACCTCATTGCGCCTCTTTTTTTCTTTGCATCATGTGCTGTTTGGGGACAATTTTTTTAATCTGCCATCCTGTCTGACACTGCAGTGCCACTCCTAGATGGGCCAGGTGTTTGTGTCGGCCACTTGGGTCACTTAGCTTAGTCACACAGCGACCTTGGTGCACCTCTTTTTTTCTTTGCATCATGTGCTGTTTGGGGACAATTTTTTTGAAGTGCCATCCTGCCTGACACTGCAGTGCCACTCCTTGATGGGCCAGGTGTTTGTGTCGGCCACTTGGGTCGCTTAGCTTAGTCACACAGCTACCTCATTGCACCTCTTTTTTTCTTTGCATCATGTGCTGTTTGGGGACAATTTTTTTAATCTGCCATCCTGTCTGACACTGCAGTGCCACTCCTAGATGGGCCAGGTGTTTGTGTTGGCCACTTGGGTCGCTTAGCTTAGTCACACAGCGACCTTGGTGCGCCTCTTTTTTTCTTTTCATCATGTGCTGTTTGGGGACAATTTTTTTGAAGTACCATCCTGCCTGACACTGCAGTGCCACTCCTAGATGGGCCAGGTGTTTGTGTTGGCCACTTGTGTTGCTTAGCTTAGTCACACAGCGACCTTGGTGCGCCTCTTTTTTTCTTTGCATCATGTGCTGTTTGGGGACTATTTTTTTGAAGTGCCATCCTGCCTGACACTGCAGTGCCACTCCTAGATGGGCCAGGTGTTTGTGTCGGCCACGTGTGTCGCTTAGCTTAGCCATCCAGCGACCTCGGTGCAAATTTTAGGACTAAAAATAATATTGTGAGGTGTGAGGTGTTCAGAATAGACTGAAAATGAGTGTAAATTATGGTCATTGAGGTTAATAATACTATGGGATCAAAATTACCCCCAAATTCTATGATTTAAGCTGTTTTTTAGGGTTTTTTGTAAAAAAAAAACCGAATCCAAAACACACCCGAATCCGACAAAAAATTTTCAGGGAGGTTTTGCCAAAACGCGTCCGAATCCAAAACACGGCCGCGGAACCGAATCCAAAACCAAAACACAAAACCCGAAAAATGTCCGGTGCACATCACTAATACATACACATAGTATACATAGAATATATATATATATATACATAGTATACATGCATGGGACGCAGTCAGCATACCGGCGTTCGGGAAGTTGGCAATTGGAATGTTGATGTCAGATTCCCTACATTGGTCGGAATGCTGGTGACAGGATGCCGACATGGTGGCGCTTCAAACCCGACTGCCGGCTCCCCGAACGTAAGTATGGCAAGGCTCTTTAGTGTCAGGCCACGGGAGGGGAGCGGATTTAGGTTTAGACTGCAGGGGGAGAGTTAGCCTGCAGGGAGGGGGGTGTTAGGCACCACCGGGGTGGGTTAGGCTGCGGGTGGGAGGGTTAGCTTTAGGCTACGGGCAGGGGGGGTTAGGTTTAGGCTGCGGGGGAGGTTTAGGCTGTGGGGGGAGAGTTAGGCTGCAGGGCAGGGTGGTGTTAGGCACCACCGGGAAGGTTAGGGCTAGGCTGCAGAGGGGGGGGGGGGATTTGGAGGGTAAGCTTTAGGCTACGCCGCGGGTATGTGGTAGGGGTTAGGTATAGGCAACACCGGGGAGGGTTAGGGTCAGGCTGCGGGAAAGGAGGGTTGGGGGGGTAGTAGATGAGGGTTAGTATACTTACCTTCCAGGTGTCAGGTAGGGATGCTGCTGTCGGTATTCTGACTGCTGACATCCCAAACGCCGGGATCCTGATACCATCCTGTACAGTACTATACACGTGTGTGTGTGTGTGTGTGTGTGTGTGTGTGTGTGTGTGTGTGTGTGTGTGTGTGTGTGTGACACACTGACAGGTGACTAACCATCTTTCCTGTGTTGAGCTCCTGCAATATCATTCTTCAGCCTGCTGCTCGTGTAGTGGTTGGTGTGTGGGGGTGGGGGGTGTCTGTGCTCTGATTGGCTGAGTGTCTGTAAGTGATGTGTCACTCAGCCAATAGGAGCACAGCAGACACTGCTGAGGAGTTCCTGCACTGATCAGGAATCTCCTCAGTGTTACAGCAGGGCAGAGCAGGGCGCGGCACAGCCTCAGCAGCTGAAATAGTGAGTATACAGCTTGTCAGTCACCAGCCCGACCCTGTCTTGGCCATGCCCCCGATAGTGGGAGGAGTTACAGAGCAGGGGGCCAACCTGGGATTAACTGTGAGGCATCAATAATTTTAGATAGGCCAGAGGGCGTGGCTATGGAGGGGTCCAGGGGCGGAGCCTCAGGATCATTCAGGACTGAGCCGGCAGAGTTTCAGAGTTCCGTGGTCAGAACTTTGGCCAGCCGGTTTGGGGTCCTGTGGGCCTATTTTCAATGGGGGCCCCATTGTTAATCTGGCCCTATATATATATATATATATATATATATACACACACACACACACACACACACACGTACGTACGAAAAAATATATATATTTATATTTTAAATTAGATTTTATTAATTTTAATTATTCTAATTGTTTTTACTTTATTAATGTGTCAGTGTGCATACAATGTTTTAATTTAAAATTATTAGAAATTAACTTAATTCACTTAATATAATTAATACTGTAACTGTTAATAGTGTTTTTCAGGAATGTCCAAAGAGTGCTGCCGTTCCACTGCCAGTAAAGAACAACAGGCAATGGCTTCATCACAGCCAGTTGAAGGCTCAGAAACACAGGATCAAAATCCACAGGAAGAAGAAGACCCAGATGAGGGACCTAGCGTCTGAGCTCCTAACTTCAGCGAAGAAGAAAGTCTTGCACTCATCAATTCAGTAATTATGCACAGTTCTCTTCTATTTGGGCCACAGGCAACAAATGTCCAGCTCAAGAATTCAACTTGGGAACAGATTGTCAAAGCTGTGAAGGATGCTGGAGGAAATTATAGGAGCTTAGAAAGCTGCAAGAAAAGACTTAGAGATTGCAGACGGATGACTCAACTGAAGATTAATTCAAAAAATAAAAAATTGATGGAGTGGGAAAAGAAAACAAAGGAGTACTTCCTGTTGGTTGAGGAAGAAAGTTCATCCATGAGGGAGAAGGTGCAGAAAGGTGATACTCAACACAAGAGAAAAACACCCCATAAGAAAGGACAATCCACCTTGAGTGAAGTTTTACCCCAAAAAAGAGACAAATACTTTTCTCTCCTGGCAAGGGCGATGAAACACAAAGTACACAAGCTGAAGGGCCTGCGGGAGACATCAATATTGCCATGCCTGCGGGAGAGTCCGATATTCCTATGAATGCAGGAGAGTCCGGTATTCACAGGCCTGTTGAAGAGTCTGATATTTACATGCCAGCTGAAGAGACCGATATTGCCATGCCTCTTGAAGAGTCCACGATTTCCATGCCTGCTGAAGAGTCCGATATTGGTAGGCCTACTGGAGAGTCCGACATTGCAATGCGTGCTGGAGAGTCCGACATTGCAACGCGTGCTGGAGAGTCCGAGATAGCCAGGCCTGCTGGAGAGTCCGACATTGCAATGCAGGCTGGAGAGTCCGAGATTGCCAGGCCTGCTGGAGAGTCCGACATTGCTACGCGTGCTGGAGAGTCCGAGATTGCCAGGCCTGCTGGAGAGTCCGACATTGCAATGCGTGCTGGAGAATCCGACATTGCAATGCATGCTGGACAGTCCGACATTGCAACGCGTGCTGGAGAGTCCGACATTGCAATGTGTGCTGGAGAGTCCAAGATTGCCAGGCCTGCTGGAGAGTCTGAAATTGCAACGTGTGCTGGAGAAGCCGAGATTGCCATGCCTGCTGGAGATTTGCATATTGCCGACCATTTCATAACACTGAGCATAGAAGATAGTGATATTGTCACACCAGCACATGAAGACCAGGCCCATCATGACACACATGGAGAAAATATTCAATCCATTGGACCTGTGATTCAACAAACCGCTGCATCTGAACAAACATTAACAGATAGGGAATATATGGAACATACATTTTCAATAATTACCCATGAAGTTCAAACAGTGTCACTGAGGATGGGTGAACTTTATTCAAGACTGTCACAGAGAATGGACCAGATTCAAGCGTGTACATGCCCAGTTGATGATCACAATTGGGCAAAGTATTGACTATTTATCCAAAAGACAGGCTCAGTGGAATACGCTGTTGGGTCAGTTTCATTTGGGATTACTGCACCTCCTTAGCTGGCAGCAACAAGCAAATGTGAACACAGCACTGATTGCCACTAACCTTCATCAAATGGCTGAATCTGGCAGAGGATCAGCTCAAGACAACACTACGACCACACCAGAACATGTGCAAGAAACATCAACTCAGACTGATGCTTTTGAACCTTTCAGAACACCCCCATTTGACTTTGAACTGTTGGATAGGATTCAAGAAGCATATGACAGATGGAGAAACTATACACATCCCCCTGATCCTGACCCCGATCAAGAAGATACATGAATGTAACCCTAATGGAAATGAATGTACCCCTAGTGGATATTAAAAATTTGTAAGCAATATAATTCAAGAAATACAATACACCCACACCTTACAAATATAATTACAATATTTTTTTTTAAATATCTATAATAAAATAATAATATATTTAAAATATACTTTTTTAAACCCATAGGACCAAAGACAGTCTTGAACATAGCATGAAAGCAGCAGAGTGGACGGTAAGTATAGCTTAATTTTTGGTTCTAATTATTGATGAGGGACATGTGAAGTGTATAGTAATGTTATTATGGGATAATTTCATATGATGATTAAATTGTATACATGCAGTATCCTACTATTAGTAAATAAAATAGGGATTTTTAAATAACATTAAAACTTAAACATTGACAAATATGAAATAACACCTGAATACACATTAATCGCTACGTGATGACTATTAAATGATTAGTATAGTTTTTAATTTATTTAAGCTGTTTGAGGATCTATTATATAAGCATATATTGCTTCCCTTTCCCAGTCTGTGTAGTTTGTGGACCCCTTTATGGTCCACCAAGTGACCATGCTCTTCTCCAGTATAGAACTCTCAGTCTGTCAGTGTGTGGCTTCCTGCAACCTACATCACCCTCTTAACATCATGTCACTGCCACTGTCATATGCAGACCTGTGTTCCCCCAACATATCATGCATGTCATGATATAGT
The DNA here is from genome assembly GCF_028390025.1 of Pseudophryne corroboree. NCBI lineage: Eukaryota > Metazoa > Chordata > Amphibia > Anura > Myobatrachidae > Pseudophryne > Pseudophryne corroboree. Next base: position 234,225,610 of record NC_086445.1, on the reverse strand, counting down.
CTGTGCTGCTGGCCCATCCCTAGGGTTGTGATGGGTGTGTTACCCACACAGTCTTTGTTCACAGATTATAAATCATATATGTACCAGGTATGTTGTCAATTGGACTATGCATTTGTCCTTTATCCTGATATAATCTTTTCTCCTATAACCATCGAGTCCCTCTCATTTTTGCATTTTATATATGTAGCTTCGTAACATTTTATACCAAAAAATCAGAATTGAATGTTAATATGTTCATGTAAAAACATCAAAAATATTAAACTATTCATGTATGTCCTGAATCTGTCTTTTGAGATTTAATTTTCAATATACTCTGAATATTTATTCTGAAAATTTTTAGGGGATAGCAGGAAAATTTAAAAATCAGTACATGTGTGTGTGCTTTACTCCAAACAAGTGCACAATATGAATAATTATAACCGTATAATAAGAAATATTTTAGGATGTGATATGTAGTGACATGAGATTATGCTAATTGTTAAATGATAGACATAACACTACTGTGTCTGCAGAGCTGCAGACATTGTTAAATGAATACAAAATATATTAAGCATTGAAATAATATGCATTGTCCGTATTTAAAACAAAATGTGCATTTGCATGTCTACATTAGTGGGTCATGTTATAGCATCACACTATAGAAAAATGTATTTAATCAGGCCTACTATTTTAATATATATTCTGGATGTACTAGTTATATATTTTTATAAAACATTTTTTTAAATAAAATATATATAATATATTTATTAAATAATATTACCATTTTTTACGACTATTGACATTATACTGTGATTTATTAAAAGGAATACATTTATTTTAAAATGATTATGTATGCATTGAGATTTTCTTCATATTTATTTTTGTATCTACTAAATACTTTTCATGTTTAGTAGCCCATAATAATCAGATATATATTTGAATGTTATAGTGTATTGAATGTTATATATATATAGCATTAGGTTTAAACTTATTTTCAAAATATTGAAAATATTTAATGAAATCATTATTATTTTTTATTGATTTAATTTTTGGTATTTTGGCTTTTCATTCAGAATAACATCATTGACACTTGTGGATGTACCTCTGCACAGAACAAACTGCACGGGCTCAATGGATATATGTTGAAATAAAAATCATTTATGCTAAACATTCATATTATCTTTTGTTGATTATTTTGAAAGTACTGTGCGGAAAATACAGTTGAAATGTTTGTAAATTTTTATTGTTTATGCAGTTGTATACATTGAAACTTAGACGTATGAAAAATAATATGGACTACTTATACAGTTCAGGATCCAACAACTATAGATCTTTCATAACGGAAAACATTATGTACTAAAAATGCATTACTGAAGTCCACGTATAAATATCACACGTAACATGATATGTTAACAGTTGTTGGTGCATTGATATTGCATGAAAATGTGTATATAAAAGTTATATGTATGTTTGAGTACATTTTCAAGTAATCATTCCTCTGTAGATAGACATATCTTTGAAGTTTCCTTGTTGAACTTCCTTGATTTCTGTATTCTTTCAAACTGTGGATATATAAAATTATTATATCATTAATTATTTTAAAAAAAATTTCATGGAATGTAAATATTTTATTTTTAAACAAAATTAAAAAAAATTAATACTTATTAAAATATATTTTTTTCATATCACTGCGAGATGACTGTATCATTATATTTCTATTATATATAAATATTACTATTATGTGGAATATACATGGGATAAATAATGTTAATAAAGCTATATACAGTAAAGTTTTTCTTTCGAAATAATATTGCTGTATAACTTGGCAAATTAAATCCTGTCTTCAAGAGCAAAAAAAAAGGTAACATCAGCAAAATATCCGCTATCAGTTAAGAATTGATTTAAATGTACCATTGAGTAATGAATATAACAGTGAAATGTAGAAGTTTGCTGGGAGATTTGAATCTGTTGGTAATTTTTTAAGACTACAGTTGTGGACCTATTCTGTATCCAATGGCATACTCAGACACTATCAAGTAATAAATATAATGTTGCACAATCAGGACTTCAGTTAATGTAAGAAAAAAATAAAAATATTAACATGGTAACTGGGGTCGAATCGCAGATTGGACAACAAGGAGGTATACTGTCTGCATGGTTAAATAGGGATTATAGAATTCCTCCATTTTAATAGATGCTGAACATTATATTAGAGAGATATATATATAATTTCTTTTTTTATATTAAGCATATCACCACATATGTAGATGTAGTAGACATACTTAACAAATCTGATTCCAATTGATAATTGCATTATAATACTAAAGGGTATAGTCTGAACAAAATGGAAAGGGTGGAGAAGTGAGACAATGGACAAGGTGGACATGGCAAGCAACTGTTGAATCCAACATACCTGTAACCTTGCAAAATAAAACGTAACTGAACTTTTTGGAAGGAAGTATAACTATTATAAACGAGGAAGGAAATAAGAACTCAGTCTAAACGTAGATGGAAAGCTATGACCCGGAGATAATCCATACTGGGACAATTCCTAGCTGGTCAACACATCGCTGGATAGCTTCTTCCCTGGTTTTTATCTTGCGCTTCGTTGGGGTTCTCAGGTCATTGGCATTTACTTTTTCTAGGAGTATAGTTGTTACCTGCTGTTCTTTGTGAAAACATTCAATAACACGATAAACTCCTAATTTATTTTCGCCAAGGATGGTATTCCATCTTTTATGCCATCCTTCCAACTTGTTCTGGGTTCCTGGAACGCCTACAAGGATATTTTCATGTTCTGACCAAATATTTGGTGGAAATAGTGGGGGAGATCTGGTCTGACTTTGGCCTGTTCTAATACGACCTAATACATAGGTCTCCTCAAAGTAATTTACGACTGGTGCGGCATTTTATCTTTCAATTCTTCAAATGTTGCAGGAATATCTCCAGATGGGAGAAATGCAAGGGCTTGCAGGTGCCTCAATAGCATTGAAAATTCCATATCTTTGCCATATTGGGTGGCAAGTCCTGATGATTGTATATTGCACCAAATATTTTGTTCGAAATGGAATAAACAACATTTGTGAGTGCTGGACGGGAAAACACGTTTGGATGCTTGGATAGCAGAGTTTTCAAAGTCTGTTAGAATATACATAGGTGCAAAATCTAAATTAAATTGTCCAGCATATTCCTGCAAATCTTCCAGGAGGCGGACATAGCAGTCCTCAGTCTTACTACTTAACAATGAGTAGACTAGAGGCAAAAAATGCTGTGTTTGGTCTTCAGTGCCAACCTGAGCGTGAATGGAATATATCTGTCGAAATAGGGTGGGACAAGTCTTGAATGTTCCATCCATCACCCAGTATGAGGCCTCATACAGCTTTTTAACATTCTCCTCTGTCGTAAATAGCAATGTTATTTCATTATGAAAAACACTGTCCTTCACTAGAAATTCCACGCCATTTATAAAGGCTAGATTTGGAGGGACATCTATCTTCTCCAAGGTACTGGGCTCAACAGGGAAATCATCTCGCCTTGCCAATTTGACCATTTGACGGAGGGCATCCCTGTTTGGCAGATATGTCGCACTTGTCGATGGCATCTGAGACGTTACCTGTTGGATGATTTGTGCAGGGGGAACATTACTTTGCTTTGCACATTCTTCAATAGACGCTTTCGCGATGTTGATAACCGTTTTTTTATGGTCGAGGAGGATGGTTATGGTCTCCATGGATATTCAATTGGTGCTGTCCATTAACAATGGTGGTCTTCGCAAAACAAGGACAATAGCTTGTCTTGCGCTCTGTGCAGTGCCAGTACACTACATCAAGACGCTGCTTATTCTTTGCGAGAAGGTATCCGTCAACATTTAAGAGCATTCCTCTATGAGAAGGAACCAGGATACAGTCCGCTTGATTAGCCATTGTAGATAACCTGAAATATTTAAATATTCCAAAATCTTAAATACAATAGATGTGGGTGATGGTTTGGTGGCGAAGGGTTTTATAAACTTTAAGATGGGAGGGTTTTTTTTTTTTTTTATTCTGGCCAATTATTGTGCTTCTACAGTATTTAAATTAAATAACCTTGTGATAGTTACCTTTACATAAAATAACCTTGTGACCTTTAAGTTTTGAAGGAGTCACAGGGTTCATTGACAATACGGATGATTTATATCAGACACTTTGACGCCAGTAACAAACTTTAAATGAACTTATATGATAAAGAGGCCTAAGTGCTTTTTTAATTGCATTGAATACTGTCCTTATGTTTTTGAAAAAAAAAGGTTTACTCTGGAACCTGGAGAACAAAATAATGGGATTTGTTATACCATAGTCCACATGGAAATGCTGGTGGCAGACACAGCTGTATTGGAGGGTGACTTTCTAGTTGTTAGCATCTAGGGGTAGACAGCTTGGTATAGCAGGGAATGGGGGAACATTAGGTGGAGTGATGCTTAAGTGGTAATAGGGAAAACTTTGGCTAGGTGGACGGGTGTAGCTAGAGTGTTGTTGAAGGTGTTGGTGGCATTTTGGTACCTGTAGTGCCACGGGAAATGCTGCCGGGAGCCACGGCTAGATTAGCGGGTGGCGGTCTGGTCTGGACAGCAGCGTCTAGGGGTACTAGATGGCTAGGGATAGCGGGGTGCTGGTGACCATTGGATGGAGGGTTGTTAAGTGCATATAGGGGAAAGTTTGGATAGGTGTAAGGATGTAGATAGAGTGTTAGGAAAGGTTGTTACAGCATTTTTGCACCTGTAGTTCCATGGGGAGTGATGCAGGTCGAATACTCTGTATTAACAGGTGATGTTTTAGGTGGCAAGGTATAGTGATAAATGGATAGCTGGATTTAAAACAGAAAGGAAGATAAAATACACGATAGAGAAATGGGTAAAGTGGTGAAAAATGTATCTTGTGGACTAGGTGAACATCGATTGTCTACTGTATCTGTGTAAGATATAGATTTTGCTAATATATGGAAATAATCAAAGGAAAAAAATATTTTGCTGGGTGTTATATTAGTGTCGTTTTGATATGGCTGAGAGTTAACAGGATTGATTTACAGTGACTTGCGATTGACCTTCTGTTAACTGATGCCCGGTTTCTTTGGACCTGTCATCGTCTTGATAAATTACGTTACTGATAATCGCAGAGTGTAAAGTGGGGTGATGGGAGGTTCATGGGTGTTCAGAAAAACTTTAGTTAATGATAATAGCAGAGTGCAAAGTGGGGTGAACTAACGTTCAGGAGTGCTCAGCACCAGTAACAGGGGGTTAAAGTAGGGAGAAAAGATAACCATGGGTATGTATTAATAGGGTAACGGTGTAGGCGGCATAGGCGTGCGCAGCACATTTTATTAGGGGGTGCACGACTGGAGTTGCGTGCATAGCCCCACCTACTGGGCGTGACTAGCCCGCCTACTGGTACCTAGCCCCGCCTACTGTATGTGACTAGCCCCGCCTACTGGGCGTACCTAGCACCATATATTAGCAGTTAATGCAAACGAAATAATACAGGGAATTTGATTAAATAGAGTGTACAGTGAGGGCTGACAGAGGTTTATTAAACCTAACAATCTGTAAGCCTGGGACCTCGCTGACATCTGGCAATAGTGCGAACGCTTTCATTGCAGAATGGCTACAGAAAAAAATTGTGCAGTTTTAGAGCAGCTCAAAACCTACTCAGCGCTTGAGATCACTTCAGACCTTTCAGCTCCGTATTTGATGTCACAAACACACCCTGCGTTCTCCCAGCCACGCCAGCGTTTTTCCTGACATGCCTGCGTTTTTCTGCACACTTCCTGAAAACGGTCAGTGGCCACCCAGAAACGCCCACTTCATGTCAATCACTCTGCGGCAGCCTGTGCGACTGAAAGGCATTGCTAGACCTTGTGTGAAACTACATTGGCCGTGCTGAAAGTACGTCGCGCGTGCACATTGCGCCGCATACATGCCGCCGCATACATGCCGATTTTTTGCCTCATCGCTGCAATTTCAGCTAGCGATCAACTCGGAATGACCCCCGTAGTGAGTGCCGACCACCAACTATCTGTATATATACACACACAAAACTTGCGAGGAAAAAACAGTGGCACGCGGAGGCTTTTAAAGGTGCAACTAATATGTTAAAATTAGTGATGTTCACCGGAAATTTTTCGCTTTTGGTGTTTTGGTTTTGGATTCGGTTTACGCGGCCGTGTTTTGGATTCGGACCCGTTTTGGCAAAACCTCCCTGAAAATGTTTTGTCGGATTCGGGTGTGTTTTGGATTCGGGTGGTTTTTTTACAAAAACCCCTCAAAAACAGCTTAAATCATAGAATTTTGGGGTCATTTTGATCCCATAGTATTAGTGATGAGCGGGTTCGGTTTCCGAGAAACCGAACCCCCCCGAACTTCACCCTTTTTACATGGGTCCGAGCCATACTCGGATTCTCCCGTATGGCTCGGTTAACCCGAGCGCGCCCGAACGTCATCATCCCGCTGTCGGATTCTCGGGAGATTCGGATTCTATATAAGCAGCCGCGCGTCTCCGCCATTTTCACACGTGCATTGAGATGATAGGGAGAGGACGTGGCTGGCGTCCTCTCCGTTTATATACTAATACTAGTAGAAGACAGTTGATCTGATTGCTTGTTTATTACTATAATTGTGGGGAGGATTGGGGAGCAGCTGTTAGGAAGAGTACAATGCAGAGTTTTGCTGATAGTGACCACCAGTTTTTTATCCGTTCTCTGCCTGAAAAAAATGCTCCATACCATATCTGTGCTCAGTGTGCTGCATGATATATCTGTGCTGAGTGCTCACACTGCTTAATTGTGGGGACTGGGGAGCAGCTATAGCAGGAGTACAGTGCAGAGTTTTGCTGACAGTGACCACCAGTATACGTTTGTCTGCCTGAAAAACACTCCTGTGGTGCCTTTTTTTAGACTAGTTTAGCAGTTTGCTGACAGTGTCCACCAGGTCCAGTATACTGTATATAGCAGTACGGTAGGCCACTGCTGTACCTACCTCTGTGTCGTCACTCGTCATCCATTAAGTATACTATCCATCCATCTACATTGTATACCTGTGGTGCCTTTTTTTTAGACTAGTTTAGCAGTTTGCTGACAGTGTCCACCAGGTCCAGTATATAGCAGTACGGTAGGCCACTGCTGTACCTACCTCTGTGTCGTCACTCGTCATCCATTAAGTATACTATCCATCCATCTACATTGTATACCTGTGGTGGCTTTTTTTTAGACTAGTTTAGCAGTTTGCTGACAGTGTCCACCAGGTCCATTATACTGTATATAGCAGTATGGTAGGCCACTGCTGTACCTACCTCTGTGTCGTCACTCGTCATCCATTAAGTATACTATCCATCCATCTACATTGTATACCTATGGTGGCTTTTTTTTAGACTAGTTTAGCAGTTTGCTGACAGTGTCCACCAGGTCCATTATACTGTATATAGCAGTACGGTAGGCCACTGCTGTACCTACCTCTGTGTCGTCACTCGTCATCCATTAAGTATACTATCCATCCATCTACATTGTATACCTGTGGTGCCTTTTTTTAGACTAGTTTAGCAGTTTGCTGACAGTGTCCACCAGGTCCAGTATACTGTATATAGCAGTACGGTAGGCCACTGCTGTACCTACCTCTGTGTCATCACTCGTCATCCATTAAGTATACTATCCATCCATCTACATTGTATACCTGTGGTGGCTTTTTTTTAGACTATATTAGCAGTTTGCTGACAGTGTCCACCAGGTCCATTATACTGTATATAGCAGTACGGTAGGCCACTGCTGTACCTACCTCTGTGTCGTCACTCGTCATCCATTAAGTATACTATCCATCCATCTACATTGTATACCTGTGGTGGCTTTTTTTTAGACTAGTTTAGCAGTTTGCTGACAGTGTCCACCAGGTCCATTATACTGTATATAGCAGTACAGTAGTCCACTGCTGTACCTACCTCTGTGTCGTCACTCGTCATCCATTAAGTATACTATCCATCCATCTACATTGTATACCTGTGGTGGCTTTTTTTTAGACTAGTTTAGCAGTTTGCTGACAGTGTCCACCAGGTCCATTATACTGTATATAGCAGTACGGTAGGCCACTGCTGTACCTACCTCTGTGTCGTCACTCGTCATCCATTAAGTATACTATCCATCCATCTACATTGTATACCTGTGGTGGCTTTTTTTTAGACTAGTTTAGCAGTTTGCTGACAGTGTCCACCAGGTCCAGTATACTGTATATAGCAGTACGGTAGGCCACTGCTGTACCTACCTCTGTGTCGTCACTCTTCATCCATTAAGTATACTATCCATCCATCTACATTGTATACCTGTGGTGGCTATTTTTTTGACTAGTTTAGCAGTTTGCTGACAGTGTCCACCAGGTCCATTATACTGTATATAGCAGTACGGTAGGCCACTGCTGTACCTACCTCTGTGTCGTCACTCGTCATCCATTAAGTATACTATCCATCCATCTACATTGTATACCTGTGGTGGCTTTTTTTTTGACTAGTTTAGCAGTTTGCTGACAGTGTCCACCAGGTCCATTATACTGTATATAGCAGTACGGTAGGCCACTGCTGTACCTACCTCTGTGTCGTCACTCGTCATCCATTTAGTATACTATCCATCCATCTACATTGTATACCTGTGGTGGCTTTTTTTCAGACTAGTTTAGCAGTTTGCTGACAGTGTCCACCAGGTCCAGTGTACTATATATAGCAGTACGGTAGGCCACTGCTGTACCTACCTCTGTGTGTCGTCACTCGTCATCCATTAAGTATACTATCCATCCATCTACATTGTATACCTGTGGTGGCTTTTTTTTAAACTAGTTTAGCAGTTTGCTGACAGTGTCCACCAGGTCCAGTATACTGTATATAGCAGTACGGTAGGCCACTGCTGTACCTACCTCTGTGTCGTCACTCGTCATCCATTAAGTATACTATCCATCCATCTACATTGTATACCTGTGGTGGCTTTTTTTTAGACTAGTTTAGCAGTTTGTTGACAGTGTCCACCAGGTCCAGTATACTGTATATAGCAGTACGGTAGGCCACTGCTGTACCTACCTCTGTGTCGTCACTCGTCATCCATTAAGTATACTATTCATCCATCTACAATGTATTCCTGTGGTGGCTTTTTTTTAGACTAGTTTAGCAGTTTGCTGACAGTGTCCACCAGGTCCAGTATACTATATATAGCAGTACGGTAGGCCACTGCTGTACCTACCTCTGTGTCGTCACTCGTCATCCATTAAGTATACTATCCATCCATCTACATTGTATACCTGTGGTTACTTTTTTTTTAGACTAGTTTAGCAGTTTGCTGACAGTGTCCACCAGGTCCATTATACTGTATATAGCAGTACGGAAGGCCACTGCTGTACCTACCTCTGTGTCGCCACTCGTCATCCATTAAGTATACTATCCATCCATCTACATTGTATACCTGTGGTGGCTTTTTTTTAGACTAGTTTAGCAGTTTACTGACAGTGTCCACCAGGTCCAGTATACTATATATAGCAGTACGGTAGGCCACTGCTATACCTACCTCTGTGCCGTCACTCGTCATCCATTAAGTATACTATCCATCCATCTACATTGTATACCTGTGGTGGCTTTTTTTAGACTAGTTTAGCAGTTTGCTGATAGTGTCCACCAGGTCCAGTATACTGTATAAAGCAGTACGGTAGGCCACTGCTGTACCTACCTCTGTGTCGTCACTCGTCATCCATTAAGTATACTATCCATCCATCTACATTGTATACCTGTGGTGGCTTTTTTTTAGACTAGTTTAGCAGTTTGCTGACAGTGTCCACCAGGTCCATTATACTGTATATAGCAGTACGGTAGGCCACTGCTGTACCTACCTCTGTGCCGTCACTCGTCATCCATTAAGTATACTATCCATCCATCTACATTGTATACCTGTGGTGGCTTTTTTTTGACTAGTTTAGCAGTTTGCTGACAGTGTCCACCAGGTCCAGTATACTATATATAGCAGTACGGTAGGCCACTGCTGTACCTACCTCTGTGTCGTCACTCGTCATCCATTAAGTATACTATCCATCCATCTACATTGTATACCTGTGGTGGCTTTTTTTTAGACTAGTTTAGCAGTTTGCTGACAGTGTCCACCAGGTATATTATACTGTATATAGCAGTATGGTAGGCCACTGCTGTACCTACCTCTGTGTCGTCACTCGTCATCCATTAAGTATACTATCCATCCATCTACATTGTATACCTGTGGTGGCTTTTTTTTTAGACTAGTTTAGCAGTTTGCTGACAGTGTCCACCAGGTCCATTATACTGTATATAGCAGTACGGAAGGCCACTGCTGTACCTACCTCTGTGTCGCCACTCGTCATCCATTAAGTATACTATCCATCCATCTACATTGTATACCTGTGGTGGCTTTTTTTTAGACTAGTTTAGCAGTTTACTGACAGTGTCCACCAGGTCCAGTATACTATATATAGCAGTACGGTAGGCCACTACTATACCTACCTCTGTGTCGTCACTCGTCATTCATTAAGTATACTATCTATCCATCCATCTACATTGTATACCTGTGGTGGCTTTTTTTAGACTAGTTTAGCTGTTTGCTGACAGTGTCCACCAGGTCCAGTATACTGTATATAGCAGTACGGTAGGCCACTGCTGTACCTACCTCTGTGACGTCACTCGTCATCCATTAAGTATACTATCCATCCATCTACATTGTATACCTGTGGTGGCTTTTTTTTAGACTAGTTTAGCAGTTTGCTGACAGTGTCCACCAGGTCCATTATACTGTATATAGCAGTACGGTAGGCCACTGCTGTACCTACCTCTGTGTCGTCACTCGTCATCCATTAAGTATACTATCCATCCATCTACATTGTATACCTGTGGTGGCTTTTTTTTAGACTAGTTTAGCAGTTTGCTGACAGTGTCCACCAGGTCCATTATACTATATATAGCAGTACGGTAGGCCACTGCTGTACCTACCTCTGTGTCGTCACTCGTCATCCATTAAGTATACTATCCATCCATCTACATTGTATACCTGTGGTGCCTTTTTTAGACTATTTTAGCAGTTTGCTGACAGTGTCCACCAGGTCCAGTATACTGTATATAGCAGTACGGTAGGCCACTGCTGTACCTACCTCTGTGTCGTCACTCGTCATCCATTAAGTATACTATCCATCCATCTACATTGTATACCTGTGGTGCCTTTTTTTTAGACTAGTTTAGCAGTTTGCTGACAGTGTCCATAAGGTCCAGTATACTGTATATAGCAGTACGGTAGGCCACTGCTGTACCTACCTCTGTGTCGTCACTCGTCATCCATTAAGTATACTATCCATCCATCTACATTGTATACCTGTGGTGCCTTTTTTTTAGACTAGTTTAGCAGTTTACTGACAGTGTCCACCAGGTCCATTATACTATATATAGCAGTACGGTAGGCCACTGCTGTACCTACCTCTGTGTCGTCACTCGTCATCCATTAAGTATACTATCCATCCATCTACATTGTATACCTGTGGTGGCTTTTTTTTAGACTAGTTTAGCAGTTTGCTGACAGTGTCCACCAGGTCCATTATACTATATATAGCAGTACGGTAGGCCACTGCTGTACCTACCTCTGTGTCGTCACTCGTCATCCATTAAGTATACTATCCATCCATCTACATTGTATACCTGTGGTGCCTTTTTTAGACTAGTTTAGCAGTTTGCTGACAGTGTCCACCAGGTCCAGTATACTGTATATAGCAGTACGGTAGGCCACTGCTGTACCTACCTCTGTGTCGTCACTCGTCATCCATTAAGTATACTATCCATCCATCTACATTGTATACCTGTGGTTACTTTTTTTTTAAACTAGTTTAGCAGTTTGCTGACAGTGTCCACCAGGTCCATTATACTGTATATAGCAGTACGGAAGGCCACTGCTGTACCTACCTCTGTGTCGCCACTCGTCATCCATTAAGTATACTATCCATCCATCTACATTGTATACCTGTGGTGGCTTTTTTTTAGACTAGTTTAGCAGTTTACTGACAGTGTCCACCAGGTCCAGTATACTATATATAGCAGTACGGTAGGCCACTGCTATACCTACCTCTGTGCCGTCACTCGTCATCCATTAAGTATACTATCCATCCATCTACATTGTATACCTGTGGTGGCTTTTTTTAGACTAGTTTAGCAGTTTGCTGACAGTGTCCACCAGGTCCAGTATACTGTATAAAGCAGTACGGTAGGCCACTGCTGTACCTACCTCTGTGTCGTCACTCGTCATCCATTAAGTATACTATCCATCCATCTACATTGTATACCTGTGGTGGCTTTTTTTTAGACTAGTTTAGCAGTTTGCTGACAGTGTCCACCAGGTCCATTATACTGTATATAGCAGTACGGTAGGCCACTGCTGTACCTACCTCTGTGCCGTCACTCGTCATCCATTAAGTATACTATCCATCCATCCATCTACATTGTATACCTGTGGTGGCTTTTTTTTAGACTAGTTTAGCAGTTTGCTGACAGTGTCCACCAGGTCCAGTATACTATATATAGCAGTACGGTAGGCCACTGCTGTACCTACCTCTGTGTCGTCACTCGTCATCCATTAAGTATACTATCCATCCATCTACATTGTATACCTGTGGTGGCTTTTTTTTAGACTAGTTTAGCAGTTTGCTGACAGTGTCCACCAGGTATATTATACTGTATATAGCAGTATGGTAGGCCACTGCTGTACCTACCTCTGTGTCGTCACTCGTCATCCATTAAGTATACTATCCATCCATCTACATTGTATACCTGTGGTGGCTTTTTTTTTAGAGTAGTTTAGCAGTTTGCTGACAGTGTCCACCAGGTCCATTATACTGTATATAGCAGTACGGAAGGCCACTGCTGTACCTACCTCTGTGTCGCCACTCGTCATCCATTAAGTATACTATCCATCCATCTACATTGTATACCTGTGGTGGCTTTTTTTTAGACTAGTTTAGCAGTTTACTGACAGTGTCCACCAGGTCCAGTATACTATATATAGCAGTACGGTAGGCCACTACTATACCTACCTCTGTGTCGTCACTCGTCATTCATTAAGTATACTATCCATCCATCCATCTACATTGTATACCTGTGGTGGCTTTTTTTAGACTAGTTTAGCAGTTTGCTGACAGTGTCCACCAGGTCCAGTATACTGTATATAGCAGTACGGTAGGCCACTGCTGTACCTACCTCTGTGACGTCACTCGTCATCCATTAAGTATACTATCCATCCATCTACATTGTATACCTGTGGTGGCTTTTTTTTAGACTAGTTTAGCAGTTTGCTGACAGTGTCCACCAGGTCCATTATACTGTATATAGCAGTACGGTAGGCCACTGCTGTACCTACCTCTGTGTCGTCACTCGTCATCCATTAAGTATACTATCCATCCATCTACATTGTATACCTGTGGTGGCTTTTTTTTAGACTAGTTTAGCAGTTTGCTGACAGTGTCCACCAGGTCCATTATACTATATATAGCAGTACGGTAGGCCACTGCTGTACCTACCTCTGTGTCGTCACTCGTCATCCATTAAGTATACTATCCATCCATCTACATTGTATACCTGTGGTGCCTTTTTTAGACTAGTTTAGCAGTTTGCTGACAGTGTCCACCAGGTCCAGTATACTGTATATAGCAGTACGGTAGGCCACTGCTGTACCTACCTCTGTGTCGTCACTCGTCATCCATTAAGTATACTATCCATCCATCTACATTGTATACCTGTGGTGCCTTTTTTTTAGACTAGTTTAGCAGTTTGCTGACAGTGTCCATAAGGTCCAGTATACTGTATATAGCAGTACGGTAGGCCACTGCTGTACCTACCTCTGTGTCGTCACTCGTCATCCATTAAGTATACTATCCATCCATCTACATTGTATACCTGTGGTGCCTTTTTTTTAGACTAGTTTAGCAGTTTGCTGACAGTGTCCACCAGGTCCAGTATACTGTATATAGCAGTACGGTAGGCCACTGCTGTACCTACCTCTGTGTCGTCACTCGTCATCCATTAAGTATACTATCCATCCATCCAACTACATTGTATACCTGTGGTGGCTTTTTTTTAGACTAGTTTAGCAGTTTGCTGACAGTGTCCACCAGGTCCAGTATACTGTATATAGCAGTACGGAAGGCCACTGCTGTACCTACCACTGTGTCGTCACTCGTCATCCATTAAGTATACTATCCATCCATCTACATTGTATACCTGTGGTGGCTTTTTTTTAGACTAGTTTAGCAGTTTGCTGACAGTGTCCACCAGGTCCATTATACTGTATATAGCAGTACGGTAGGCCACTGCTGTACCTACCTCTGTGTCGTCACTCGTCATCCATTAAGTATACAATCCATCCATCTACATTGTATACCTGTGGTGGCTTTTTTTTTAGACTAGTTTAGCAGTTTGCTGACAGTGTCCACCAGGTCCATTATACTGTATATAGCAGTACGGAAGGCCACTGCTGTACCTACCTCTGTGTCGCCACTCGTCATCCATTAAGTATACTATCCATCCATCTACATTGTATACCTGTGGTGGCTTTTTTTTAGACTAGTTTAGCAGTTTACTGACAGTGTCCACCAGGTCCAGTATACTATATATAGCAGTACGGTAGGCCACTGCTATACCTACCTCTGTGTCGTCACTCGTCATCCATTAAGTATACTATCCATCCATCCATCTACATTGTATACCTGTGGTGGCTTTTTTTAGACTAGTTTAGCAGTTTGCTGACAGTGTCCACCAGGTCCATTATACTGTATATAGCAGTACGGTAGGCCACTGCTGTACCTACCTCTGTGTCGTCACTCGTCATCCATTAAGTATACTATCCATCCATCTACATTGTATACCTGTGGTGGCTTTTTTTTAGACTAGTTTAGCAGTTTGCTGACAGTGTCCACCAGGTCCATTATACTGTATATAGCAGTACGGTAGGCCACTGCTGTACCTACCTCTGTGTCGTCACTCGTCATCCATTAAGTATACTATCCATCCATCTACATTGTATACCTGTGGTGGCTTTTTTTTAGACTAGTTTAGCAGTTTGCTGACAGTGTCCACCAGGTCCAGTATACTATATATAGCAGTACGGTAGGCCACTGCTGTACCTACCTCTGTGTCATCACTCGTCATCCATTAAGTATACTATCCATCCATCTACATTGTATACCTGTGGTGCCTTTTTTAGACTAGTTTAGCAGTTTGCTGACAGTGTCCACCAGGTCCAGTATACTGTATATAGCAGTACGGTAGGCCACTGCTGTACCTACCTCTGTGTCGTCACTCGTCATCCATTAAGTATACTATCCATCCATCTACATTGTATACCTGTGGTGCCTTTTTTTTAGACTAGTTTAGCAGTTTGCTGACAGTGTCCACCAGGTCCAGTATACTGTATATAGCAGTACGGTAGGCCACTGCTGTACCTACCTCTGTGTCGTCACTCGTCATCCATTAAGTATACTATCCATCCATCTACATTGTATACCTGTGGTGCCTTTTTTTTAGACTAGTTTAGCAGTTTGCTGACAGTGTCCACCAGGTCCAGTATACTATATATAGCAGTACGGTAGGCCACTGCTGTACCTACCTCTGTGTCGTCACTCGTCATCCATTAAGTATACTATCCATCCATCCATCTACATTGTATACCTGTGGTGGCTTTTTTTTAGACTAGTTTAGCAGTTTGCTGACAGTGTCCACCAGGTCCAGTATACTGTATAAAGCAGTACGGTAGGCCACTGCTGTACCTACCTCTGTGTCGTCACTCGTCATCCATTAAGTATACTATCCATCCATCTACATTGTATACCTGTGGTGGCTTTTTTTTAGACTAGTTTAGCAGTTTGCTGACAGTGTCCACCAGGTATATTATACTGTATATAGCAGTATGGTAGGCCACTGCTGTACCTACCTCTGTGTCGTCACTCGTCATCCATTAAGTATACTATCCATCCATCTACATTGTATACCTGTGGTGGCTTTTTTTTTAGAGTAGTTTAGCAGTTTGCTGACAGTGTCCACCAGGTCCATTATACTGTATATAGCAGTACGGAAGGCCACTGCTGTACCTACCTCTGTGTCGCCACTCGTCATCCATTAAGTATACTATCCATCCATCTACATTGTATACCTGTGGTGGCTTTTTTTTAGACTAGTTTAGCAGTTTACTGACAGTGTCCACCAGGTCCAGTATACTATATATAGCAGTACGGTAGGCCACTACTATACCTACCTCTGTGTCGTCACTCGTCATTCATTAAGTATACTATCCATCCATCCATCTACATTGTATACCTGTGGTGGCTTTTTTTAGACTAGTTTAGCAGTTTGCTGACAGTGTCCACCAGGTCCAGTATACTGTATATAGCAGTACGGTAGGCCACTGCTGTACCTACCTCTGTGACGTCACTCGTCATCCATTAAGTATACTATCCATCCATCTACATTGTATACCTGTGGTGGCTTTTTTTTAGACTAGTTTAGCAGTTTGCTGACAGTGTCCACCAGGTCCATTATACTGTATATAGCAGTACGGTAGGCCACTGCTGTACCTACCTCTGTGTCGTCACTCGTCATCCATTAAGTATACTATCCATCCATCTACATTGTATACCTGTGGTGGCTTTTTTTTAGACTAGTTTAGCAGTTTGCTGACAGTGTCCACCAGGTCCATTATACTATATATAGCAGTACGGTAGGCCACTGCTGTACCTACCTCTGTGTCGTCACTCGTCATCCATTAAGTATACTATCCATCCATCTACATTGTATACCTGTGGTGCCTTTTTTAGACTAGTTTAGCAGTTTGCTGACAGTGTCCACCAGGTCCAGTATACTGTATATAGCAGTACGGTAGGCCACTGCTGTACCTACCTCTGTGTCGTCACTCGTCATCCATTAAGTATACTATCCATCCATCTACATTGTATACCTGTGGTGCCTTTTTTTTAGACTAGTTTAGCAGTTTGCTGACAGTGTCCATAAGGTCCAGTATACTGTATATAGCAGTACGGTAGGCCACTGCTGTACCTACCTCTGTGTCGTCACTCGTCATCCATTAAGTATACTATCCATCCATCTACATTGTATACCTGTGGTGCCTTTTTTTTAGACTAGTTTAGCAGTTTGCTGACAGTGTCCACCAGGTCCAGTATACTGTATATAGCAGTACGGTAGGCCACTGCTGTACCTACCTCTGTGTCGTCACTCGTCATCCATTAAGTATACTATCCATCCATCCAACTACATTGTATACCTGTGGTGGCTTTTTTTTAGACTAGTTTAGCAGTTTGCTGACAGTGTCCACCAGGTCCAGTATACTGTATATAGCAGTACGGAAGGCCACTGCTGTACCTACCACTGTGTCGTCACTCGTCATCCATTAAGTATACTATCCATCCATCTACATTGTATACCTGTGGTGGCTTTTTTTTAGACTAGTTTAGCAGTTTGCTGACAGTGTCCACCAGGTCCATTATACTGTATATAGCAGTACGGTAGGCCACTGCTGTACCTACCTCTGTGTCGTCACTCGTCATCCATTAAGTATACAATCCATCCATCTACATTGTATACCTGTGGTGGCTTTTTTTTTAGACTAGTTTAGCAGTTTGCTGACAGTGTCCACCAGGTCCATTATACTGTATATAGCAGTACGGAAGGCCACTGCTGTACCTACCTCTGTGTCGCCACTCGTCATCCATTAAGTATACTATCCATCCATCTACATTGTATACCTGTGGTGGCTTTTTTTTAGACTAGTTTAGCAGTTTACTGACAGTGTCCACCAGGTCCAGTATACTATATATAGCAGTACGGTAGGCCACTGCTATACCTACCTCTGTGTCGTCACTCGTCATCCATTAAGTATACTATCCATCCATCTACATTGTATACCTGTGGTGGCTTTTTTTTAGACTAGTTTAGCAGTTTACTGACAGTGTCCACCAGGTCCAGTATACTATATATAGCAGTACGGTAGGCCACTGCTGTACCTACCTCTGTGTCGTCACTCGTCATCCATTAAGTATACTATCCATCCATCCATCTACATTGTATACCTGTGGTGGCTTTTTTTTAGACTAGTTTAGCAGTTTGCTTACAGTGTCCACCAGGTCCAGTATACTGTATATAGCAGTACGGTAGGCCACTGCTGTACCTACCTCTGTGTCGTCACTCGTCATCCATTAAGTATACTATCCATCCATCTACATTGTATACCTGTGGTGGCTTTTTTTTAGACTAGTTTAGCAGTTTGCTGACAGTGTCCACCAGGTCCATTATACTGTATATAGCAGTACGGTAGGCCACTGCTGTGCCTACCTCTGTGTCGTCACTCGTCATCCATTAAGTATACTATCCATCCATCTACATTGTATACCTGTGGTGGCTTTTTTTTAGACTAGTTTAGCAGTTTGCTGACAGTGTCCACCAGGTCCATTATACTGTATATAGCAGTACAGTAGGCCACTGCTGTACCTACCTCTGTGTCGTCACTCGTCATCCATTAAGTATACTATCCATCCATCTACATTGTATACCTGTGGTGGCTTTTTTTTAGACTAGTTTAGCAGTTTGCTGACAGTGTCCACCAGGTCCATTATACTGTATATAGCAGTACGGTAGGCCACTGCTGTACCTACCTCTGTGTCGTCACTCGTCATCCATTAAGTATACTATCCATCCATCTACATTGTATACCTGTGGTGGCTTTTTTTTAGACTAGTTTAGCAGTTTGCTGACAGTGTCCACCAGGTCCATTATACTGTATATAGCAGTACGGTAGGCCACTGCTGTACCTACCTCTGTGTCGTCACTCGTCATCCATTAAGTATACTATCCATCCATCTACATTGTATACCTGTGGTGGCTTTTTTTTAGACTAGTTTAGCAGTTTGCTGACAGTGTCCACCAGGTCCAGTATACTATATATAGCAGTACGGTAGGCCACTGCTGTACCTACCTCTGTGTCGTCACTCGTCATCCATCAAGTATACTATCCATCCATCCATCTACATTGTATACCTGTGGTGGCTTTTTTTTAGACTAGTTTAGCAGTTTGCTGACAGTGTCCACCAGGTCGAGTATACTGTATATAGCAGTACGGTAGGCCACTGCTGTACCTACCTCTGTGTCGTCACTCGTCATCCATTAAGTATACTATCCATCCATCTACATTGTATACCTGTGGTGGCTTTTTTTTAGACTAGTTTAGCAGTTTGCTGACAGTGTCCACCAGGTCCATTATACTGTATATAGCAGTACGGTAGGCCACTGCTGTACCTACCTCTGTGTCGTCACTCGTCATCCATTAAGTATACTATCCATCCATCTACATTGTATACCTGTGGTGGATTTTTTTTAGACTAGTTTAGCAGTTTGCTGACAGTGTCCACCAGGTCCAGTATACTAAATATAGCAGTACGGTAGGCCACTGCTGTACCTACCTCTGTGTCGTCACTCGTCATCCATTAAATATACTATCCATCCATCTACATTGTATACCTGTGGTGCCTTTTTTTAGACTAGTTTAGCAGTTTGCTGACAGTGTCCACCAGGTCCAGTATACTGTATATAGCAGTACGGTAGGCCACTGTTGTACCTACCTCTGTGTCGTCACTCATCATCCATTAAGTATACTATCCATCCATCTACATTGTATACATGTGGTGGCTTTTTTTTAGACTAGTTTAGCAGTTTGCTGACAGTGTCCACCAGGTCCAGTATATAGCAGTACGGTAAGGCCACTGCTGTACCTACCTCTGTGTCGTAACTCGTCATCCATTAAGTATACTATCCATCCATCTACATTGTATACCTGTGGTGGCTTTTTTTTAGACTAGTTTAGCAGTTTGCTGACAGTGTCCACCAGGTCCAGTATACTGTATATAGCAGTACGGTAGGCCACTGCTGTACCTACCTCTGTGTCGTCACTCGTCATCCATTAAGTATACTATCCATCCATCTACATTGTATCCCTGTGGTGGCTTTTTTTTAGACTAGTTTAGTAGTTTGCTGACAGTGTCCACCAGGTCCATAATACTGTATATAGCAGTACGGTAGGCCACTGCTGTACCTACCTCTGTGTCGTCACTCGTCATCCATTAAGTATACTATCCACCCATCTACATTGTATACCTGTGGTGGCTTTTTTTTAGACTAGTTTAGCAGTTTGCTGACAGTGTCCACCAGTTCCAGTATACTATATATAGCAGTACGGTAGGCCACTGCTGTACCTACCTCTGTGTCGTCACTCGTCATCCATTAAGTATACTATCCATCCATCTACATTGTATACCTGTGGTGGCTTTTTTTTAGACTAGTTTAGCAGTTTGCTGACAGTGTCCACCAGGTCCAGTATACTGTATATAGCAGTACGGTAGGCCACTGCTGTACCTACCTCTGTGTCGTCACTCGTCATCCATTAAGTATACTATCCATCCATCTACATTGTATCCCTGTGGTGGCTTTTTTTTAGACTAGTTTAGTAGTTTGCTGACAGTGTCCACCAGGTCCATAATACTGTATATAGCAGTACGGTAGGCCACTGCTGTACCTACCTCTGTGTCGTCACTCGTCATCCATTAAGTATACTATCCACCCATCTACATTGTATACCTGTGGTGGCTTTTTTTTAGACTAGTTTAGCAGTTTGCTGACAGTGTCCACCAGGTCCATTATACTGTATATAGCAGTACGGTAGGCCACTGCTGTACCTACCTCTGTGTCGTCACTCGTCATCCATTAAGTATACTATCCATCCATCTACATTGTATACCTGTGGTGGCTTTTTTTTAGACTAGTTTAGCAGTTTGCTGACAGTGTCCACCAGGTCCAGTATACTATATATAGCAGTACGGTAGGCCACTGCTGTACCTACCTCTGTGTCGTCACTCGTCATCCATCAAGTATACTATCCATCCATCCATCTACATTGTATACCTGTGGTGGCTTTTTTTTAGACTAGTTTAGCAGTTTGCTGACAGTGTCCACCAGGTCGAGTATACTGTATATAGCAGTACGGTAGGCCACTGCTGTACCTACCTCTGTGTCGTCACTCGTCATCCATTAAGTATACTATCCATCCATCTACATTGTATACCTGTGGTGGATTTTTTTTAGACTAGTTTAGCAGTTTGCTGACAGTGTCCACCAGGTCCATTATACTGTATATAGCAGTACGGTAGGCCACTGCTGTACCTACCTCTGTGTCGTCACTCGTCATCCATTAAGTATACTATCCATCCATCTACATTGTATACCTGTGGTGGATTTTTTTTAGACTAGTTTAGCAGTTTGCTGACAGTGTCCACCAGGTCCAGTATACTAAATATAGCAGTACGGTAGGCCACTGCTGTACCTACCTCTGTGTCGTCACTCGTCATCCATTAAATATACTATCCATCCATCTACATTGTATACCTGTGGTGCCTTTTTTTAGACTAGTTTAGCAGTTTGCTGACAGTGTCCACCAGGTCCAGTATACTGTATATAGCAGTACGGTAGGCCACTGTTGTACCTACCTCTGTGTCGTCACTCGTCATCCATTAAGTATACTATCCATCCATCTACATTGTATACATGTGGTGGCTTTTTTTTAGACTAGTTTAGCAGTTTGCTGACAGTGTCCACCAGGTCCAGTATATAGCAGTACGGTAAGGCCACTGCTGTACCTACCTCTGTGTCGTAACTCGTCATCCATTAAGTATACTATCCATCCATCTACATTGTATACCTGTGGTGGCTTTTTTTTAGACTAGTTTAGCAGTTTGCTGACAGTGTCCACCAGGTCCAGTATACTGTATATAGCAGTACGGTAGGCCACTGCTGTACCTACCTCTGTGTCGTCACTCGTCATCCATTAAGTATACTATCCATCCATCTACATTGTATCCCTGTGGTGGCTTTTTTTTAGACTAGTTTAGTAGTTTGCTGACAGTGTCCACCAGGTCCATAATACTGTATATAGCAGTACGGTAGGCCACTGCTGTACCTACCTCTGTGTCGTCACTCGTCATCCATTAAGTATACTATCCACCCATCTACATTGTATACCTGTGGTGGCTTTTTTTTAGACTAGTTTAGCAGTTTGCTGACAGTGTCCACCAGTTCCAGTATACTATATATAGCAGTACGGTAGGCCACTGCTGTACCTACCTCTGTGTCGTCACTCGTCATCCATTAAGTATACTATCCATCCATCTACATTGTATACCAGTGGTTGCTTTTTTTAGACTAGTTTAGCAGTTTGCTGACAGTGTCCACCAGGTCCATTATACTGTATATAGCAGTACGGTAGGCCACTGTTGTACCTACCTCTGTGTCGTCACTCGTCATCCATTAAGTATACTATCCATCCATCTACATTGTATACATGTGGTGGCTTTTTTTTAGACTAGTTTAGCAGTTTGCTGACAGTGTCCACCAGGTCCAGTATATAGCAGTACGGTAAGGCCACTGCTGTACCTACCTCTGTGTCGTAACTCGTCATCCATTAAGTATACTATCCATCCATCTACATTGTATACCTGTGGTGGCTTTTTTTTAGACTAGTTTAGCAGTTTGCTGACAGTGTCCACCAGGTCCATTATACTGTATATAGCAGTACAGTAGGCCACTGCTGTACCTACCTCTGTGTCGTCACTCGTCATCCATTAAGTATACTATCCATCCATCTACATTGTATACCTGTGGTGGCTTTTTTTTAGACTAGTTTAGCAGTTTGCTGACAGTGTCCACCAGGTCCATTATACTGTATATAGCAGTACGGTAGGCCACTGCTGTACCTACCTCTGTGTCGTCACTCGTCATCCATTAAGTATACTATCCATCCATCTACATTGTATACCTGTGGTGGCTTTTTTTTAGACTAGTTTAGCAGTTTGCTGACAGTGTCCACCAGGTCCATTATACTGTATATAGCAGTACGGTAGGCCACTGCTGTACCTACCTCTGTGTCGTCACTCGTCATCCATTAAGTATACTATCCATCCATCTACATTGTATACCTGTGGTTGCTTTTTTTTAGACTAGTTTAGCAGTTTGCTGACAGTGTCCACCAGGTCCAGTATACTATATATAGCAGTACGGTAGGCCACTGCTGTACCTACCTCTGTGTCGTCACTCTTCATCCATTAAGTATACTATCCATCCATCTACATTGTATACCTGTGGTGGCTTTTTTTTAGACTAGTTTAGCAGTTTGCTGACAGTGTCCACCAGGTCCAGTATACTGTATATAGCAGTACGGTAGGCCACTGCTGTACCTACCTCTGTGTCGTCACTCGTCATCCATTAAGTATACTATCCATCCATCTACTTTGTATACCTGTGGTGGCTTTTTTTTAGACTAGTTTAGCAGTTTGCTGACAGTGTCCACCAGGTCCAGTGTACTGTATATAGCAGTACGGTAGGCCACTGCTGTACCTACCTCTGTGTCGTCACTCATCATCCATTAAGTATACTATCCATCCATCTACATTGTATACCTGTGGTGGCTTTTTTTTAGACTAGTTTAGCAGTTTGCTGACAGGGTCCACCAGGTCCAGTATACTGTATATAGCAGTACGGTAGGCCACTGCTGTACCTACCTCTGTGTCGTCACTCGTCATCCATTAAGTATACTATCCATCCATCTACATTGTATACCTGTGGTGCCTTTTTTTAGACTTGTTTAGCAGTTTGCTGACAGTGTCCACCAGGTCCATTATACAGTATATAGCAGTGTAAGGCCACTGCTGTACCTACCTCTGTGTCGTACTCGTCATCCATTAAGTATACTATCCATCCATCTACATTGTATACCTGTGGTGGCTTTTTTTTAGACTAGTTTAGGAGTTTGCTGACAGTGTCCACCAGGTCCAATATACTGTATATAGCAGTACGGTAGGCCACTGCTGTACCTACCTCTGTGTCGTCACTCATCATCCATTAAGTATACTATCCATCCATCTACATTGTATACCTGTGGTGGCTTTTTTTTAGACTAGTTTAGCAGTTTGCTGACAGTGTCCACCAGGTCCAGTATACTGTATATAGCAGTACGGTAGGCCACTGCTGTACCTACCTCTGTGTCGTCACTCGTCATCCATTAAGTACACTATCCATCCATCTACATTGTATACCTGTGGTGGCTTTTTTTTAGACTAGTTTAGCAGTTTGCTGACAGTGTCCACCAGGTCCAGTATACTATATATAGCAGTACGGAAGGCCACTGCTGTACCTACCTCTGTGTCATCACTCGTCATCCATTAAGTATACTATCCATCCATCTACATTGTATACCTGTGGTGCCTTTTTTAGACTAGTTTAGCAGTTTGCTGACAGTGTCCACCAGGTCCAGTATACTGTATATAGCAGTACGGTAGGCCACTGCTGTACCTACCTCTGTGTCGTCACTCGTCATCCATTAAGTATACTATCCATCCATCTACATTGTATACCTGTGGTGCCTTTTTTTTAGACTAGTTTAGCAGTTTGCTGACAGTGTCCACCAGGTCCAGTATACTGTATATAGCAGTACGGTAGGCCACTGCTGTACCTACCTCTGTGTCGTCACTCGTCATCCATTAAGTATACTATCCATCCATCTACATTGTATACCTGTGGTGCCTTTTTTTTAGACTAGTTTAGCAGTTTGCTGACAGTGTCCACCAGGTCCAGTATACTATATATAGCAGTACGGTAGGCCACTGCTGTACCTACCTCTGTGTCGTCACTCGTCATCCATTAAGTATACTATCCATCCATCTACATTGTATACCTGTGGTGCCTTTTTTTTAGACTAGTTTAGCAGTTTGCTGACAGTGTCCACCAGGTCCATTATAGTGTATATAGCAGTACGTTAGGCCACTGCTGTACCTACCTCTGTGTCGTCACTCGTCATCCATTAAGTATACTATCCATCCATCTACATTGTATACCTGTGGTGGCTTTTTTTTAGACTAGTTTAGGAGTTTGCTGACAGTGTCCACCAGGTCCAATATACTGTATATAGCAGTACGGTAGGCCACTGCTGTACCTACCTCTGTGTCGTCACTCATCATCCATTAAGTATACTATCCATCCATCTACATTGTATACCTGTGGTGGCTTTTTTTTAGACTAGTTTAGCAGTTTGCTGACAGTGTCCACCAGGTCCAGTATACTGTATATAGCAGTACGGTAGGCCACTGCTGTACCTACCTCTGTGTTGTCACTCGTCATCCATTAAGTATACTATCCATCCATCCATCTACATTGTATACCTGTGGTGGCTTTTTTTTAGACTAGTTTAGCAGTTTACTGACAGTGTCCACCAGGTCCAGTATACTATATATAGCAGTACGGTAGGCCACTGCTGTACCTACCTCTGTGTCGTCACTCGTCATCCATTAAGTATACTATCCATCCATCCATCTACATTGTATACCTGTGGTGGCTTTTTTTTAGACTAGTTTAGCAGTTTGCTGACAGTGTCCACCAGGTCCAGTATACTGTATATAGCAGTACGGTAGGCCACTACTGTACCTACCTCTGTGTCGTCACTCGTCATCCATTAAGTATACTATCCATCCATCTACTTTGTATACCTGTGGTGGCTTTTTTTTAGACTAGTTTAGCAGTTTGCTGACAGTGTCCACCAGGTCCAGTGTACTGTATATAGCAGTACGGTAGGCCACTGCTGTACCTACCTCTGTGTCGTCACTCATCATCCATTAAGTATACTATCCATCCATCTACATTGTATACCTGTGGTGGCTTTTTTTTAGACTAGTTTAGCAGTTTGCTGACAGGGTCCACCAGGTCCAGTATACTGTATATAGCAGTACGGTAGGCCACTGCTGTACCTACCTCTGTGTCGTCACTCGTCATCCATTAAGTATACTATCCATCCATCTACATTGTATACCTGTGGTGCCTTTTTTTAGACTTGTTTAGCAGTTTGCTGACAGTGTCCACCAGGTCCATTATACTGTATATAGCAGTGTAAGGCCACTGCTGTACCTACCTCTGTGTCGTCACTCGTCATCCATTAAGTATACTATCCATCCATCTACATTGTATACCTGTGGTGGCTTTTTTTTAGACTAGTTTAGGAGTTTGCTGACAGTGTCCACCAGGTCCAATATACTGTATATAGCAGTACGGTAGGCCACTGCTGTACCTACCTCTGTGTCGTCACTCATCATCCATTAAGTATACTATCCATCCATCTACATTGTATACCTGTGGTGGCTTTTTTTTAGACTAGTTTAGCAGTTTGCTGACAGTGTCCACCAGGTCCAGTATACTGTATATAGCAGTACGGTAGGCCACTGCTGTACCTACCTCTGTGTCGTCACTCGTCATCCATTAAGTATACTATCCATCCATCTACATTGTATACCTGTGGTGGCTTTTTTTTAGACTAGTTTAGCAGTTTGCTGACAGTGTCCACCAGGTCCAGTATACTATATATAGCAGTACGGTAGGCCACTGCTGTACCTACCTCTGTGTCGTCACTCGTCATCCATTAAGTATACTATCCATCCATCCATCTACATTGTATACCTGTGGTGGCTTTTTTTTAGACTAGTTTAGCAGTTTGCTTACAGTGTCCACCATGTCCAGTATACTGTATATAGCAGTACGGTAGGCCACTGCTGTACCTACCTCTGTGTCGTCACTCGTCATCCATTAAGTATACTATCCATCCATCTACATTGTATACCTGTGGTGGCTTTTTTTTAGACTAGTTTAGCAGTTTGCTGACAGTGTCCACCAGGTCCATTATACTGTATATAGCAGTACGGTAGGCCACTGCTGTACCTACCTCTGTGTCGTCACTCGTCATCCATTAAGTATACTATCCATCCATCTACATTGTATACCTGTGGTGGCTTTTTTTTAGACTAGTTTAGCAGTTTGCTGACAGTGTCCACCAGGTCCATTATACTGTATATAGCAGTACAGTAGGCCACTGCTGTACCTACCTCTGTGTCGTCACTCGTCATCCATTAAGTATACTATCCATCCATCTACATTGTATACCTGTGGTGGCTTTTTTTTAGCCTAGTTTAGCAGTTTGCTGACAGTGTCCACCAGGTCCATTATACTGTATATAGCAGTACGGTAGGCCACTGCTGTACCTACCTCTGTGTCGTCACTCGTCATCCATTAAGTATACTATCCATCCATCTACATTGTATACCTGTGGTGGCTTTTTTTTAGACTAGTTTAGCAGTTTGCTGACAGTGTCCACCAGGTCCATTATACTGTATATAGCAGTACGGTAGGCCACTGCTGTACCTACCTCTGTGTCGTCACTCGTCATCCATTAAGTATACTATCCATCCATCTACATTGTATACCTGTGGTGGCTTTTTTTTAGACTAGTTTAGCAGTTTGCTGACAGTGTCCACCAGGTCCAGTATACTATATATAGCAGTACGGTAGGCCACTGCTGTACCTACCTCTGTGTCGTCACTCGTCATCCATTAAGTATACTATCCATCCATCCATCTACATTGTATACCTGTGGTGGCTTTTTTTTAGACTAGTTTAGCAGTTTGCTGACAGTGTCCACCAGGTCCAGTATACTGTATATAGCAGTACGGTAGGCCACTGCTGTACCTACCTCTGTGTCGTCACTCGTCATCCATTAAGTATACTATCCATCCATCTACATTGTATACCTGTGGTGGCTTTTTTTTAGACTAGTTTAGCAGTTTGCTGACAGTGTCCACCAGGTCCATTATACTGTATATAGCAGTACGGTAGGCCACTGCTGTACCTACCTCTGTGTCGTCACTCGTCATCCATTAAGTATACTATCCATCGATCTACATTGTATACCTGTGGTGGATTTTTTTTAGACTAGTTTAGCAGTTTGCTGACAGTGTCCACCAGGTCCAGTATACTATATATAGCAGTACGGTAGGCCACTGCTGTACCTACCTCTGTGTCGTCACTCGTCATCCATTAAATATACTATCCATCCATCTACATTGTATACCTGTGGTGCCTTTTTTTAGACTAGTTTAGCAGTTTGCTGACAGTGTCCACCAGGTCCAGTATACTGTATATAGCAGTACGGTAGGCCACTGTTGTACCTACCTCTGTGTCGTCACTCGTCATCCATTAAGTATACTTTCCATCCATCTACATTGTATACATGTGGTGGCTTTTTTTTAGACTAGTTTAGCAGTTTGCTGACAGTGTCCACCAGGTCCAGTATATAGCAGTACGGTAAGGCCACTGCTGTACCTACCTCTGTGTCGTAACTCGTCATCCATTAAGTATACTATCCATCCATCTACATTGTATACCTGTGGTGGCTTTTTTTTAGACTAGTTTAGCAGTTTGCTGACAGTGTCCACCAGGTCCATTATACTGTATATAGCAGTACGGTAGGCCACTGCTGTACCTACCTCTGTGTCGTCACTCGTCATCCATTAAGTATACTATCCATCCATCTACATTGTATCCCTGTGGTGGCTTTTTTTAGACTAGTTTAGTAGTTTGCTGACAGTGTCCACCAGGTCCATAATACTGTATATAGCAGTACGGTAGGCCACTGCTGTACCTACCTCTGTGTCGTCACTCGTCATCCATTAAGTATACTATCCACCCATCTACATTGTATACCTGTGGTGGCTTTTTTTTAGACTAGTTTAGCAGTTTGCTGACAGTGTCCACCAGTTCCAGTATAATATATATAGCAGTACGGTAGGCCACTGCTGTACCTACCTCTGTGTCGTCACTCGTCATCCATTAAGTATACTATCCATCCATCTACATTGTATACCAGTGGTGGCTTTTTTTAGACTAGTTTAGCAGTTTGCTGACAGTGTCCACCAGGTCCATTATACTGTATATAGCAGTACGGTAGGCCACTGTTGTACCTACCTCTGTGTCGTCACTCGTCATCCATTAAGTATACTATCCATCCATCTACATTGTATACATGTGGTGGCTTTTTTTTAGACTAGTTTAGCAGTTTGCTGACAGTGTCCACCAGGTCCAGTATATAGCAGTACGGTAAGGCCACTGCTGTACCTACCTCTGTGTCGTAACTCGTCATCCATTAAGTATACTATCCATCCATCTACATTGTATACCTGTGGTGGCTTTTTTTTAGACTAGTTTAGCAGTTTGCTGACAGTGTCCACCAGGTCCATTATACTGTATATAGCAGTACAGTAGGCCACTGCTGTACCTACCTCTGTGTCGTCACTCGTCATCCATTAAGTATACTATCCATCCATCTACATTGTATACCTGTGGTGGCTTTTTTTTAGACTAGTTTAGCAGTTTGCTGACAGTGTCCACCAGGTCCATTATACTGTATATAGCAGTACGGTAGGCCGCTGCTGTACCTACCTCTGTGTCGTCACTCGTCATCCATTAAGTATACTATCCATCCATCTACATTGTATACCTGTGGTGGCTTTTTTTTAGACTAGTTTAGCAGTTTGCTGACAGTGTCCACCAGGTCCATTATACTGTATATAGCAGTACGGTAGGCCACTGCTGTACCTACCTCTGTGTCGTCACTCGTCATCCATTAAGTATACTATCCATCCATCTACATTGTATACCTGTGGTTGCTTTTTTTTAGACTAGTTTAGCAGTTTGCTGACAGTGTCCACCAGGTCCAGTATACTATATATAGCAGTACGGTAGGCCACTGCTGTACCTAACTCTGTGTCGTCACTCATCATCCATTAAGTATACTATCCATCCATCTACATTGTATACCTGTGGTGCCTTTTTTTTAGACTTGTTTAGCAGTTTGCTGACAGTGTCCACCAGGTCCATTATACTGTATATAGCAGTACGTTAGGCCACTGCTGTACCTACCTCTGTGTCGTCACTCGTCATCCATTAAGTATACTATCCATCCATCTACATTGTATACCTGTGGTGGCTTTTTTTTAGACTAGTTTAGGAGTTTGCTGACAGTGTCCACCAGGTCCAATATACTGTATATAGCAGTACGGTAGGCCACTGCTGTACCTACCTCTGTGTCGTCACTCATCATCCATTAAGTATACTATCCATCCATCTACATTGTATACCTGTGGTGGCTTTTTTTTAGACTAGTTTAGCAGTTTGCTGACAGTGTCCACCAGGTCCAGTATACTGTATATAGCAGTACGGTAGGCCACTGCTGTACCTACCTCTGTGTTGTCACTCGTCATCCATTAAGTATACTATCCATCCATCCATCTACATTGTATACCTGTGGTGGCTTTTTTTTAGACTAGTTTAGCAGTTTACTGACAGTGTCCACCAGGTCCAGTATACTATATATAGCAGTACGGTAGGCCACTGCGGTACCTACCTCTGTGTCGTCACTCGTCATCCATTAAGTATACTATCCATCCATCCATCTACATTGTATACCCGTGGTGGCTTTTTTTTAGACTAGTTTAGCAGTTTGCTGACAGTGTCCACCAGGTCCAGTATACTGTATATAGCAGTACGGTAGGCCACTGCTGTACCTACCTCTGTGTCGTCACTCGTCATCCATTAAGTATACTATCCATCCCTCTACTTTGTATACCTGTGGTGGCTTTTTTTTAGACTAGTTTAGCAGTTTGCTGACAGTGTCCACCAGGTCCAGTGTACTGTATATAGCAGTACGGTAGGCCACTGCTGTACCTACCTCTGTGTCGTCACTCATCATCCATTAAGTATACTATCCATCCATCTACATTGTATACCTGTGGTGGCTTTTTTTTAGACTAGTTTAGCAGTTTGCTGACAGGGTCCACCAGGTCCAGTATACTGTATATAGCAGTACGGTAGGCCACTGCTGTACCTACCTCTGTGTCGTCACTCGTCATCCATTAAGTATACTATCCATCCATCTACATTGTATACCTGTGGTGCCTTTTTTTAGACTTGTTTAGCAGTTTGCTGACAGTGTCCACCAGGTCCATTATACTGTATATAGCAGTGTAAGGCCACTGCTGTACCTACCTCTGTGTCGTCACTCGTCATCCATTAAGTATACTATCCATCCATCTACATTGTATACCTGTGGTGGCTTTTTTTTAGACTAGTTTAGGAGTTTGCTGACAGTGTCCACCAGGTCCAATATACTGTATATAGCAGTACGGTAGGCCACTGCTGTACCTACCTCTGTGTCGTCACTCATCATCCATTAAGTATACTATCCATCCATCTACATTGTATACCTGTGGTGGCTTTTTTTTAGACTAGTTTAGCAGTTTGCTGACAGTGTCCACCAGGTCCAGTATACTGTATATAGCAGTACGGTAGGCCACTGCTGTACCTACCTCTGTGTCGTCACTCGTCATCCATTAAGTATACTATCCATCCATCTACATTGTATACCTGTGGTGGCTTTTTTTTAGACTAGTTTAGCAGTTTGCTGACAGTGTCCACCAGGTCCAGTATACTATATATAGCAGTACGGTAGGCCACTGCTGTACCTACCTCTGTGTCGTCACTCGTCATCCATTAAGTATACTATCCATCCATCCATCTACATTGTATACCTGTGGTGGCTTTTTTTTAGACTAGTTTAGCAGTTTGCTTACAGTGTCCACCATGTCCAGTATACTGTATATAGCAGTACGGTAGGCCACTGCTGTACCTACCTCTGTGTCGTCACTCGTCATCCATTAAGTATACTATCCATCCATCTACATTGTATACCTGTGGTGGCTTTTTTTTAGACTAGTTTAGCAGTTTGCTGACAGTGTCCACCAGGTCCATTATACTGTATATAGCAGTACGGTAGGCCACTGCTGTACCTACCTCTGTGTCGTCACTCGTCATCCATTAAGTATACTATCCATCCATCTACATTGTATACCTGTGGTGGCTTTTTTTTAGACTAGTTTAGCAGTTTGCTGACAGTGTCCACCAGGTCCATTATACTGTATATAGCAGTACAGTAGGCCACTGCTGTACCTACCTCTGTGTCGTCACTCGTCATCCATTAAGTATACTATCCATCCATCTACATTGTATACCTGTGGTGGCTTTTTTTTAGACTAGTTTAGCAGTTTGCTGACAGTGTCCACCAGGTCCATTATACTGTATATAGCAGTACGGTAGGCCACTGCTGTACCTACCTCTGTGTCGTCACTCGTCATCCATTAAGTATACTATCCATCCATCTACATTGTATACCTGTGGTGGCTTTTTTTTAGACTAGTTTAGCAGTTTGCTGACAGTGTCCACCAGGTCCATTATACTGTATATAGCAGTACGGTAGGCCACTGCTGTACCTACCTCTGTGTCGTCACTCGTCATCCATTAAGTATACTATCCATCCATCTACATTGTATACCTGTGGTGGCTTTTTTTTAGACTAGTTTAGCAGTTTGCTGACAGTGTCCACCAGGTCCAGTATACTATATATAGCAGTACGGTAGGCCACTGCTGTACCTACCTCTGTGTCGTCACTCGTCATCCATTAAGTATACTATCCATCCATCCATCTACATTGTATACCTGTGGTGGCTTTTTTTTAGACTAGTTTAGCAGTTTGCTGACAGTGTCCACCAGGTCGAGTATACTGTATATAGCAGTACGGTAGGCCACTGCTGTACCTACCTCTGTGTCGTCACTCGTCATCCATTAAGTATACTATCCATCCATCTACATTGTATACCTGTGGTGGCTTTTTTTAGACTAGTTTAGCAGTTTGCTGACAGTGTCCACCAGGTCCATTATACTGTATATAGCAGTACGGTAGGCCACTGCTGTACCTACCTCTGTGTCGTCACTCGTCATCCATTAAGTATACTATCCATCCATCTACATTGTATACCTGTGGTGGATTTTTTTTAGACTAGTTTAGCAGTTTGCTGACAGTGTCCACCAGGTCCAGTATACTATATATAGCAGTACGGTAGGCCACTGCTGTACCTACCTCTGTGTCGTCACTCGTCATCCATTAAATATACTATCCATCCATCTACATTGTATACCTGTGGTGCCTTTTTTTAGACTAGTTTAGCAGTTTGCTGACAGTGTCCACCAGGTCCAGTATACTGTATATAGCAGTACGGTAGGCCACTGTTGTACCTACCTCTGTGTCGTCACTCGTCATCCATTAAGTATACTATCCATCCATCTACATTGTATACATGTGGTGGCTTTTTTTTAGACTAGTTTAGCAGTTTGCTGACAGTGTCCACCAGGTCCAGTATATAGCAGTACGGTAAGGCCACTGCTGTACCTACCTCTGTGTCGTAACTCGTCATCCATTAAGTATACTATCCATCCATCTACATTGTATACCTGTGGTGGCTTTTTTTTAGACTAGTTTAGCAGTTTGCTGACAGTGTCCACCAGGTCCATTATACTGTATATAGCAGTACGGTAGGCCACTGCTGTACCTACCTCTGTGTCGTCACTCGTCATCCATTAAGTATACTATCCATCCATCTACATTGTATCCCTGTGGTGGCTTTTTTTAGACTAGTTTAGTAGTTTGCTGACAGTGTCCACCAGGTCCATAATACTGTATATAGCAGTACGGTAGGCCACTGCTGTACCTACCTCTGTGTCATCACTCGTCATCCATTAAGTATACTATCCACCCATCTACATTGTATACCTGTGGTGGCTTTTTTTTAGACTAGTTTAGCAGTTTGCTGACAGTGTCCACCAGTTCCAGTATAATATATATAGCAGTACGGTAGGCCACTGCTGTACCTACCTCTGTGTCGTCACTCGTCATCCATTAAGTATACTATCCATCCATCTACATTGTATACCAGTGGTGGCTTTTTTTAGACTAGTTTAGCAGTTTGCTGACAGTGTCCACCAGGTCCATTATACTGTATATAGCAGTACGGTAGGCCACTGTTGTACCTACCTCTGTGTCGTCACTCGTCATCCATTAAGTATACTATCCATCCATCTACATTGTATACATGTGGTGGCTTTTTTTTAGACTAGTTTAGCAGTTTGCTGACAGTGTCCACCAGGTCCAGTATATAGCAGTACGGTAAGGCCACTGCTGTACCTACCTCTGTGTCGTAACTCGTCATCCATTAAGTATACTATCCATCCATCTACATTGTATACCTGTGGTGGCTTTTTTTTAGACTAGTTTAGCAGTTTGCTGACAGTGTCCACCAGGTCCATTATACTGTATATAGCAGTACAGTAGGCCACTGCTGTACCTACCTCTGTGTCGTCACTCGTCATCCATTAAGTATACTATCCATCCATCTACATTGTATACCTGTGGTGGCTTTTTTTTAGACTAGTTTAGCAGTTTGCTGACAGTGTCCACCAGGTCCATTATACTGTATATAGCAGTACGGTAGGCCACTGCTGTACCTACCTCTGTGTCGTCACTCGTCATCCATTAAGTATACTATCCATCCATCTACATTGTATACCTGTGGTGGCTTTTTTTTAGACTAGTTTAGCAGTTTGCTGACAGTGTCCACCAGGTCCATTATACTGTATATAGCAGTACGGTAGGCCACTGCTGTACCTACCTCTGTGTCGTCACTCGTCATCCATTAAGTATACTATCCATCCATCTACATTGTATACCTGTGGTTGCTTTTTTTTAGACTAGTTTAGCAGTTTGCTGACAGTGTCCACCAGGTCCAGTATACTATATATAGCAGTACGGTAGGCCACTGCTGTACCTACCTCTGTGTCGTCACTCTTCATCCATTAAGTATACTATCCATCCATCTACATTGTATACCTGTGGTGGCTTTTTTTTAAACTAGTTTAGCAGTTTGCTAACAGTGTCAACCAGGTCCAGTATACTGTATATAGCAGTACGGTAGGCCACTGCTGTACCTACCTCTGTGTCGTCACTCGTCATCCATTAAGTATACTATCCATCCATCTACATTGTATACCTGTGGTGGCTTTTTTTTAGCCTAGTTTAGCAGTTTGCTGACAGTGTCCACCAGGTCCAGTATACTATATATAGCAGTACGGTAGGCCACTGCTGTACCTACCTCTGTGTCGTCACTCGTCATCCATTAAGTATACTATCCATCCATCTACATTGTATACCTGTGGTGGCTTTTTTTTAGACTAGTTTAGCAGTTTGCTGACAGTGTCCACCAGGTCCATTATACTGTATATAGCAGTACGGTAGGCCACTGCTGTACCTACTTCTGTGTCGTCACTCATCATCCATTAAGTATACTATCCATCCATCTACATTGTATACCTGTGGTTGCTTTTTTTTAGACTAGTTTAGCAGTTTGCTGACAGTGTCCACCAGGTCCATTATACTGTATATAGCAGTACGGTAGGCCACTGCTGTACCTACCTCTGTGTCATCACTCGTCATCCATTAAGTATACTATCCATCCATCTACATTGTATACCTGTGGTGGCTTTTTTTTAGACTAGTTTAGCAGTTTGCTGACAGTGTCCACCAGGTCCAGTATACTATATATAGCAGTACGGTAGGCCACTGCTGTACCTACCTCTGTGTCGTCACTCGTCATCCATTAAGTATACTATCCATCCATCTACATTGTATACCTGTGGTGGCTTTTTTTTAAACTAGTTTAGCAGTTTGCTAACAGTGTCCACCAGGTCCAGTATACTGTATATAGCAGTACGGTAGGCCACTGCTGTACCTACCTCTGTGTCGTCACTCGTCATCCATTAAGTATACTATCCATCCATCTACATTGTATACCTGTGGTGGCTTTTTTTTTAGACTAGTTTAGCAGTTTGCTGACAGTGTCCACCAGGTCCAGTATACTGTATATAGCAGTACGGAAGGCCACTGCTGTACCTACCTCTGTGTCGTCACTCGTCATCCATTAAGTATACTATCCATCCATCTACATTGTATACCTGTGGTGGCTTTTTTTAGACTAGTTTAGCAGTTTACTGACAGTGTCCACCAGGTCCAGTATACTATATATAGCAGTACGGTAGGCCACTGCTGTACCTACCTCTGTGTCGTCACTCGTCATCCATTAAGTATACTATCCATCCATCTACATTGTATACCTGTGGTGGCTTTTTTTTAGACTAGTTTAGCAGTTTGCTGACAGTGTCCACCAGGTCCAGTATACTGTATATAGCAGTACGGTAGGCCACTGCTGTACCTACCTCTGTGTCGTCACTCATCATCCATTAAGTATACTATCCATCCATCTACATTGTATACCTGTGGTGGCTTTTTTTTAGACTAGTTTAGCAGTTTGCTGACAGTGTCCACCAGGTCCAGTATACTGTATATAGCAGTATGGTAGGCCACTGCTGTACCTACCTCTGTGTCGTCACTCGTCATCCATTAAGTATACTATCCATCCATCTACATTGTATACCTGTGGTGCCTTTTTTAAGACTTGTTTAGCAGTTTGCTGACAGTGTCCACCAGGTCCATTATACTGTATATAGCAGTACGTTAGGCCACTGCTGTACCTACCTCTGTGTCATCACTCGTCATCCATTAAGTTTACTATCCATCCATCTACATTGTATACCTGTGGTGGCTTTTTTTTTAGACTAGTTTAGCAGTTTACTGACAGTGTCCACCAGGTCCAGTGTACTATATATAGCAGTATGGTAGGCCACTGCTGTACCTACCTCTGTGTCGTCACTCATCATCCATTAAGTATACTATCCATCCATCCATCTACATTGTATACCTGTGGTGGCTTTTTTTTAGACTAGTTTAGCAGTTTGCTGACAGTGTCCACCAGGTCCAGTATACTGTATATAGCAGTACGGTAGGCCACTGCTGTACCTACCTCTGTGTCGTCACTCGTCATCCATTAAGTATACTATCCATCCATCTACTTTGTATACCTGTGGTGGCTTTTTTTTAGACTAGTTTAGCAGTTTGCTGACAGTGTCCACCAGGTCCAGTGTACTGTATATAGCAGTACAGTAGGCCACTGCTGTACCTACCTCTGTGTCGTCACTCATCATCCATTAAGTATACTATCCATCCATCTACATTGTATACCTGTGGTGGCTTTTTTTTAGACTAGTTTAGCAGTTTGCTGACAGGGTCCACCAGGTCCAGTATACTGTATATAGCAGTACGGTAGGCCACTGCTGTACCTACCTCTGTGTCGTCACTCGTCATCCATTAAGTATACTATCCATCCATCTACATTGTATACCTGTGGTGCCTTTTTTTTAGACTTGTTTAGCAGTTTGCTGACAGTGTCCACCAGGTCCATTATACTGTATATAGCAGTACGTTAGGCCACTGCTGTACCTACCTCTGTGTCGTCACTCGTCATCCATTAAGTATACTATCCATCCATCTACATTGTATACCTGTGGTGGCTTTTTTTTAGACTAGTTTAGGAGTTTGCTGACAGTGTCCACCAGGTCCAATATACTGTATATAGCAGTACGGTAGGCCACTGCTGTACCTACCTCTGTGTCGTCACTCATCATCCATTAAGTATACTATCCATCCATCTACATTGTATACCTGTGGTGGCTTTTTTTTAGACTAGTTTAGCAGTTTGCTGACAGTGTCCACCAGGTCCAGTATACTGTATATAGCAGTACGGTAGGCCACTGCTGTACCTACCTCTGTGTTGTCACTCGTCATCCATTAAGTATACTATCCATCCATCCATCTACATTGTATACCTGTGGTGGCTTTTTTTTAGACTAGTTTAGCAGTTTACTGACAGTGTCCACCAGGTCCAGTATACTATATATAGCAGTACGGTAGGCCACTGCTGTACCTACCTCTGTGTCGTCACTCGTCATCCATTAAGTATACTATCCATCCATCCATCTACATTGTATACCTGTGGTGGCTTTTTTTTAGACTAGTTTAGCAGTTTGCTGACAGTGTCCACCAGGTCCAGTATACTGTATATAGCAGTACGGTAGGCCACTGCTGTACCTACCTCTGTGTCGTCACTCGTCATCTATTAAGTATACTATCCATCCATCTACATTGTATACCTGTGGTGGCTTTTTTTTAGACTAGTTTAGCAGTTTGCTGACAGTGTCCAACAGGTCCAATATACTGTATATAGCAGTACGGTAGGCCACTGCTGTACCTACCTCTGTGTCGTCACTCGTCATCCATTAAGTATACTA
The DNA here is from genome assembly GCF_028390025.1 of Pseudophryne corroboree. Classification (NCBI taxonomy): domain Eukaryota; kingdom Metazoa; phylum Chordata; class Amphibia; order Anura; family Myobatrachidae; genus Pseudophryne; species Pseudophryne corroboree. Next base: position 234,187,541 of record NC_086445.1, on the reverse strand, counting down.
TCCATCCATCTACATTGTATACCTGTGGTGCCTTTTTTAGACTAGTTTAGCAGTTTGCTGACAGTGTCCACCAGGTCCATTATACTGTATATAGCAGTACGTTAGGCCACTGCTGTACCTACCTCTGTGTCGTCACTCGTCATCCATTAAGTATACTATCCATCCATCTACATTGTATACCTATGGTGGCTTTTTTTTAGACTAGTTTAGCAGTTTGCTGACAGTGTCCACCAGGACCATTATACTGTATATAGCAGTACGGTAGGCCACTGCTGTACCTACCTCTGTGTCATCACTCGTCATCCATTAAGTTTACTATCCATCCATCTTCATTGTATACCTGTGGTGGCTTTTTTTTTAGACTAGTTTAGCAGTTTACTGACAGTGTCCACCAGGTCCAGTGTACTATATATAGCAGTATGGTAGGCCACTGCTGTACCTACCTCTGTGTCGTCACTCGTCATCCATTAAGTATACTATCCATCCATCCATCTACATTGTATACCTGTGGTGGCTTTTTTTTAGACTAGTTTAGCAGTTTGCTGACAGTGTCCACCAGGTCCAGTATACTGTATATAGCAGTACGGTAGGCCACTGCTGTACCTACCTCTGTGTCGTCACTCGTCATCCATTAAGTATACTATCCATCCATCTACTTTGTATACCTGTGGTGGCTTTTTTTTAGACGAGTTTAGCAGTTTGCTGACAGTGTCCACCAGGTCCAGTGTACTGTATATAGCAGTACGGTAGGCCACTGCTGTACCTACCTCTGTGTCGTCACTCGTCATCCATTAAGTATACTATCGATCCATCTACATTGTATACCTATGGTGGCTTTTTTTTAGACTAGTTTAGCAGTTTGCTGACAGTGTCCACCAGGTCCATTATACTGTATATAGCAGTGTAAGGCCACTGCTGTACCTACCTCTGTGTCGTCACTCGTCATCCATTAAGTATACTATCCATCCATCTACATTGTATACCTGTGGTGGCTTTTTTTTAGACTAGTTTAGGAGTTTGCTGACAGTGTCCACCAGGTCCAATATACTGTATATAGCAGTACGGTAGGCCACTGCTGTACCTACCTCTGTGTCGTCACTCATCATCCATTAAGTATACTATCCATCCATCTACATTGTATACCTGTGGTGGCTTTTTTTTAGACTAGTTTAGCAGTTTGCTGACAGTGTCCACCAGGTCCAGTATACTGTATATAGCAGTACGGTAGGCCACTGCTGTACCTACCTCTGTGTTGTCACTCGTCATCCATTAAGTATACTATCCATCCATCTACATTGTATACCTGTGGTGCCTTTTTTTTTTTTTTAGACTTGTTAGGCAGTTTGCTGACAGTGTCCACCAGGTCCATTATACTGTATATAGCAGTACGTTAAGCCACTGCTGTACCTACCTCTGTGTCGTCACTCGTCATCCATTAAGTATACTATCGATCCATCTACATTGTATACCTATGGTGGCTTTTTTTTAGACTAGTTTAGCAGTTTGCTGACAGTGTCCACTAGGACCATTATACTGTATATAGCAGTACGGTAGGCCACTGCTGTACCTACCTCTGTGTCGTCACTCGTCATCCATTAAGTTTACTATCCATCCATCTACATTGTATACCTGTGGTGGCTTTTTTTTAGACTAGTTTAGCAGTTTACTGACAGTGTCCACCAGGTCCAGTATACTATATATAGCAGTACGGTAGGCCACTGCTGTACCTACCTCTGTGTCGTCACTCGTCATCCATTAAGTATACTATCCATCCATCCATCTACATTGTATACCTGTGGTGGCTTTTTTTTAGACTAGTTTAGCAGTTTGCTGACAGTGTCCACCAGGTCCAGTATACTGTATATAGCAGTACGGTAGGCCACAGCTGTACCTACCTCTGTGTCATCACTCGTCATCCATTAAGTATACTATCCATCCATCTACATTGTATACCTGTGGTGGCTTTTTTTTAGACTAGTTTAGCAGTTTGCTGACAGTGTCCACCAAGTCCAGTGTACTGTATATAGCAGTACGGTAGGCCACTGCTGTACCTACCTCTGTGTCGTCACTCGTCATCCATTAAGTATACTATCCATCCATCTACATTGTATACCTATGGTGGCTTTTTTTTAGACTAGTTTAGCAGTTTGCTGACAGTGTCCACCAGGACCATTATACTGTATATAGCAGTACGGTAGGCCACTGCTGTACCTACCTCTGTGTCGTCACTCGTCATCCATTAAGTTTACTATCCATCCATCCATCTACATTGTATACCTGTGGTGGCTTTTTTTTAGACTAGTTTAGCAGTTTACTGACAGTGTCCACCAGGTCCAGTGTACTATATATAGCAGTACGGTAGGCCACTGCTGTACCTACCTCTGTGTCGTCACTCGTCATCCATTAAGTATACTATCCATCCATCCATCTACATTGTATACCTGTGGTGGCTTTTTTTTAGACTAGTTTAGCAGTTTGCTGACAGTGTCCACCAGGTCCAGTATACTGTATATAGCAGTACGGTAGGCCACTGCTGTACCTACCTCTGTGTCGTCACTCGTCATCCATTAAGTATACTATCCATCCATCTACATTGTATACCTGTGGTGGCTTTTTTTTAGACTAGTTTAGCAGTTTGCTGACAGTGTCCACCAGGTCCAGTGTACTGTATATAGCAGTACGGTAGGCCACTGCTGTACCTACCTCTGTGTCGTCACTCATCATCCATTAAGTATACTATCCATCCATCTACATTGTATACCTGTGGTGGCTTTTTTTTAGACTAGTTTAGCAGTTTGCTGACAGGGTCCACCAGGTCCAGTATACTGTATATAGCAGTACGGTAGGCCACTGCTGTACCTACCTCTGTGTCGTCACTCGTCATCCATTAAGTATACTATCCATCCATCTACATTGTATACCTGTGGTGCCTTTTTTTTAGACTTGTTTAGCAGTTTGCTGACAGTGTCCACCAGGTCCATTATACTGTATATAGCAGTACGTTAGGCCACTGCTGTACCTACCTCTGTGTCGTCACTCGTCATCCATTAAGTATACTATCCATCCATCTACATTGTATACCTGTGGTGGCTTTTTTTTAGACTAGTTTAGGAATTTGCTGACAGTGTCCACCAGGTCCAATATACTGTATATAGCAGTACGGTAGGCCACTGCTGTACCTACCTCTGTGTTGTCACTCATCATCCATTAAGTATACTATCCATCCATCTACATTGTATACCTGTGGTGGCTTTTTTTTAGACTAGTTTAGCAGTTTGCTGACAGTGTCCACCAGGTCCAGTATACTGTATATAGCAGTACGGTAGGCCACTGCTGTACCTACCTCTGTGTTGTCACTCGTCATCCATTAAGTATACTATCCATCCATCCATCTACATTGTATACCTGTGGTGCCTTTTTTTTTAGACTTGTTAGGCAGTTTGCTGTCCACCAGGTCCATTATACTGTATATAGCAGTACGTTAGGCCACTGCTGTACCTACCTCTGTGTCGTCACTCGTCATCCATTAAGTATACTATCCATCCATCTACATTGTATACCTGTGGTGGCTTTTTTTTAGACTAGTTTAGCAGTTTACTGACAGTGTCCACCAGGTCCAGTATACTATATATAGCAGTACGGTAGGCCACTGCTGTACCTACCTCTGTGTCGTCACTCGTCATCCATTAAGTATACTATCCATCCATCTACATTGTATACCTATGGTGGCTTTTTTTTAGACTAGTTTAGCAGTTTGCTGACAGTGTCCACCAGGACCATTATACTGTATATAGCAGTACGGTAGGCCACTGCTGTACCTACCTCTGTGTCGTCACTCGTCATCCATTAAGTATACTATCCATCCATCTACATTGTATACCTGTGGTGGCTTTTTTTTTTAGACTAGTTTAGCAGTTTGCTGACAGTGTCCACCAGGTCCATTATACTGTATATAGCAGTACGGTAGGCCACTGCTGTACCTACCTCTGTGTCGTCACTCGTCATCCATTAAGTATACTATCCATCCATCTACATTGTATACCTGTGGTGGCTTTTTTTTAGACTAGTTTAGCAGTTTGCTGATAGTGTCCACCAGGTCCATTATACTATATATAGCAGTACGGTAGGCCACTGCTTTACCTACCTCTGTGTCGTCACTCGTCATCCATTAAGTATACTATCCATCCATCCATCTACATTGTATACCTGTGGTGGCTTTTTTTTTGACTAGTTTAGCATTTTGCTGACAGTGTCCACCAGGTCCAGTATACTGTATATAGCAGTACGGTAGGCCACTGCTGTACCTACCTCTGTGTCGTCACTTGTCATCCATCAAGTATACTATCCATCCATCTACATTGTATACCTGTGGTGGCTTTTTTTTAGACTAGTTTAGCAGTTTGCTGACAGTGTCCACCAGGTCCAGTGTACTGTATATAGCAGTACGGTAGGCCACTGCTGTACCTACCTCTGTGTCGTCACTCATCATCCATTAAGTATACTATCCATCCATCTACATTGTATACCTGTGGTGGCTTTTTTTTAGACTAGTTTAGCAGTTTGCTGACAGTGTCCACCAGGTCCAGTATACTGTATATAGCAGTACGGTAGGCCACTGCTGTACCTACCTCTGTGTCGTCACTCGTCATCCATTAAGTATACTATCCATCCATCTACATTGTATACCTATGGTGGCTTTTTTTTTAGACTAGTTTAGCAGTTTGCTGACAGTGTCCACCAGGACCATTATACTGTATATAGCAGCACGGTAGGCCACTGCTGTACCTACCTCTGTGTCGTCACTCGTCATCCATTAAGTATACTATCCATCCATCTACATTGTATACCTGTGGTGTCTTTTTTTTAGACTAGTTTAGCAGTTTGCTGACAGTGTCCACCAGGTCCATTATACTGTATATAGCAGTACGGTAGGCCACTGCTGTACCTACCTCTGTGTCGTCACTTGTCATCCATTAAGTATACTATCCATCCATCTACATTGTATACCTGTGGTGGCTTTTTTTTAGACTAGTTTAGCAGTTTGCTGATAGTGTCCACCAGGTTCATTATACTATTTATAGCAGTACGGTAGGCCACTGCTTTACCTACCTCTGTGTCATCACTCGTTATCCATTAAGTATACTATCCATCCATCCATCTACATTGTATACCTGTGGTGGCTTTTTTTTTGACTAGTTTAGCATTTTGCTGACAGTGTCCACCAGGTCCAGTATACTGTATATAGCAGTACGGTAGGCCACTGCTGTACCTACCTCTGTGTCGTCACTCGTCATCCATTAAGTATACTATCCATCCATCTACATTGTATACCTGTGGCGGCTTTTTTTTAGACTAGTTTAGCAGTTTGCTGACAGTGTCCACCAGGTCCAGTATACTGTATATAGCAGTACGGTAGGCCACTGCTGTACCTACCTCTGTGTCGTCATTCATCATCCATTAAGTATACTATCCATCCATCTACATTGTATACCTGTGGTGGCTTTTTTTTAGACTAGTTTAGCAGTTTGCTGACAGTGTCCACCAGGTCCAGTATACTGTATATAGCAGTTCGGTAGGCCACTGCTGTACCTACCTCTGTGTCGTCACTCGTCATCCATTAAGTATACTATCCATCCATCTACATTGTATACCTATGGTGGCTTTTTTTTAGACTAGTTTAGCAGTTTGCTGACAGTGTCCACCAGGACCATTATACTGTATATAGCAGTACGGTAGGCCACTGCTGTACCTACCTCTGTGTCGTCACTCGTCATCCATTAAGTATACTATCCATCCATCTACATTGTATACCTGTGGTGGCTTTTTTTTTAGACTAGTTTAGCAGTTTGCTGACAGTGTCCACCAGGTCCATTATACTGTATATAGCAGTACGGTAGGCCACTGCTGTACCTACCTCTGTGTCGTCACTCGTCATCCATTAAGTATACTATCCATCCATCTACATTGTATACCTGTGGTGGCTTTTTTTTAGACTAGTTTAGCAGTTTGCTGATAGTGTCCACCAGGTCCATTATACTATATATATCAGTACGGTAGGCAACTGCTTTACCTACCTCTGTGTCGTCACTCGTCATCCATTAAGTATACTATCCATCCATCCATCTACATTGTATACCTGTGGTGGCTTTTTTTTTTACTAGTTTAGCATTTTGCTGACAGTGTCCACCAGGTCCAGTATACTGTATATAGCAGTACGGTAGGCCACTGCTGTACATACCTCTGTGTCGTCATTCATCATCCATTAAGTATACTATCCATCCATCTACATTGAATACCTGTGGTGGCTTTTTTTTAGACTAGTTTAGCAGTTTGCTGACAGTGTCCACCAAGTCCAGTATACTGTATATAGCAGTACGGTAGGCCACTGCTGTACCTACCTCTGTGTCGTCACTCGTCATCCATTAAGTATACTATCCATCCATCTACATTGTATACCTGTGGTGCCTTTTTTTTAGACTATTTTGGACTATTTTAGACTATTGATACTGGCATATAATTCCACACATTAAAATATGGAGAACAAAAATGTGGAGGTTAAAAAAATAGGGAAAGATCAAGATCCACTTCCACCTCGTGCTGAAGCTGCTGCCACTAGTCATGGCCGAGACGATGAAATGCCATCAACATCGTCTGCCAAGGCCGATGCCCAATGTCATAGTAGAGAGCAGGTAAAATCCAAAACACAAAAGTTCAGTAAAATGACCCAAAAATCAAAATTAAAAGCGTCTGAGGAGAAGCGTAAACTTGCCAATATGCCATTTACGACACGGAGTGGCAAGGAACGGCTGAGGCCCTGGCCTATGTTCATGGCTAGTGGTTCAGCTTCACATGAGGATGGAAGCACTCATCCTCTTGCTAGAAAAAAGAAACTACTTAAGCTGGCAAAAGCACAGCAAAGAACTGTGCGTTCTTCGAAATCACAAATCCCCAAGGAGAGTCCAATTGTGTCGGTTGCGATGCCTGACCTTCCCAACACTGGATGGGAAGAACTTGCGCATTCCACCATTTGCACGCCCCCTGCAAGTGCTGGAAGGAGCACCCGCAGTCCAGTTCCTGATAGTCAAATTGAAGATGTCAGTGTTCAAGTACACCAGGATGAGGGTATGGGTGTTGCTGGCGCTGGGGAGGAAATTGACAAGGAGGATTCTGATGGTGAGGTGGTTTGTTTAAGTCAGGCACCCGGGGAGACACCTGTTGTCCGTGGGAGGAATATGGCCATTGACATGCCTGGTCAAAAAACAAAAAAAAATCAGCTCTTCGGTGTGGAATTATTTCAACACAAATGCGGACAACAGGTGTCAAGCCGTGTGTTGCCTTTGTCAAGCTGTAATAAGTAGGGGTAAGGACGTTAACCACCTCGGAACATCCTCCCTTATACGTCACCTGCAGCGCATTCATCATAAGTCAGTAACAAGTTCAAAAACTTTGGGTGACAGCGGAAGCAGTCCACTGACCACTAAATCCCTTCCTCTTGTAACCAAGCTCCTGCAAACCACACCACCAACTCCCTCCCTGTCAATTTCCTCCTTACCCAGGAAAGCCAATAGTCCTGCAGGCCATGTCACTGGCAAGTCTGACGAGTCCTCTCCTGCCTGGGATTCCTCCGATGCACCCTTGAGTGTAACGCCTACTGCTGCTAGCGCTGCTGTTGTTGCTGCTGGGAGTCGATCGTCATCCCAGAGTGGAAGTCGGAAGACCACTTGTACTACTTCCAGTGAGCAATTGACTGTCCAACAGTCCTTTGCGAGGAAGATGAAATATCACAGCAGTCATCCTGCTGCAAAGCGGATAACTGAGGCCTTGGCAGCCTGGGCGGTGAGAAACGTGGTTCCGGTATCCATCGTTAATTCAGAGCCAACTATAGACTTGATTGAGGTACTGTGTCCCCGGTACCAAACACCATCTAGGTTCCATTTCTCTAGGCAGGCGATACCGAAAATGTACACAGACCTCAGAAAAAGACTCACCAGTGTCCTAAAAAATGCAGTTGTACCCAATGTCCACTTAACCACGGACATGTGGACAAGTGGAGCAGGGCAGACTCAGGACTATATGACTGTGACAGCCCACTGGGTAGATGTATTGCCTCTCGCTGCAAGAACAGCAGCGGCGGCACCAGTAGCAGCATCTCGCAAACGCCAACTCGTTCCTAGGTAGGCTACGCTTTGTATCACCGCTTTCCAGAATAGACACACAGCTGAAGACCTCTTACGGCAACTGAGGAAGATCATCGCAGAATGGCTTACCCCAATTGGACTCTCCTGGGGATTTGTGACATCGGACAACGCCAGCAATATTGTGCGTGCATTACATCTGGGCAAATTCCAGCACGTCTCATGTTTTGCACATACCTTGAATTTGGTGGTGCAGAATTATTTAACAAACGGCAGGGGCGTGCAAGAGATGCTGTCGGTGGCCCGAAGAATTGCGGGCCACTTTCGGAGTTCAGGCACCGCATACAGAAGACTGGAGCACCACCAAAAATACCTGAACCTGCCCTGCCATCATCTGAAGCAAGAGGTGGTAACGAGGTGGAATTCAACCCTCTATATGCTTCAGAGGATGGAGGAGCAGCAAAAGGCCATTCAAGCCTATACATCTGGCCACGATATAGGCAAAGGAGGTGGAATGCACCTGTCTCAAGCGCAGTGGAGAATGATTTCAACATTGTGCAAGGTTCTGCAACCCTTTGAACTTGCCACACGTGAAGTCAGTTCAGACACTGCCAGCCTGAGTCAGGTCATTCCCCTCATCAGGCTTTTGCAGAAGAAGCTGGAGACATTGAAGGAGGAGTTAAAATAGCGATTCCGCTAGGCATGTGGGACTTGTGGCTGGAGCCCTTAATTCGCTTAACCAGGATTCACGGGTGGTCAATCTGTTGAAATCAGAGCACTACATTTTGGCCACCGTGCTCGATCCTAGATTTAAAACCTACGTTGTATCTCTTTCCAGCAGACACAAGTCTGCAGAGGTTCAAAGACCTGCTGGTGAGAAAATTGTCAAGTCAAGCGGAACGTGACCCGTCAACAGCTCCTCCTTCACATTCTCCCGCAACTGGGGGTGCGAGGAAAAGGCTAAGAATTCTGAGCCCACCCGCTGGCGGTGATGCAGGGCAGTCTGGAGCGAGTGCTGACATCTGGTCCGGACTGAAGGACCTGCCAACGATTACTGACATGTCGTCTACTGTCACTGCATATGATTCTCTCACCATTGAAAGAATGGTGGAGGATTATATGAGTGACCGCATCCAAGTAGGCACGTCAGACAGTCCGTATGTATACTGGCAGGAAAAAGAGGCAATTTGGAGGCCCTTGCAGAAACTGGCTTTATTCTACCTAAGTTGCCCTCCCTCCAGTGTGTACTCCGAAAGAGTGTTTAGTGCAGCCGCTCACCTTGTCAGCAATCGGCGTACGAGGTTACTTCCAGAAAATGTGGAGAAGATGATGTTCATTAAAATGAATTATAATCAATTCATCCGTGGAGACATTCACCAGCAGCAATTGCCTCCAGAAAGTACACGGGGACCTGAGATGGTGGATTCCAGTGGGGACGAATTAATAATCTGTGAGGAGGGGGATGTACACAGTGAAAGGGGTGATGAATCGGACGATGAGGAGGAGGTGGACATCTTGCCTCTGTAGAGCCAGTTTCTGCAAGGAGAGATTGATTGCTTCTTTTTTGGTGGGGGCCCAAACCAACCAGTCATTTCAGTCACAGTCGTGTGGCAGACCCTGTCACTGAAATGATGGGTTCGTTAAAGTGTGCATGTCCTGTTTATACAACATAAGGGTGGGTGGGAGGGCCCAAGGACAATTCCATCTTGCACCTCTTTTTTCTTTCATTTTTCTTTGCATCGTGTGCTGTTTGGGGACTATTTTTTTCAAGTGCCATCCTGTCTGACACTGCAGTGCCACTCCTAGATGGGCCAGGTGTTTGTGTCGGCCACTAGGGTCGCTTAGCTTAGTCACACAGCTACCTCATTGCGCCTTATTTTTTCTTTGCATCATGTGCTGTTTGGGGACTATTTTTTTCAAGTGCCATCCTGTCTGACACTGCAGTGCCACTCCTAGATGGGCCAGGTGTTTGTGTCGGCCTTTAGGGTCGCTTAGCTTAGTCACACAGCTACCTCATTGCGCCTCTTTTTTTCTTTGCATCATGTGCTGTTTGGGGACTATTTTTTTCAAGTGCCATCCTGTCTGACACTGCAGTGCCACTCCTAGATGGGCCAGGTGTTTGTGTCGGCCACTAGGGTCGCTTAGCTTAGTCACACAGCTACCTCATTGCGCCTCTTTTTTTCTTTGCATCATGTGCTGTTTGGGGACTATTTTTTTCAAGTGCCATCCTGTCTGACACTGCAGTGCCACTCCTAGATGGGCCAGGTGTTTGTGTCGGCCACTAGGGTCGCTTAGCTTAGTCACACAGCTACCTCATTGCGCCTCTTTTTTTCTTTGCATCATGTGCTGTTTGGGGACTATTTTTTTCAAGTGTCATCCCGTCTGACACTGCAGTGCCACTCCTAGATGGGCCAGGTGTTTGTGACGGCCATTAGGGTCGCTTAGCTTAGTCACACAGCTACCTCATTGCGCCTCTTTTTTTCTTTGCATCATGTGCTGTTTGGGGACTATTTTTTTCAAGTGCCATCCTGTCTGACACTGCAGTGCCACTCCTAGATGGGCCAGGTGTTTGTGTCGGCCACTAGGGTCGCTTAGCTTAGTCACACAGCTACCTCATTGCGCCTCTTTTTTTCTTGGCATCATGTGCTGTTTGGGGACTATTTTTTTTAAGTGCCATCCTGTCTGACACTGCAGTGCCACTCCTAGAAGGGCCAGGTGTTTGTGTCGGCCACTAGGGTCGCTTAGCTTAGTCACACAGCTACCTCATTGCTACTCTTTTTTTCTTTGCATCATGTGCTGTTTGGGGACTATTTTTTTCAAGTGCCATCCTGTCTGACACTGCAGTGCCACTCCTAGATGGGCCAGGTGTTTGTGTCGGCCACTAGGGTCGCTTAGCTTAGTCACACAGCTACCTCATTGCGCCTCTTTTTTTCTTTGCATCATGTGCTGTTTGGGGACTATTTTTTTCAAGTGCCATCCTGTCTGACACTGCAGTGCCACTCCTAGATGGGCCAGGTGTTTGTGTCGGCCACTTGGGTCGCTTAGCTTAGTCACACAGCTACCTCATTGCGCCTCTTTTTTTCTTTGCATCATGTGCTGTTTGGGGAGTATTTTTTTCAAGTGCCATCCTGTCTGACACTGCAGTGCCACTCCTAGATGGGCCAGGTGTTTGTGTCGGCCACTTGGGTCGCTTAGCTTAGTCACACAGCTACCTCATTGCGCCTCTTTTTTTCTTTGCATCATGTGCTGTTTGGGGACTATTTTTTTCAAGTGCCATCCTGTCTGACACTGCAGTGCCACTCCTAGATGGGCCAGGTGTTTGTGTCGGCCACTTGTGTCGCTTTGCTTAGCCATCCAGCGACCTCGGTGCAAATTTTAGGACTAAAAATAATATTGTGAGGTGTGAGGTGTTCAGAATAGACTGAAAATGAGTGGAAATTATGGTTATTGAGTTTAATAATACTATGGGATCAAAATGACCCCCAAATTCTAGGATTTAAGCTGTTTTTTAGGGTTTTTTGAAAAAAACACCCGAATCCAAAACACACCCGAATCCGACAAAAAAATTTCGGTGAGGTTTTGCCAAAACGCGTCCGAACCCAAAACACGGCCGCGGAACCGAACCCAAAACCAAAACACAAAACCCGAAAAATTTCCTGTGCACATCACTATATAGTATTATTAACCTCAATAACCATAATTTCCACTCATTTCCAGTCTATTCTGAACATCTCACACCTCACAATATTATTTTTAGTCCTAAAATTTGCACCGAGGTCGCTGGATGACTAAGCTAAGCGACCCAAGTGGCCGACACAAACACCTGTCCCATCTAGGAGTGGCACTGTAGTGTCAGACAGGATGGCAGATTTAAAAAATAATCCCCAAACAGCACATGATGCAAAGAAAAAAAGAGGTGCACCAAGGTCGCTGGATGGATAAGCTAAGCGACCCAAGTGGTCGACACAAACACCTGGCCCATCTAGGAGTGGCACTGCAGTAGTCCCCAAACAGCACATGATGCAAAGATAAATTAAAGAAAAAAGAGGTGCAAGATGGAATTGTCCTTTGGCCCTCCCACCCACCCTTATGTTGTATAAACAGGACATGCACACTTTAACAAACCCATCATTGCAGCGACAGGGTCTGCCACACGACTGTGACTGAAATGACTGGTTGGTTTGGGCCCCCACCAAAAAAGAAGCAATCAATCTCTCCTTGCACAAACTGGCTGTTAGGGTCTCCTGCCCTGTGCTGCCACGTCGTCATGGCAACCGGGAGACAAGTGCTAGTGGAGTAACCTGAGCGCAGCTGATACTCCGGTTCGGGTCTTTTGCTGTGCAGTGGTTATAGGCTCTGTGCACGGCAGGGGATCCGGTGCTGGTTTTTGTGCTCACAGTCTGTGAGGTCTGAGTGGGGCGTGGACAGCACCTGCTTTATAAGGCCTCTTTTCAGGGTAAGCAGATGCTGCTGAATCTCTGTTGGTTAGTCAGTTCATGAAAGTTAGCCAGTACTGTGTAGCTTTGTATTTGTTTGTTGCTTACTGCAAATAGGCCTGGGGATTTGGTATTACACTCTGCCAATCCAGACCTAGCAGTAAGACTGGAGTCAGTCGTTTAGCTTGCTGGGGTTCTGTTATTACTCTGTGAACTTAGCAAGTTTGCGGCTGTATTCTAACACTTGCCTGTCTAATCCTGTCTCACTGTGCTAGGTGTCAGGGGTCAGTTTAGTGGCAGTAAGCTTAAACCTGTGCACTGCAAGTGAGAATCAGGATTGTGGAGGCTCTCCTTGTGTCTATCATTCCATCTCTGACCAAGGAGTTTACTGCCACACCCGTTGGTAACCCTTTAGGGTTTTGCTGTTGCCCTTAGCAACAGCATTTCGGGTTCTCTACGTATTAAAACACAACATCTTGCTTTTTACATCTGAGCAGTTCTAATACAAGGGAGATACCCAGTTCCTTAGCCTCTGGGCTTCTCTGTTCACTGTGTGTGTATTTTGTTACCCTATCACCTTCTGTGTACGTTATGTCATATTCCCCAGTTTGTCTGTGAGTCCATTTGTTTTGCATAACAGTTCAAACACCAGTACATTCCTGCAGACACTGGAGTGCATAACAGTTCTGACACTAGTACTTTCCTGCAGGCACTGGTGTGCACAACATATTCAGCAGCCTAATACTCCTGTTGAAATTTTGTGGGAATATGGAGCTTACCCCTCAAAATACGTTGCAACAGGTGGTCGATCAGGTGCAGGTCCTGACTCGACAATTTAATGATTTGTCCATTAAAATGCACACCTCCCAGGCTGCTGGCGGAGCTCCCGCAGCAGCAGCACCTGCAGGGGTTAAGGAGCCGAAAGTAAATCTCCCGGATCGTTTTTCTGGAGATCGCTCGCAGTTCTTTTGTTTCAAGGAGAGCTGCAAGCTATACTTCCGGCTTAGGCCTCAGTCTTCTGGGTCGGAGATTCAGCGGGTGGGCATAGTGATTTCCTTGCTACAAGGAGACCCACAGGTCTGGGCATATGGGTTGCAGCCTGACTGTCCGTCGCTTAAAAGTGTTGATGTTTTTTTTACGGCACTGGGCATGTTGTATGATGACCCTGACAAGACGGCCTCAGCCGAGGCTCAGATTTCGATCCTTAAGCAAGGGCGAAGGCCAGTTGAGGTTTACTGTACGGAGTTTCGGAGGTTGGCCCATGATACCCAGTGGAATGACCCAGCCCTGAGACACCAGTACCGAAGAGGTCTTTCTAACCAGATAAAGGACCAACTGGTACAATATCCCTTGCCTGATAGCTTGGATCAGCTCATGCAGTTATCCATCCGGGTGGATAGACGGCTGAGAGAGCGTAGGCTTGAAAGGGAGACTGAGATTTCCTTCCTTCCCAAGGGAACCTCAGACTCTGAGGAATTTTCTGAGGAGCCTATGCAGATTGGGGCTACCCGCCTCTCCTCGCGTGAGAAGACGTGGAGGAGACAGCAGGGGTTGTGTTTGTACTGTGGGAATAAAGGTCATGTGGTAGTATCATGCCCAGAAAAGCCGGAAAACTTCAGGGCCTGAGGGTGATGGGAAATATCCTGTCAGGCCAGAAGTCAGAATTTCCCAAGAAGACTTTTATCATTCCGGTGACCTTGAAGATCCTCGGTCAAACTGTCAAGACTGAGGCCTTTGTGGACAGTGGGGCCGACGGGGTTTTTATGGACCGCCAATTCGCCCTAAAACACTCTGTTCCCTTAGTACCCTTGGCATCGGAAATTGAGATTTGTGGGTTAAACGGGGAACCATTATCCCAAGGTAAAATTACCTCTTGCACTAGCCAGATTTCTTTGTTTATTGGAGCTACACACTCTGAAAAATTGTCCTTTTATGTGACTGTCTGTACTTTTGCCCCATTGGTGTTGGGGTTACCCTGGTTAAGGGCCCACAATCCTCAATTTGACTGGGTCTCTGGGGAGATTCTTAGTTGGGGTACTGATTGTTTCAGGAGTTGCTTGAGCCTTCCAGTCAGGCTCTCGCAGCTAAGTTTGCCAGGATTGCCAGGGTGTTATGCAGATTTTGCGGACGTGTTCTCCAAAAAAGTTGCAGAGGTACTACCTCCCCATCGCCCCTATGACTGTGCCATTGATTTGTTGCCAAATGCTAAGCTTCCCAAGAGCAGGTTGTACTCCCTGTCACGTCCTGAGACTCAGGCTATGGCAGAGTACATTCAGGAGAACTTGGCTAAGGGATTTATCAGACCTTCACAGTCTCCAGTTGGGTCGGGGTTCTTCTTCGTGGGTAAAAAGGACGGTTCGTTGCGACCCTGCATCGACTTCAGGGAATTGAACCGTATCACGATTAAAAACTCATACCCACTGCCTCTCATTTCGGTCTTGTTTGACCAGCTTCGTACTGCCACCATTTTTTCTAAGATTGACCTACGCGGTGCGTACAATCTAATCCGAATAAGAGAGGGGGATGAATGGAAGACTGCCTTTAATACCCACTCAGGGCATTATGAATATTTGGTGATGCCTTTTGGGCTCTGTAATGCCCCGGCAGTCTTCCAGGATTTCATGAATGATGTGCTCAGGGAATATTTGGATAGATTCTTAGTTGTATACTTAGATGACATCCTAATCTTCTCCCATTCCCTGGAGGAACATCGGAAGCATGTACGCTTAGTCCTCCAGAAACTCAGAGACCACCGGCTTGGGGCGAAGCTGGAGAAGTGCGAATTTGAAGTTCAGCAAATCGCATTTCTAGGATATATTATCTCCCCAGAAGGTTTCCAAATGGAGGGTTCCAAGGTACAGGCAGTCCTGGATTGGGTGCAGCCCACTAGTTTGAAGGCGCTTCAGCGTTTCCTGGGCTTTGCGAATTTTTATAGACGATTTATCGCTGGATTTTCGTCTATAGTGGCGCCCTTGGTGGCACTCACTAAGAAAGGGGCGGATGTTGCTCACTGGTCTTGTGAGGCTAAAGCGGCTTTTGCCCGTCTCAAAAGGGCATTTGTTTCGGCCAAGGTGCTGCGACACCCAGATCCAGAGCGTCCTTTTGTGGTGGAGGTGGATGCCTCTGAGATGGGTATTGGGGCAGTGCTTTCTCAGATGGGAGTGTCTGATAATCGCCTTCATCCCTGTGCTTACTTTTCCCGTAAATTTTCGCCTGCCGAGATGAATTATGACGTGGGTAACCGGGAATTGTTGGCTATTAAGGATGCACTCGAGGAGTGGAGACACTGGCTTGAGGGCGCTAAGTTTGTGGTCTCAATTCTCACTGACCATAAGAATCTGGCATATTTAGAGTCAGCGAAGCGTCTCAATGCCAGGCAGGCACGATGGGCTTTGTTTTTTGCTCGCTTTAATTTTTTGATAACATATCGCCCTGGGTCAAAAAACATCAAGGCTGATGCGCTCTCGCGGAGTTTTGCTCCAATCCAGGAGACCACCGAGGAGCCGTTGCCCATTGTTTCCCCATCATGTATTAAAGTGGGCATTACCCAGGACCTCTTATCATTAGTCCTTAGAGCACAGGAGCAGGCTCCTCCAGACCTTCCGGTAGGTCTTTTGTTTGTGCCTCCTAGGTTAAGACAGCGAGTGTTCCTGGAATTCCATGCCAAGAAGTCGGCAGGTCACCCGGGTATTGCCAGAACTCGGGAGTTGCTATCTAGGGCGGTGTGGTGGCCCTCGGTGGCTAAGGATGTGGATCAGTGGGTTCGGGCATGTGACATCTGTGCCCGAAATAAGACTCCTAGAGGGGTTCCTGTTGGCCCATTACATCCACTCTCTATCCCATCTAAGCCATGGACCCACATTTCAATGGATTTTGTGGTGGACTTGCCCAAATCCTCGGGGATGACAGCCATCTGGGTTGTCGTTGACAGGTTTTCGAAGATGGCGCACTTCGTTCCACTGGTTGGGCTGCCATCAGCCAGACGCCTGTCTGAATTATTTATGCTGCATGTTGTGCGTCTCCACGGGTTGCCACTTGATGTGGTCTCTGACCGCGGATCCCAGTTTGTGGCCAAATTCTGGAGGGCATTTTGTTCCGATTTCCAGATTTCTGTCAGCTTGTCGTCAGGCTACCATCCGCAGTCTAATGGGCAGACTGAAAGGGTGAACCAGTCCTTGGAGCAGTTCCTCAGGTGTTATGTCTCCAAGTGTCAGACTGACTGGGTTGCTCATCTGTCCATGGCGGAGTTTGCCTATAACAACGCGGCTCACTCTGCTACAGGGATCTCTCCCTTCCTTTGTGTGTATGGGCATCATCCTAAGGCCAATTCTTTTGACCCCCTGGACTCCACGCCTGGTGGTTCCTCTGTGGTTTCGGTCCTTAGAGGTATTTGGCGGAAAGTGAAGAAAGCCCTTGTGTCTGTGTCATTAGTGACCAAAAGGGTTTTTGATAAGCGGAAAAGACCCTGCAGCTTCAAATTAGGAGACTTCGTCTGGTTGTCTACCAAGAATTTGAAGTTGAGACAGCCATCTCATAAGTTAGGGCCCCGGTTCATCGGCCCTTATAAGATCATTAGGGTTATCAATCTGGTGGCTTTTCAGTTAGATCTGCCCCGTTCTTTGGGTATCAATAAAACATTTCATTGTTCCCTTTTAAAACGGGCGATTAGTAATCCTTCTTCCAGTGGAAGACCTTCCCCTCTTCTGATACGTGGCCAGAGGGAGTTTGTTGTTGAAAGGATTCTTGACTCCAAGGTGGTTCGGGGTCGGCTGTCATTTTTGGTGCACTGGAAGGGGTATGGCCCGGAGGAGCGGTCGTGGGTGCGCAGTTGTGATCTTCATGCCCCCAGACTGATACGCTCTTTCTTCTCGCAGTTCCCCGATAAACCCGGTGGTAGGGGTTCTTTGACCCCTCGTCAGAGGGGGGGTACTGTTAGGGTCTCCTGCCCTGTGCTGCCACGTCGTCATGGCAACCGGGAGACAAGTGCTAGTGGAGTAACCTGAGCGCAGCTGATACTCCGGTTCGGGTCTTTTGCTGTGCAGTGGTTATAAGCTCTGTGCACGGCAGGGGATCCGGTGCTGGTTTTTGTGCTCACAGTCTGTGAGGTCTGAGTGGGGCGTGGACAGCACCTGCTTTATAAGGCCTCTTTTCAGGGTAAGCAGATGCTGCTGAATCTCTGTTGGTTAGTCAGTTCATGAAAGTTAGCCAGTACTGTGTAGCTTTGTATTTGTTTGTTGCTTACTGCAAATAGGCCTGGGGATTTGGTATTACACTCTGCCAATCCAGACCTAGCAGTAAGACTGGAGTCAGTCGTTTAGCTTGCTGGGGTTCTGTTATTACTCTGTGAACTTAGCAAGTTTGCGGCTGTATTCTAACACTTGCCTGTCTAATCCTGTCTCACTGTGCTAGGTGTCAGGGGTCAGTTTAGTGGCAGTAAGCTTAAACCTGTGCACTGCAAGTGAGAATCAGGATTGTGGAGGCTCTCCTTGTGTCTATCATTCCATCTCTGACCAAGGAGTTTACTGCCACACCCGTTGGTAACCCTTTAGGGTTTTGCTGTTGCCCTTAGCAACAGCATTTCGGGTTCTCTACGTATTAAAACACAACATCTTGCTTTTTACATCTGAGCAGTTCTAATACAAGGGAGATACCCAGTTCCTTAGCCTCTGGGCTTCTCTGTTCACTGTGTGTGTATTTTGTTACCCTATCACCTTCTGTGTACGTTATGTCATATTCCCCAGTTTGTCTGTGAGTCTATTTGTTTTGCATAACAGTTCAAACACCAGTACATTCCTGCAGACACTGGAGTGCATAACAGTTCTGACACTAGTACTTTCCTGCAGGCACTGGTGTGCATAACACTGGCTCTACAGTGGCAAGATGTCCACCTTCTCCTCATCGTCCGATTCCTCACCCCTTTCTCTGTGTACATCCCCCTCCTCACAGAGTATTAATTCGTCCCCACTGGAATCCACCATCTCAGGTCCCTGTGTACTTTCTGGAGGCAATTGCTGGTGAATGTCTCCACGGAGGAATTGATTATAATTCATTTTGATGAACATCATCTTCTCCACATTTTCTGGAAGTAACTTCGTACGCCGATTGCTGACAAGGTGAGCGGCTGCACTAAACACTCTTTCGGAGTACACACTGGAGGGAGGGCAACTTAGGTAAAATAAAGCCAGTTTCTGCAAGGACTTCCAAATTGCCTCTTTTTCCTGCCAGTATACGTACGGATTGTCTGACGTGCCTACTTGGATGCGGTCACTCATATAATCCTCCACCATTCTTTCAATGGTGACAGAATCATATGCAGTGACAGTAGACGACATGTCAGTAATCGTTGGCAGGTCCTTCAGTCCGGACCAGATGTCAGCACTCGCTCCAGACTGCCCTACATCACCACCAGCGGGTGGGCTCGGAATTCTTAGCCTTTTCCTCGCACCCCCAGTTGCGGGAGAATGTGAAGGAGGAGCTGTTGACGGGTCACGTTCCACTTGACTTGACAAGTGTCTCACCAGCAGGTCTTTGCACCTCTGCAGACTTGTGTCTGCCGGAAAGAGAGATACAACGTAGGCTTTAAACCTAGGATCGAGCACGGTGGCCAAAATGTAGTGCTCTGATTTCAACAGATTGACCACCCGTGAATCCTGGTTAAGCGAATTAAGGGCTCCAGCCACAAGTCCCACATGCCTAGCGGAATCGCTCCATTTTAGCTCCTGCTTCAATCTCTCCAGCTTCTACTGCAAAAGCCTGATGAGGTGAATGACCTGACTTAGGCTGGCAGTGTCTGAACTGACTTCACGTGTGGCAAGTTCAAAGGGTTGCAGAACCTTGCACAACGTTGAAATCATTCTCCACTGCGCTTGAGTCAGGTGCATTCCCCCTCCTTTGCCTATATCGTAGGCAGATGTATAGGCTTGAATGGCCTTTTGCTGCTCCTCCATCCTCTGAAGCATATAGAGGGTTGAATTCCACCTCGTTACCACCTCTTGCTTCAGATGATGGCGGGGCAGTTTCAGGAGTGTTTGCTGGTACTCCAGTCTTCGGCACGCGGTGGCTGAATGACAAAAGTGGTCCGCAATTCTTCGGGCCACTGACAGCATCTCTTGCACGCCCCTGTCGTTTTGACTATCAGAAACTGGACTGCGCTTGCTCCTTCCAGCACTTGCAGGGGGCGTGCAAATGGTGGAAGGCGCCACCTCTTCCCGTCCAGTGTTGGGAAGGTCAGGCATCGCAACCGACACAATTAGACTCTCCTTGGGGATTTGTGATTTAGAAGAACGCACAGTTCTATGCTGTGCTTTTGGCAGCTTAAGTCTTTTCATTTTTCTAGCAAGAGGATGAGTGCTTCCATCCTCATGTGAATCTGAACCACTAGCCATGAACATAGGCCAGGGCCTCAGCCGTTCCTTGCCACTCTGTGTCGTAAATGGCATATTGGCAAGTTTATGCTTCTCATCACACGCTTTTAATTTAGATTTTTGGGTCATTTTACTGAACTTTTGTTTTTTGGATTTTACATGCTCTCTACTATGACATTGGGCATCGGCCTTGGCAGACGACGTTGATGGCATTTCATCGTCTTGGCCATGACTAGTGGCAGCAGCTTCAGCATGAGGTGGAAGTGGATCTTGATCTTTCCCTATTTTACCATCCACATTTTTGTTCTCCATTTTTTAATGTGTGGAATTATATGCCAGTAATATATCAATAGCAGTGGCCTACTGTACCGTACTGCTATATATATACTGGTGGTCACAGCAAAATTCTGCACTGTCCTCCTACTATATACTGCGCACAACTAAAATGCAGCACAGGTATGGATGGATAGTATACTTGACGACACAGAGGTAGAGCAGTGGACTACTGTACCGTACTGCTATATATATACTGGTGGTCACAGCAAAATTCTGCACTGTCCTCCTACTATATACTGCGCACAACTAAAATGCAGCACAGGTATGGATGGATAGTATACTTGATGACACAGAGGTAGAGCAGTGGACTACTGTACCGTACTGCTATATATATACTGGTGGTCACAGCAAAATTCTGCACTGTCCTCCTACTATATACTGCGCACAACTAAAATGCAGCACAGGTATGGATGGATAGTATACTTGATGACACAGAGGTAGAGCAGTGGACTACTGTACCATACTGCTATATATATATATTGGTGGTCACAGCAAAATTCTGCACCGTCCTCCTACTATATACTACAATGCAACACAGATATGGAGCGTTTTTCAGGTAGAGAACGTAGATATTTTCAGCACACTGAGCACAGATATTTGCAAGCACACTGAGCACAGATATTTGCAGCACACTGAGCACAGATATTTGCAGCACACTGAACACAGAAACTGAGAGAACGCAGCCACGTCCTCTCGCTATCATCTCCAAAGCACGAGTGAAAATGGCGGCGACGCGCGGCTCCTTATATAGAATACGAATCTCGCGAGAATCCGACAGCGGGATGATGACGTTCGGGCGCGCTCGGGTTAACCGAGCAAGGCGGGAAGACCCGAGTCTGCCTCGGACCCGTGTAAAATGGGTGAAGTTCGGGGGGGTTCGAATATCGAGGAACCGAACCCGCTCATCACTAGTTAAAACATAATAGCATAAAACTCCCAACGTTTCAGGGAAATTTCCGCGCCTTTGTCAAGGTGAACTGTTAACCTTTTTCTCGCAAGTTTTGTATCTGTCCAGTCAGAGGGCACCGGAGTGACGGTCCACAAGATTTTATATATATGTGATACGGTTGCCAGGTTTTAATTCTTAAGGCTTTGTGATAGTGTAGGACCTGCATGAAGGTGGGGTACCGTGGAGCGGTATGCAGGCTTCCGTGCATTGGCCAATTCACTAACTAAACCCCCATCATTTATTTATTGATGTTGTGAGGACCAGTGAGCTTACTATGGTGAGTGCTGAATTCTCTATTTGTATGTATTTGGGTAGGTGGCCATGGGCTGCATGCACCCCACCCTATGAGTGGCGAGTGCAGACACTGCACCCCGCCTCTGGTGTGGCGAGTGCTGTGGTTTTCTATATTTGTTTGTATATATATATATATATATATATATATAGAACTAGTGAAGAAAAGGGCGCCTATTTTGTGTTTCTTTAAAATATAAAGTGAATTAGGGTGATAATGTATGGACATCACTTATCTGATATATATATTTTCTTCGGTCTCATGACCAATGCACATATGTGAAAAGAAGATAAAACAGAAATAACATAGCGCGTACAGTTTTTTTTAAAAGAACATTTTTTGTCTGTACAGTTTTTAAGACATATTTCACCATAAAAATTAAATTAAAAGTAGTTGTATCTAAAAAACCTCCTAAGGATAAGCAAATCCTCAATGATAAAAATCCACCAACAGGGATTATTGGGGTTTTTCACAAATTTTAATACAACATAAAACATAGAAGGTATATAATAGTAAAAATGCAAGCGTACAGAATATAACAAGGTTCGAGCTTATCAATCTGTATGTACAAACGGATACATCCTGTCCATGATGAAGTCATACTGCTGACGAAACGCGTTGGGACTGCTATACCTGAGACCTCCTTATGGACAGATAAGCCTTTTTAACTTTAATATCCTGTACGTTTGCATTTTTACCGATATTGGATTTCTATGAAAAACAGGATGTATCCGTTTGTACATACAGATTGATAAACTCGAACCTTGTTATATTCTGTATGCTTGCATTTTTACTATTATATACCTTCTATGTTTTATGTTGTATTAAAATTTGTGAAAAACCCCAATAATCCCTGTTGGTGGATTTTTATCATTGAGGATTTGCTTATCCTTAGGAGGTTTTTTAGATACAACTACTTTTAATTTTATTTTTATGGTGAAATATGTCTTAAAAACTGTACAGACAAAAAATGTTCTTTTAAAAAAAACTGTACGCGCTATGTTATTTCTGTTTTATCTTCTTTTCACATATGTGCATTGGTCATGAGACCGAAGAAAATATATATATCAGATAAGTGATGTCCATACATTATCACCCTAATTCACTTTATATAAATTTTTTAAAGAAACACAAAATAGGCACCCTTTTCTTCACTAGTTCTATATACCCTTTATGTGCCATCCAAGCACATATCATATTGTTTGAGGTTGCTGCCACCCATTAATTGGGATAGTGTTATATAAATATTTTTACGTTATATATATATATTTATTCTTTTAAAGATCACAGATTCACGTGCACCCCCAGTGCTCACCGAACGTTACCTGAGCGCCCCCGTATCTATTTGTTCTTTTTTTATATATATATATATATATATATATATATATATATATATTTTTATATATATATATATATATATAAATAAAATGAAGAATAGCGCCTAGGACGATCCTAATATAAACAAAACAAATAATTATAGTAAAAATACCTAAAACCATACAACACCCCCCAGCTATTAGTGGGTGGGAGCTCCTGCCCAAAAGTGGGTTACAGATATACAAAATGGAGTGCAAAAGAGCGCCTACTGGTGTTTTGGTATGAAATAATTAAAATGTGATAATTCACCATGTGAGACGTGAAAGGGTGTGAATAATTTCAGAGAACAACTTATCTCTTTACACGTCTTCAATTCTGATGACACTTTGATGCATGTAAATTAAAAAAGAAGAAAGAGAAATATAGTGTGTACTGTATAAAGAGAAACATATATATATATATATATATATATATATATATATAATGTCCATAAATAACTGGCACTCAGAGACAGCAAAATGATTCAAAAGCAATATGTGATATGCATTCTTGACATGGATATTATATATTGCTTTTGAATAATTTTGCTGTCTCCGAGTGGCAGTTATTTATGGACCTTTGGCCCCCATTTATCAATGAAAATGTTTTCTAATGCTAATTAACGTTACCGCTCACCGCGCTTTTTTACTTGCATTCAGCATTGAAGCTGTCACTGGCAAGCGGTAACGTAAAAACACCCGTCAGCGCTGTATGTCAAGGCCAAACAGCGCCGACAAATGCTCTTTATCTCCGGCATCCCTAACTACTGTGCATGCGCCGTTGTATGCATACTCCCGGCACATGTGCAGTAGTGATTTTGGTGTTCATGGTGACTGGGTTGGTTGCAGCGGAGTCCTGTCTCTATAGCAACCCGGCTGCTGTGATGTATGCCGGGATTGCTGCAGGAGGGGGGCGCCGGAGCGCAGGACGGACACCGCTGTGCATAACGTCTGCCCGGAGCAGACGAAGCCATTTTAGGTAAGCGAGCGCTATTTCAGAAATAGCGCTCGTTGTTAAATAGACTTTAGTGTGCAGCAGTATAGGGAAAATGAAAGGCTAATAGTGCTGCTAGTTAGCAGCGCTAGTATTAGCCTTGTTAAATAGAAATTGGTCCCATTTACCACCTAAAATGGGCATATACATCTGCTGTATTAACGGGTCGAGAGTAAGGGTCTAGGAGTCATCGAGCAGGTTTTGGAGGGGGGTGAAAGCGGGGAGAGGGAGCGAGATACTATTGAGATTTTATTTTGTGGATAATGACTTTTGTCGAACATATTCAGGTCGATATACTGTGTTGTCTTTCTTGGGTCTGTCTATATTTCGTTTGTCGATCATTTGTTCCTATCGATGCTAACTATTGTCAATCATATGTTCGTGTCGATGTATTGTGGGTCGATAGAGTGTATGTCACTGTTACTGTTGTAGGTCATTTATTCAGTCGATTGTTACGTTTGTCGATCTGGTACATGTCGAAGTATAGTTTTGTCTGTCTGATGTCTGTCTGTGTCCCGACTGTCTGAAATTTGTATTGTCGATTGCAATTATTGTTGATCATATGCATTAATCGATGTACAGTGTGGTCTATCTGGTGTGTGTCGATGTTTATTTTTCCATCAACTGTTCCGTCGATGGGGTTGCTGTCGAGCATGTTTGCGTCGATCTACCATCTTGTCTATTTGTTGTCTGTCGATGTTTACATTGTAGATCATGTGCTACGTAGACTTTTAATGTTGTCGATCATATGTCTGTCAGACTCTTGTTGTTCTTGGTTGTGTTTAGTCGATGTAGTGATGCTGTCGGTCTGTGTTATGACGATCTTTCCATTGTGTCGATCATATGTTTGTCGATGTTGTGTAGCTGTCGATCATTCGTTGATCGATCATGTGGTGTCGATCTTTGCATTGTCGATCTAGTGTAGGTCGACAAGCCGAATGGATAATCAGCGGTTTCTGTGAAATATTGAATTTCCTGAGTTGCCTCAGGAAGAACAACCGCTGTTGCGCCTTCTTGACAATGGAGCCTATATTTGGCCCCCATTTAAGGTCATGGGAAATCAGTCATAGTCAGATGCTTGGCTGCATTGGGAGAGGATTCAGCAGCAGAAAGAAAGAAGTAATAATGCCACAGTATAAGTCATTGCGACAGCCTCATCTAGAATACTGTGTTCAATTCTGGAGGCCATATCTTCAAAAGGATATTAATACATTAGAGACTGCACAAAGAAGGGCAACTAAAATGGTGCATGGCCTACATCACAAAACATACCCAGAAAGACTAAGAAATCTCAATATGTATAGTTTGGAGCAGAGAAGGGAAAGGGGGAACATGATAAAAACTTTCAAATATATCAAGGGTTTTAACAAAGTCCAGGAGGGAAACATTCTCCAAATGAAGAGAGGCAATAGGACACGAGGACATGCAATGAGACTGGAGGGGGAAGGGGGTTCAGAGGAAATTTGAGGAAAAATTACTTCACAGAAAGGGTAATGGTCAAGTGGAATAGCCTCCCATCAGAGGTGGTAGAGGATAAGACAGTAGAGCAATTTATACATGCATGGGAGAGACATCTGGATATCCTTACAAAGAAATAAGGATCAAATAAGGTTTGAGATAATAATACGGTAAAAAAAGGGGCAGACTAGGTGGGCCAAGTGGTTCTTATCTGCCGCCAAATTCTTTGTTTCTTTATGATGAGTCTAGCCAGTCTCTTAATTACAAATAAACTTGAAAAAAACGACAGAACTGAATGTTTTAATGGCCTTAAACATAAAAATACATTCTTCATTTTTAGTGAATAGTTCATATGTATTCAGAATAAAATAAAAATCAGCATTAAACACTAAAGTCTTTTTTGGTTTGTTGATCTTTCAAATGGTGACATAAATGCTATTTTAAAATAGTGTTGTTCTGTGTTCTATTGTCAGGTTGGGTACAATATCCCGGCGATGACCATCCTGATGCTCAGAATACTGGCTGCGGAATCCTGATGGTGAAAATTCCCACAAATTTTGGTAAGTATTCTAACCCTAACCCACCATTTCGGCAGCCTAGCCCTAACTGTCTCCTTTACAGCTTAACCCTAACCATCCCCTCCTGCAGCCTAACCCTTCCCGTAGTGCCTAACCCTAAAACCCACCATCTGTATTTTGACTATCAGAGTTCCGCAACCAGTATTGTGACCGTCAGGATAGTCTCTGCCGGGATTCTGACTACATCCCCTGATGACAATCACATTTAAGCTGGTTTCGGTGCTGAGCGACACAGCATATAATCAGATATGACAGTAGGGAGGTAAGACATAGGGAGGAAGTAGAGCTTGCAGTCCCATCCAGGAGAGTATCTTGTCCAGGGGTAGACAGCAGTCACAGCATGTTCCATGCAGTCTGACACCATGTGAACTTTTGGGCTAGCTGTTCCCATTAAACTTTGCAGTAGTTTTATATCTGCAAGTAAACCAGACACAAAAGTTAAAATATAACATTACAGTATGACTTCACAAATATTCTATTCTAGGTCACTCAACTCAGACAGTGATGTTGCTTCCCAACATTCAAATGCTTAGTTTCAGGATTGGGACCTTGTGTCACTGAAGGTCTAGAACACCTCAAGCTCTTCTCTCTTCTGAAAAAATACCCCTGCACTGATGCAAACATCAGTGGCACCATCTCAACATTGCTCAGCACCAAGATGGACATATTTTCCAGCATTCCCTGCATTTTAAACAAATGTCCAAGCTGCCTGCATTGCAGAACAGTCCATATATAACAGTTAGGATGTAGGTTATTATCTTCCAATTGGACGTAAGCAATTCCTAAGGGCCTAGAAATTTTAGTTTCAAAATAATAAAAATAGAATTTGCTATATTGTGCCACTATTTTTGTATGATTAGTGCATCATTGTCAGGAGCTAGTTTGCAACTTTCAACCAAGGGAGCAAGCAGTGGCTCTAGTATTTCTGCGAATGCAAAGCAATTGGGAAAAAAATTGATACAACAAAAACCCTACAGGCGAGGTGTGTTAAATGTGGATGCCACACCTGCCATATCAGAAACTTTTTTAGAGACTGCTACTATAAAATAGTGAGCATTACATTGACAGATAAATAATATGCATAATTCTAGTAAGCAATATACAATAGAGCATTCTAGTGACCGATATACAATACACTGCGAATTCTAGTGACCAAAATACAATAATTTACTGACTGATGCACCATGCAGAGAGTAAAGCAGGACTCATTCTCACAATGTGGAAACTTAAGGTGCATACATACAGTGAGATATTGACTATCTCCGATTTTGATTTTGTGATTTCCCCTGAACTCCCAGGAGCCCTGAAACAGCGATATTGACTGTCTGTACTTGAGATTTTGACTATGTGAGATTTTGACTAAGTGACAATTTGACTATACTATGTACTAGATTGTAGACTTGCCTGCACAGTCTATCTTTTTTTGCGATACCGACCCCACGGGAGCGCAAGTTGTGTACACACGGTGTGTATGCGCCTTTAAGCCTTGGGCATCTATAGAACAATTCCCATGTACTAACAAATAATGGGGGTCATTCTGACCCATTCGCACGCAGCGGTTCTTCGCTGCGGGGAAACCGGGTCGGGACTGCGCATGCACGCCGTGTGCATTGCGCACATGGGTCGTTGCCCAGTGACAGCCATCACCGGGCAACGACGCTGGGAACGAGGAAAGCGGTCGCATCGGCGACCGCAAGAAGATTGACAGTAGGAAGGCGTGTCGGGGCGTCAACTGACCGTTTTCTGGGAGTGGTCCAGCGAACGCAGGCGTTTTGAGGGTGGATGTCTGACGTCAAATCCGGGACCTGCACTGCTGGATCCATCGCAAATGGTAAGTATGTCCAGGGCTGGTCTTGTTTTGCTATAAACTTTTTTAGAATAGCAGGACTGCACAAGCGTTTGCAGCCCTGCTATGGTAAAATACACTCCCCCATAAGCGGTGTCAGGTTGATTGCACGAGCAGCAAAAAGTTGCTACGTGCGATCAACTTGGAATGACCCCCAATATTTCTATGTTTGTGGAATCTGGAAGAAAGCAATATTGTGTAATATATTAGATTATTATCACCTGTTAAACGTACATTTATATAAAGGCTGGAACCAATTATTTTATTGATTCAACATTGTATGCTACAGTAATGCTGCTGTACTCAGATGCTGTGCAGAAATATGCAAATGCCGCAGGTGCCTGGATTTGTAGTGAGATGCCTACCGGCAGCTACGTGACTCCCAGTGGCTGTCTACACAGACACAGTGACGGGCGTCAGATCAGTCTATTATCGAACTTCTGAGTAGACCTATGTTCACGCATGAATCACCAAAGGAAGTGAGACACCAGGGGGGTCATTCTGACCCGATTGCTCGCTGCAGTTTATCGCAGCGCAGTGATCGGGTCGGAATTGCACATGCGCCGGCGCCGCAGTGCGCCGGCGCATGCCAGATGGCCGAAGGCCGTCGTTCAGTAGCGATTGCCTCTGCCTGATTGACAGGCAGAGGCGGTCGCAGGGCGGGAGGGGGCTGGACGGCGGCATTAAGCCACCGCCTAGGGGGCACGGTCCGGCCAACGCAGGCATGGCCAGACCGTTGGGGGAAGTGGCTGCTGCGGCTGTGTGACGTCTCGCGCAGCCAATGCAGCCAGTCGCAGCGACGATCAACTCCTGGCCAGCCGCAGGAGCTGCGCTGGCCGGGAGTTACTCCACAAATACAAAAGGGGCGGACTGACATGCGGGGCAGACTAGCCCTGTGCTGGGCGTCCCTCCGCATGTCAGGGAAGATGATCATAGCTGTGCTAAATTTAGCACAGCTACGATCAACTCGGAATGACCCCCCAGATCCGCTGTTACTGCATATGGGATCGCAGATGCAGGCTGAGACATGCCCCGAAAGCGGTCCTTACACACCTGCATTACTACCACGCTCCGTTACTCCCCCCCAAATAGTCCCTGACTTTCAATCACTTTGCAAATAAATCCTCCCTGCAACCACCATTGCAAGACCATTGCAGCACATGCGCAGCGTGACTGAGATGCATGCGCTGTCAGACTTTAATCGTTCAACTGCAAAAATATTAGATTTGCGTATGGCTATGATCAGGCCCTATTACTGCACCATGGTTACAATGAAATGCATCCTCAGCATTATTTCTAATGTAAAATAGGTACTAGAAATAAGGACTTGGTAGGCAGGTTTTCCGGTGAAACACAGTGGGGTAAATTTACTAAGGTTAGAGTATTTTTTAGAACTGGTGATATTGCCCATAGCAACCAAACAGATTCTATCTATTATCTTCTAGAAGCAGCTAGATAAATGATGAGTAGAATCTAATTGGTTGCTATGAGCAACATCACCAGTTCTAAAAACTCCCACTTTAGTAAATTTACCCCAGTGTCTTTACTGGCATCAGACACTGGACATAGCATACACAGGCTAGGGAATAGTCACACAAGTACATAACTTAAAATGAACAAATAAAAAGTAAATGTCTTAGCACTCCCCGTGCTCAACAGTTATTCTGTGCAATGGCCTGTAGCCAACATCCGCCATGGTGTCCTGGCACAGCCATCGTCCACAGTCCCTGGCACTATAAAACTGCAGTCTACTCGCTGGCCTCTAACAGGCATAAGTGCACGGTGTAGTGGGTATATGGGAGTTTTAAACTCCTCTTCTGTGTCTGACTTCCTGTTGGCTCTGGATGTTCCAAATTACCACTGCAGGTGAAGAATGTGCAGGTCTTGTTTTCCTCTCTTGAAGGGAGCAGATCTCACAGAAATGTGAGCAATTGTGGTGAGACACAAGCCCTCTCACCACACTACATACTGTAGAAAGATTTGACTTTATTATATTTCTTTGCTAATGGGCTGTTGATTGTTTGACTCTTCATTGCTCTGACTCACCAGGGCTAGAGAGACTTGTAAAACATTCCTTACAGTAGAAGCAAATGTCTACTTTCAGTCTTAAACTGCATACACACAGTGCGATTTTCCGTGTGATATGGATTATATAGTCCATAACGCACCATGGGGGTCATTCTGACCCGATCGCTCGCTGCAGTTTGTCGCAGCTCAGGGATCGGGTCGGAACTGCGCATGCGCCGGCACCGCAGTGCGCCGGCACATGGCAGTCATTGTTGCCTAGCGATCGCCTCTGAGACAGAGGCGGTAGCTAGGCGGGAGGGGAATGAACGGCGGCGTTTAGCTGCCATTTAGGGGGAGCGGTCCGGCCAACACAGGTGTGGCCGGACCGTTGGGGGGGGCAGGCCGCGGCGGCTGCATGACATGTCACGCAGCCGCTGCGGCCACCGGGAGCGACGAGTAACTCCCGGCCAGCCGCAGGAGCTGCGCTGGCCTGGAGTTACTCCCCAAATACAAAGGCATCGCCGCTGTGCAATGCTTTTGTATTTGTGCGGGGGGGGGGCGGGCGGAACTGACCTGCGGGGCGGACTAGCCCTGTGCTGGGCGTCCCCCCGCATGTCTGAGTTTACAATCGTATCTGTGCTAAACTTAACACAGCTACGATCAACTCGGAATGACCCCCCATGTGTATAAGCTTGCGATGCCGATGCGCGGTTCCACAGGATCGGCATCGCAAGAAATTATAGTGTTCTGAAACAGTTATTTGGAAGCTGGGGGCTTCCTGGAAAGTATTGAGAACAGCGCTGTGGTTTTTTTCTTTATTTGATTATTATTTTTTTATTCCAATTTGTATTTTGGGCAGACTGAGCTGATCTGCCACAGATAGAGGATAAAAGCTGCAGTTGTGTATGAGCGTTTTATAAAGAGGACTACTCGTTTCAGTATTTGATACTCTGAATGGTGTGGAGTTCCATACAAACTATACGAATTAGAGTTAATATAAACATTTGTTGCACATGGATGAGAACCTACATATACATTATACTCATCCTATGTACAGTGCATCCGGAAAGTATACACAGCGCTTCACTTTTTCCACATTGTTATGTTACAGCCTTATTCCAAAATGGAATAAATTCATTTTTCCCCTCCAAATTCTACACACAATACCCCCTAATAACAGTGTGAAAAAAGTTTGAGATTTTTGCAAATTTATTAAAAATAAAAAACTAAGAAATCACATGTACATAAGTATTCACAGCCTTTTCTATGAAGCTCAAAATTGAGCTCGGGTGCATTCTGTTTCCACTGATCATCCTTGAGATGTTCGAACAGCTTAATTTGAGTCCACCTGTGGTAAATTCAGTTGATTGGACATGATTTGGAAAGCCACACACCTGTCTATATAAGGTCCCACACTTGACAGTGCATGTCTGAGCACAAACCAAGCATTAAGTCAAAGGAATGGTCTGTAGACCGCCGAGATAGGATTGTCTTGATGTACAAATCTGGGGACAGGTACAGAAAAATATCTGCTGCTTTGAAGGTCCCAATGAGCAGTGCCTTCCATCATCCGTAAATGGAAGAAGTTCGGAGCCACCAGGACTCTGCCTAGAGCTGGCCGGTCGTCTAAACTGAGCGATCGGGGGAGAAGGGCTTTAGTCAGGGAGGTGACCAGGAACCCGATGGTCACTCTGTCAGAGCTACAGCATTACTCTGTGAAGAGAGGAGAACCTTCCAGAAAGACAACCATCTCTGGAGCAATCCACCAATCAGGCCTGTATGGTAGAGTGACCAGATGGAAGCCTCTCCTTAGTAAAAAGCACATAGCAGCCTGCCTGGAGTTTGCCAAAATGCACCTGAAGGACTCTCAGACCATGAGAAACAAAATTCTCTGGTCTGATGAGACAAAGATTGAACTCTTTGGCGTGAATGCCAGGCGTCATGTTTGGAGGAAATGGCCAGGCTCCGGAGCCTTATCTCCGGCGGGTGCTCCCACGGGTTACCGTCCCGCTGGTTGGCACGGCTGAGACGGCAGGTAGCTGCTGGTAGCGGGTCCTCCTGGACGGATGTGCGGCTGCCAAGGGCCGGGGCCGAGGGTCTGGAGGGCCTGGCGCTGCGGCGGGGGTCACTGCAGTAAGGTCCTCTAGTGGTGACACAGTATTGTGTCAGAGACAGAAGCTGGCTAAAGCTGTGTGCTAACAGCTAAGTATGTCTCCTGTGCTGATTGCAGCCATGTTGGAGACCAGAGTATTACCAATGAAGTTCCCAATCTGTGTCCAGCCAATCCTGCGTGTTCTCACCTAACAAAAGGGGGCTGGCTCAGAGGGAGAGTGCCAGTGCTTCAAGTTACCTCTTTGTGAAAGGTTCTCCAGCTCCTGGTTGCTCTCATCCATTGGTTACCAAAACGCTGCTGCAGTCCTGCTGTCTAAGTCCGTTGCCACTCGTGAAAGCGCTCACGGGGTCCCAGGTCGTAGAGGAGCTCAAGGTGCTAACGGCGGTTCCCGCAGATGTCTTCATTTCTTCAAAGTCCAAGTTCTTAAGCCTCGTCTTTCAATCACAAACCAGTCTTTATTTCTTCAAAGTCCAAGTTCTTCAGCCTCGTCTTTCAATCGCAAACCACAGTCTTCATTTCTTCAAAGTCCAAGTTCTTCAGTCTCGTCTTTCAATCACAAACCACAGTCTTCATTTCTTCAAAGTCCAAGTTCTTCAGCCTCATCTTTCAATCACAAACCATGTCTTCATTTCTGCCAAGTCCAAGTACTTCAGCCTCGTCTTTTAATCATAAAACACAGTCTTCAGTTTTCTTTACCGGAGTTCTTCAGCTTCACTCTTCAAGTCATTTAACCATAGACTCTGATTCTTCCAGTTTCTTCTATTTCTCCAATATTTGTGTACAGCCTGATTATTCATTAAAACTAGAGATGAGCGGGTTCGGTTCCTCGGAATCCGAACACCCCGAACTTCACCCATTTTACACGGGTCCGAGGCAGACTCGGATCCTCCCGCCTTGCTCGGTTAACCCGAGAGCGCCCGAACGTCATCATCCCGCTGTCGGATTCTCGCGAGATTCGTATTCTATATAAGGAGCCGCACGTCACCGCCATTTTCACTCGTGCATTGGAGATGATAGGGAGAGGACGTGTGCAGCGTTCTCTCAGTTTCTATGTTCAGTGTGCTGCAAATATCTGTGCTCAGTGTGCTTGCAAATATCTGTGCTCAGTGTGCTGAAAATATCTACGTTCTCTGCCTGAAAAACGCTCCATATCTGTGCTGCATTGTAGTATATAGTAGGAGGACAGTGCAGAATTTTGCTGACCAGTGACCACCAGTATTATATTATCAGTACGGTACAGCAGTCCACTGCTCTACCTACCTCTGTGTCGTCAAGTATACTATCCATCCATACCTGTGGTGGATTTTAGTTGTTGTGAGCAGTAGTAGGAGGACAGTGCACAATTTTGCTGACCACCAGTATATAATATATAGCAGTACGGTACAGTAGTCCACTGCTCTACCTACCTCTGTGTCGTCAAGTATACTATCCATCCATACCTGTGATGCATTTTAGTTGTTGTGCGCAGTAGTAGGAGGACAGTGCATAATTTTGCTGACCACCAGTATATAATATATAGCAGTATGGTACAGTAGTCCACTGCTCTACCTACCTCTGTGTCGTCAAGTATACTATCCATCCATACCTGTGGTGCATTTTAGTTGTTGTGTGCAGTAGTAGGAGGACAGTGCATAATTTTGCTGACCACCAGTATATAATATATAGCAGTACGGTACAGTAGTCCACTGCTCTACCTACCTCTGTGTCGTCAAGTATACTATCCATCCATACCTGTGGTGCATTTTAGTTGTTGTGCGCAGTAGTAGAAGGACAGTGCATAATTTTGCTGACCACCAGTATATAATATATAGCAGTACGGTACAGTAGTCCACTGCTCTACCTACCTCTGTGTCGTCAAGTATACTATCCATCCATACCTGTGGTGCATTTTAGTTGTTGTGAGCAGTAGTAGGAGGACAGTGCATAATTTTGCTGACCACCAGTATATAATATATAGCAGTACGGTACAGTAGTCCACTGCTCTATCTACCTCTGTGTCGTCAAGTATACTATCCATCCATACCTGTGATGCATTTTAGTTGTGTGCAGTAGTAGGAGGACAGTGCATAATTTTGCTGACCACCAGTATATAATATATAGCAGTATGGTACAGTAGTCCACTGCTCTACCTACCTCTGTGTCGTCAAGTATACTATCCATCCATACCTGTGGTGTATTTTAGTTGTTGTGTGCAGTAGTAGGAGGACAGTGCATAATTTTGCTGACCACCAGTATATAATATATAGCAGTACGGTACAGTAGTCCACTGCTCTACCTACCTCTGTGTCGTCAAGTATACTATCCATCCATACCTGTGGTGCATTTTAGTTGTTGTGCGCAGTAGAAGAAGGACAGTGCATAATTTTGCTGACCACCAGTATATAAAATAAAGCAGTACGGTACAGTAGTCCACTGCTCTACCTACCTCTGTGTCATCAAGTATACTATCCATCCATACCTGTGGTGCATTTTAGTTGTTGTGTGCAGTAGTAGGAGGACAGTGCATAATTTTGCTAACCACCAGTATATAATATATAGCAGTACGGTACAGTAGTCCACTGCTCTACCTACCTCTGTGTCGTCAAGTATACTATCCATCCATACCTGTGGTGCATTTTAGTTGTGCGCAGTAGTAGGAGGACAGTGCATAATTTTGCTGACCACCAGTATATAATATATAGCAGTACGGTACAGTAGTCCACTGCTCTACCTACCTCTGTGTCGTCAAGTATACTATCCATCCATACCTGTGGTGCATTTAAGTTTTGCGCAGTAGTAGGAGGACAGTGCAAAATTTTGCTGACCACCAGTATATAATATATAGCAGTACGGTACAGTAGTCCACTGCTCTACCTACCTCTGTGTCGTCAAGTATACTATCCATCCATACCTGTGGTGCATTTTAGTTGTTGTGCGCAGTAGTAGGAGGACAGTGCATAATTTTGCTGACCACCAGTATATAATATATAGCAGTACGGTACAGTAGTCCACTGCTCTACCTACCTCTGTGTCGTCAAGTATACTATCCATCCATACCTGTGGTGCATTTAAGTTTTGCGCAGTAGTAGGAGGACAGTGCAAAATTTTGCTGACCACCAGTATATAATATATAGCAGTACGGTACAGTAGTCCACTGCTCTACCTACCTCTGTGTCGTCAAGTATACTATCCATCCATACCTGTGATGCATTTTAGTTGTGTGCAGTAGTAGGAGGACAGTGCATAATTTTGCTGACCACCAGTATATAATATATAGCAGTATGGTACAGTAGTCCACTGCTCTACCTACCTCTGTGTCGTCAAGTATACTACCCATCCATACCTGTGGTGCATTTTAGTTGTTGTGTGCAGTAGTAGGAGGACAGTGCATAATTTTGCTGACCACCAGTATATAATATATAGCAGTACGGTACAGTAGTCCACTGCTCTACCTACCTCTGTGTCGTCAAGTATACTATCCATCCATACCTGTGGTGCATTTTAGTTGTTGTGCGCAGTAGTAGAAGGACAGTGCATAATTTTGCTGACCACCAGTATATAAAATATAGCAGTACGGTACAGTAGTCCACTGCTCTACCTACCTCTGTGTCATCAAGTATACTATCCATCCATACCTGTGGTGCATTTTAGTTGTTGTGTGCAGTAGTAGGAGGACAGTGCATAATTTTGCTAACCACCAGTGTAAAATATATAGCAGTACGGTACAGTAGTCCACTGCTCTACCTACCTCTGTGTCGTCAAGTATACTATCCATCCATACCTGTGGTGCATTTTAGTTGTGCGCAGTAGTAGGAGGACAGTGCATAATTTTGCTGACCACCAGTATATAATATATAGCAGTACGGTACAGTAGTCCACTGCTTTACCTACCTCTGTGTCGTCAAGTATACTATCCATCCATACCTGTGGTGCATTTAAGTTTTGCGCAGTAGTAGGAGGACAGTGCAAAATTTTGCTGACCACCAGTATATAATATATAGCAGTATGGTACAGTAGTCCACTGCTCTACCTACCTCTGTGTCGTCAAGTATACTATCCATCCATACCTGTGGTGCATTTTAGTTGTTGTGTGCAGTAGCAGGAGGACAGTGCATAATTTTGCTGACCACCAGTATATAATATATAGCAGTACGGTACAGTAGTCCACTGCTCTACCTACCTCTGTGTCGTCAAGTATACTATCCATCCATACCTGTGATGCATTTAAGTTGTGTGCAGTAGTAGGAGGACAGTGCATAATTTTGCTGACCACCAGTATATAATATATAGCAGTATGGTACAGTAGTCCACTGCTCTACCTACCTCTGTGTCGTCAAGTATACTACCCATCCATACCTGTGGTGCATTTTAGTTGTTGTGTGCAGTAGTAGGAGGACAGTGCATAATTTTGCTGACCACCAGTATATAATATATAGCAGTACGGTACAGTAGTCCACTGCTCTACCTACCTCTGTGTCGTCAAGTATACTATCCATCCATACCTGTGGTGCATTTTAGTTGTTGTGCGCAGTAGTAGAAGGACAGTGCATAATTTTGCTGACCACCAGTATATAAAATATAGCAGTACGGTACAGTAGTCCACTGCTCTACCTACCTCTGTGTCATCAAGTATACTATCCATCCATACCTGTGGTGCATTTTAGTTGTTGTGTGCAGTAGTAGGAGGACAGTGCATAATTTTGCTAACCACCAGTATATAATATATAGCAGTACGGTACAGTAGTCCACTGCTCTACCTACCTCTGTGTCGTCAAGTATACTATCCATCCATACCTGTGGTGCATTTTAGTTGTGCGCAGTAGTAGGAGGACAGTGCATAATTTTGCTGACCACCAGTATATAATATATAGCAGTACGGTACAGTAGTCCACTGCTCTACCTACCTCTGTGTCGTCAAGTATACTATCCATCCATACCTGTGGTGCATTTAAGTTTTTCGCAGTAGTAGGAGGACAGTGCAAAATTTTGCTGACCACCAGTATATAATATATAGCAGTACGGTACAGTAGTCCACTGCTCTACCTACCTCTGTGTCGTCAAGTATACTATCCATCCATACCTGTGGTGCATTTTAGTTGTTGTGTGCAGTAGCAGGAGGACAGTGCATAATTTTGCTGACCACCAGTATATAATATATAGCAGTACGGTACAGTAGTCCACTGCTCTAC
Organism: Pseudophryne corroboree; assembly: GCF_028390025.1. Taxonomy (NCBI): domain Eukaryota; kingdom Metazoa; phylum Chordata; class Amphibia; order Anura; family Myobatrachidae; genus Pseudophryne; species Pseudophryne corroboree. The sequence continues at coordinate 234,150,510 of NC_086445.1, read as the reverse complement.
CTACCTCTGTGTTGTCAAGTATACAATCCATCCATACCTGTGGTGCATTTTAGTTGTGGTGCGCAGTAGAAGGAGGACAGTGCATAATTTTGCTGACCACCAGTATATAATATATAGCAGTATGGTACAGTAGTCCACTGCTCTACCTACCTCTGTGTCGTCAAGTATACTATCCATCCATACCTGTGGTGCATTTTAGTTGTTGTGCGCAGTAGTAGAAGGACAGTGCATAATTTTGCTGACCACCAGTATATAATATATAGCAGTACGGTACAGTAGTCCACTGCTCTACCTACCTCTGTTTCGTCAAGTATACTATCCATCCATACCTGTGATGCATTTTAGTTGTGTGCAGTAGTAGGAGGACAGTGCATAATTTTGCTGACCACCAGTATATAATATATAGCAGTATGGTACAGTAGTCCACTGCTCTACCTACCTCTGTGTCGTCAAGTATACTACCCATCCATACCTGTGGTGCATTTTAGTTGTTGTGTGCAGTAGTAGGAGGACAGTGCATAATTTTGCTGACCACCAGTATATAATATATAGCAGTACGGTACAGTAGTCCACTGCTCTACCTACCTCTGTGTCGTCAAGTATACTATCCATCCATACCTGTGGTGCATTTTAGTTGTTGTGTGCAGTAGCAGGAGGACAGTGCATAATTTTGCTGACCACCAGTATATAATATATAGCAGTACGGTACAGTAGTCCACTGCTCTACCTACCTCTGTGTTGTCAAGTATACAATCCATCCATACCTGTGGTGCATTTTAGTTGTGGTGCGCAGTAGAAGGAGGACAGTGCATAATTTTGCTGACCACCAGTATATAATATATAGCAGTACGGTACAGTAGTCCACTGCTCTACCTACCTCTGTGTCATCAAGTATACTATCCATCCATACCTGTGGTGCATTTTAGTTGTTGTGTGCAGTCGTAGGAGGACAGTGCATAATTTTGCTGACCACCAGTATATAATATATAGCAGTACGGTACAGTAGTCCACTGCTCTACCTACCTCTGTGTCGTCAAGTATACAATCCATCCATACCTGTGGAGCATTTTAGTTGTGCGCAGTAGAAGGAGGACAGTGCATAATTTTGCTGACCACCAGTATATAATATATAGCAGTACGGTACAGTAGTCCACTGCTCTAACTACCTCTGTGTCGTCAAGTATACTATCCATCCATACCTGTGGTGCATTTTAGTTGTTGTGCGCAGTAGTAGAAGGACAGTGCATAATTTTGCTGACCACCAGTATATAATATATAGCAGTACGGTACAGTAGTCCACTGCTCTACCTACCTCTGTGTCGTCAAGTATACTATCCATCCATACCTGTGGTGCATTTTAGTTGTTGTGTGCAGTAGTAGGAGGACAGTGCATAATTTTGCTAACCACCAGTATATAATATATAGCAGTACGGTACAGTAGTCCACTGCTCTACCTACCTCTGTGTCGTCAAGTATACTATCCATCCATACCTGTGGTGCATTTTAGTTGTTGTGCGCAGTAGTAGAAGGACAGTGCATAATTTTGCTGACCACCAGTATATAATATATAGCAGTACGGTACAGTAGTCCACTGCTCTACCTACCTCTGTGTCGTCAAGTATACTATCCATCCATACCTGTGGTGCATTTTAGTTGTTGTGAGCAGTAGTAGGAGGACAGTGCATTATTTTGTTGACCACCAGTATATAATATATAGCAGTACGGTACAGTAGTCCACTGCTCTACCAACCTCTGTGTCGTCAAGTATACTATCCATCCATACCTGTGGTGCATTTTAGTTGTTGTGCGCAGTAGTAGAAGGACAGTGCATAATTTTGCTGACCACCAGTATATAATATATAGCAGTACGGTACAGTAGTCCACTGCTCTACCTACCTCTGTGTCGTCAAGTATACTATCCATCCATACCTGTGGTGCATTTTAGTTGTTGTGTGCAGTAGTAGGAGGACAGTGCATAATTTTGCTAACCACCAGTATATAATATATAGCAGTACGGTACAGTAGTCCACTGCTCTACCTACCTCTGTGTCGTCAAGTATAATATCCATCCATACCTGTGGTGCATTTAAGTTTTGCGCAGTAGTAGGAGGACAGTGCATAATTTTGCTGACCACCAGTATATAATATATAGCAGTACGGTAAAGTAGTCCACTGCTCTACCTACCTCTGTGTCATCAAGTATACTATCCATCCATACCTGTGGTGCATTTTAGTTGTTGTGTGCAGTAGTAGGAGGACAGTGCATAATTTTGCTGACCACCAGTATATAATATATAGCAGTACGGTACAGTAGTCCACTGCTCTACCTACCTCTGTGTCGTCAAGTATACAATCCATCCATACCTGTGGTGCATTTTAGTTGTTGTGCGCAGTAGAAGGAGGACAGTGCATAATTTTGCTGACCACCAGTATATAATATATAGCAGTACGGTACAGTAGTCCACTGCTCTACCTACCTCTGTGTCATCAAGTATACTATCCATCCATACCTGTGGTGCATTTTAGTTGTTGTGTGCAGTAGTAGGAGGACAGTGCATAATTTTGCTGACCACCAGTATATAATGTATAGCAGTACGGTACAGTAGTCCACTGCTCTACCTACCTCTGTGTCGTCAAGTATATTATCCATCCATACCTGAGGTGCATTTTAGTTGTTGTGTGCAGTAGTAGGAGGACAGTGCATAATTTTGCTGACCACCAGTATATAATATATAGCAGTACGGTACAGTAGTCCACTGCTCTACCTACCTCTGTGTCATCAAGTATACTATCCATCCATACCTGTGGTGCATTTAAGTTTTGCGCAGTAGTAGGAGGACAGTGCATAATTTTGCTGACCACCAGTATATAATATATAGCAGTACGGTACAGTAGGCCATTGCTATTGATATATTACTGGCATATAATTCCACACATTAAAAAATGGAGAACAAAAATGTGGAGGGTAAAATAGGGAAAGATCAAGATCCACTTCAACCTCGTGCTGAAGCTGCTGCCACTAGTCATGGCCGAGACGATGAAATGCCATCAAGGTCGTCTGCCAAGGCCGATGCCCAATGTCATAGTAGAGAGCATGTAAAACCCAAAAAACAAAAGTTCAGTAAAATGACCCAAAAATCTAAATAAAAAGCGTCTGAAGAGAAGCGTAAACTTGCCAATATGCCATTTACGACACGGAGTGGCAAGGAACTGCTGAGAACCTAGCCTATGTTCATGGCTAGTGGTTCAGATTCACATGAGGATGTAAGCACTCATCCTCTCGCTAGAAAAATGAAAAAACTTAAGCTGGCAAAAGCACAACAAAGAACTGTGCATTCTTCTAAATCACAAATCCCCAAGGAGAGTCCAATTGTGTCGGTTGCGATGCCTGACCTTCCCAACACTGGACGGGAAGAGGGGGCGCCTTCCACCATTTGCATGCCCCCTGCAAGTGCTGGAAGGAGCACCCGCAGTCCAGTTCCTGATAGTTAAATTGAAGATGTCACTGTTGAAGTACACCAGGATGAGCATATGGGTGTTGCTGGCGCTGAGGAGGAAATTGACAAGGAGGATTCTGATGGTGAGGTGGATTGTTTAAGTCAGGCACCCGGGGAGACACCTGTTGTCCGTGGGACGAATATGGCCATTGACATGCCTGGTCAAATTACAAAAAAAATCACCTCTTCGGTGTGGAATTATTTCAACAGAAATGCGTACAACTGGTTTCAAGCCGTGTGTTGCCTTTGTCAAGCTGTAATAAGTAGGGGTAAGGACGTTAACCACCTAGGAACATCCTCCCTTATACGTCACCTGGAGCGCATTCATCAGAAGTCATTGACAAGTTCAGAAACTTTGGGTGACAGCGGAAGCAGTCCACTGCCAACTAAACCCCTTCCTCTTGTAACCAAGCTCCTGCAAACCACACCACCAACTCCCTCAGTGTCAATTTCCTCCTTAGACAGGAAAGCCAATAGTCCAGCAGGCCATGTCACTGTCAAGTCTGACGAGTCCTCTCCTGCCTGGGATTCGTCCGATGCATCCTTGAGTGTAACGCCTACTGCTGCTGGCGCTGCTGTTGTTGCTGCTGGGAGTCGATCGTCATACCAGAGGGAAGTCGGAAGACCACTTGTACTACTTCCAGTAAGCAACTGACTGTCCAACAGTCCTTTGCGAGAAGGATGAAATATCACAGCAGTCATCCTGCTGCAAAGCGGATAACTCAGGCCTTGGCAGCCTGGGCGGTGTTAAATGTGTTCCGGTATCCATCGTTAATTCACAGGAAACTAGAGATTTGCTTGAGGTACTGTGTCCCCGGTACCAAATACCATCTAGGTTCCATTTCTCTAGGCAGGCGATACCGAGAATGTACACAGACCTCAGAAAAAGACTCACCAGTGTCCTAAAAAATGCAGTTGTACCCAATGTCCACTTAACCATGGACATGTGGACAAGTGGAGCAGGGCAGACTCAGGACTATATGACTGTGACAGCCCACTGGGTAGATGTATTGCCTCCCGCAGCAAGAACAGCAGCGTCGGCACCAGCAGCAGCATCTCGCAAACGCCAATTCGTTCCTAGGCAGGCTACGCTTTGTATCACCGCTTTCCATAAGAGGCACACAGCTGACAACCTCTTACGGAAACTGAGGAACATCATCGCAGAATGGCTTACCCCAATTGGACTTTCCTGGGGATTTGTGACATCGGACAACGCCACCAATATTGTGCGTGCATTACATGTGGGCAAATTCCAGCACGTCCCATGTTTTGCACATACATTGAATTTGGTGGTGCAGAATTATTTAAAAAACGACAGGGGCGTGCAAGAGATGCTGTCGGTGGCCCGAAGAATTGCGGGCCACTTTCGGCATTCAGCCACCGCGTGCCGAAGACTGGAGCACCAGCAAACACTCCTGAACCTGCCCCGCCATCATCTGAAGCAAGAGGTGGTAACGAGGTGGCATTCAACCCTCTATATGCTTCAGAGGATGGAGGAGCAGCAAAAGGCCATTCAAGCCTATACAGCTACCTACGACAAAGGCAAAGTAGGGGGAATGCACCTGACTCAAGTGCAGTGGAGAATGATTTCAACATTGTGCAAGGTTCTGCAACCCTTTGAACTTGCCACACGTGAAGTCAGTGCAGACACTGCCAGCCTGAGTCAGGTCATTCCCCTCATCAGGCTTTTGCAGAAGAAGCTGGAGAGTTTGAAGGAGGAGCTAAAACAGAGCAATTCCGCTAGGCATGTGGGACTTGTGGATGGAGCCCTTAATTCGCTTAACCAGGATTCACGGGTGGTCAATCTGTTGAAATCAGAGCACTACATTTTGGCCACCGTGCTCGATCCTAGATTTAAAACCTACGTTGGTTCTCTCTTTCCGGCAGACACAAGTCTGCAGAGGTTCAAAGACCTGCTGGTGAGAAAATTGTCAAGTCAAGCGGAATGTGACCCGTCAACAGCTCCTCCTTCACATTCTCCCACAACTGGGGCTGCGAGGAATTGGCTAAAAATTCCGAGCCCACTCGCTGGAGGTGATGCAGGGCAGTCTGGAGTGAGTGCTGACATCTGGTCCGGACTGAAGGACCTGCCAACGATTACTGACATGTCGTCTACTGTCACTGCATATGATTCTGTCACCATTGAAAGAATGGTGGAGGATTATATGAGTGACCGCATCCAAGTAGGCACGTCAGACAGTCCGTAAGTATACTGGCAGGAAAAAGAGGCAGTTTGGAGGCCCTAGCACAAACTGGCTCTATTTTACCTAAGTTGTCCCCCTTCCAGTGTGAGGGGATGCGGTGCACTAATTGGTGTTTTTTTCAAAAAACCCTAAAAAACAGCTTAAATCATAGAATTTGAGGGTCATTTTGATCCCATAGTATTATTAACCTCAATAACCATAATTTCCACTCATTTTCAGTCTATTCTGAACACCTCACACCTCACAATATTATTTTTAGTCCTAAAATTTGCACCGAGGTAGCTGTGTGACTAAGATAAGCGACCCAAGTGGCCGACACAAACACCTGGCCCATCTAGGAGTGGCACTGCAGTGTCAGGCAGGATGGCCCTTCAAAAAAATACTCCCCAAACAGCACATGACGCAAAGAAAAAAAGAGGCGCAATGAGGTAGCTGTGTGACTAAGCTAAGCGACCCTAGTGGCCGACACAAACACCTGGCCCATCTAGGAGTGGCACTGCAGTGTCACGCAGGATGGCCCTTCAAAAAAATACTCCCCAAACAGCACATGACGCAAAGAAAAAAAGAGGCGCAATGAGGTAGCTGTGTGACTAAGCTCAGCGACCCAAGTGGCCGACACAAACACCTGGCCCATCTAGGAGTGGCACTGCAGTGTCAGACAGGATGGCCCTTCAAAAAAATACTCCTCAAACAGCACATGACGCAAAGAAAAAAAGAGGCGCACTTGCAGGGGGCGTGCAAATGGTGGAAGGCGCAAGCTATTCCCGTCCAGTGTTGGGAAGGTCAGGCATCGCAACCGACACAATTGGACTCTCCTTGGGGATTTGTGATTTCGAAGAACGCACAGTTCTTTGCTGTGCTTTTGCCAGCTTAAGTCTTTTCTTTTTTCTAGCGAGAGGATGAGTGCTTCCATCCTCATGTGAAGCTGAACCACTAGCCATGAACATAGGCCAGGGCCTCAGCCGTTCCTTGCCACTCCGTGTCGTAAATGGCATATTGGCAAGTTTACGCTTCTCCTCAGACGCTTTTAATTTTGATTTTTGGGTCATTTTACTGATCTTTTGTGTTTTGGATTTTACATGCTCTGTACTATGACATTGGGCATCGGCCTTGGCAGACGACGTTGATGGCATTTCATCATCTCGGCCATGACTAGTGGCAGCAGCTTCAGCACGAGGTGGAAGTGGATCTTGATCTTTCCCTATTTTTTTAACCTCCACATTTTTGTTCTCCATATTTTAATGCGCACAACTAAAAGCCACCACAGGTATACAATGTAGATGGATGGATACTATAGTATTATATTACTTATGGACGACGAGTGCACTGACGACACAGAGGTAGGTACAGCCGTGGCCTACCGTACTGCTATATATATATATATATATATATATAATATACTGTATAATAATAATAATGGACCTGGTGGACACTGTCAGCAGACTGCTAAACTAGTATGAAGAAAAAAAAAGCCACCACAGGTATACAATGTAGATGGATGGATAGTATAGTATTATATTACTTATGGACGACGAGTGCACTGATGACACAGAGGTAGGTACAGCCGTGGCCTACCGTACTGCTATTTATATATATAATATACTGTATAATAATAATAACGGACCTGGTGGACACTGTCAGCAGACTGCTAAACTAGTATGAAGGAAAAAAAAAGCCACCACAGGTATACAATGTAGATGGATGGATAGTATAGTATTATATTACTTATGGACGACGAGTGCACTGACGACACAGAGGTAGGTACAGCCGTGGCCTACCGTACTGCTATATATATATATATAATATACTGTATAATAATAATAATGGACCTGGTGGACACTGTCAGCAGACTGCTAAACTAGTATGAAGAAAAAAAAAGCCACCACAGGTATACAATGTAGATGGATGGATACTATAGTATAGTATTATATTACTTATGGACGACGAGTGCACTGACGACACAGAGGTAGGTACAGCCGTGGCCTACCTTACTGCTATATATATATATATAATATACTGTATAATAATAATAACGGACCTGGTGGACACTGTCAGCAGACTGCTAAACTAGTATGAAGAAAAAAAAAGCCACCACAGGTATACAATGTAGATGGATGGATAGTATAGTATTATATTACTTATGGACGACGAGTGCACTGACGACACAGAGGTAGGTACAGCCGTGGCCTACCGTACGGCTTATATATATAATGTACTGTATAATAATAATAACGGACCTGGTGGACACTGTCAGCAGACTGCTAAACTAGTATGAAGGAAAAAAAAGCCACCACAGGTATACAATGTAGATGGATGGATACTATAGTATAGTATTATATTACTTATGGACGACGAGTGCACTGACGACACAGAGGTAGGTACAGCCGTGGCCTACCGTACTGCTATATATATATATATATATAATATACTGTATAATAATAATAACGGACCTGGTGGACACTGTCAGCAGACTGCTAAACTAGTATGAAGAAAAAAAAAGCCACCACAGGTATACAATGTAGATGGATGGATAGTATAGTATTATATTACTTATGGACGACGAGTGCACTGACGACACAGAGGTAGGTACAGCCGTGGCCTACCGTACGGCTTATATATATAATATACTGTATAATAATAATAATAATAACGGACCTGGTGGACTCTGTCAGCAGACTGCTAAACTAGTATGAAGAAAAAAAAAGCCACCACAGGTATACAATGTAGATGGATGGATACTATAGTATAGTGTTATATTACTTATGGACGGCGAGTGCACTGACGACACAGAGGTAGGTACAGCCGTGGCCTACCGTACTGCTTATATATATAATATACTGTATAGTAATAATAACGGACCTGGTGGACACTGTCAGCAGACTGCTAAACTAGTATGAAGAAAAAAAAAGCCACCACAGGTATACAATGTAGATGGATGGATATAGTATAGTATTATATTACTTATGGACGACGAGTGCACTGACGACACAGAGGTAGGTACAGCCGTGGCCTACCGTACTGCTATATATATATATATATATAATATACTGTATAATAATAATAACGGACCTGGTGGACACTGTCAGCAGACTGCTAAACTAGTATGAAGAAAAAAAAAAGCAACCACAGGTATACAATGTAGATGGATGGATAGTATAGTATTATATTACTTATGGACGACGAGTGCACTGACGACACAGAGGTAGGTACAGCCGTGGCCTACCGTACTGCTTATATATATAATATACTGTATAATAATAATAATGGACCTGGTGGACACTGTCAGCAGACTGCTAAACTAGTATGAAGAAAAAAAAAGCCACCACAGGTATACAATGTAGATGGATGGATAGTATAGTATTATATTACTTATGGACGACGAGTGCACTGACGACACAGAGGTAGGAACAGCCGTGGCCTACAGTACTGCTATATATATATATATAATAAATAATATACTGTATAATAATAACGGACCTGGTGGACACTGTCAGCAGACTGCTAAACTAGTATGAAGAAAAAAAAAGCCACCACAGGAGTGTTTTTCAGGCAGACAAACGTATACTGGACTGGTGGTCACTGTCAGCAAAACTGTGCACTGTACTCCTGCTATAACTGCTCCCCAGTCCCCACAATTAGGCAGTGTGAGCAGTGCACTCAGCACAGATATATGCAGCAGTGCAGCACACTGAGTGAGCACAGATATGGTGGAGCGTTTTTTTTCAGGCAGAGAAACAACGGATTAAACTCACTGGTGGTATAATCAAAACCCTGCACTGTACTCCCTAACAGCTGCTCACCGTCCCCAATCCTCCCCACAATTATAACTAAGTCACTCAGTCTTTACTCTTTTCTACTATAACGGAGAGGACGCCAGCCACGTCCTCTCCCTATCAATCTCAATGCACGTGTGAAAATGGCGGCGACGCGCGGCTCCTTATATAGAATCCGAATCTCGCGAGAATCCGACAGCGGGATGATGACGTTCGGGCGCGCTCGGGTTAACCGAGCAAGGCGGGAGGATCCGAGTCGCTCGGACCCGTGAAAAAAAAGGTGAAGTTCGGGCGGGTTAGCACCTAACTTGGATCTGAAAACAAGGCAAGACTTCATCATCCCGCTGTTGGATCTCGCATGTTTTGGATTCTATAGTCCCGGTGATCTGCGCCATCTTCACTTCGGACTTGGAGAGTGCACAGTAAGGACGTGTTCCTTCTGTGCTGCAGGGACGTGCAGTCAGGGGAGGCAAGGGAGGCAGCTCCCCTGCCATAAATGATTAGAATAATATAAAGAAGATACTTATGACACATATTCTGTGTCCTAAGTATCTTCTTTAAATTATTCTAATTATTTTAATACATTTAATTAGATTGGGAGGCACCGATAGCAGTGCCTCCCGTAGATACTGGGAACGGGGATAGAGCGGGGGGCGGGCTAGACTCTGTGCTGAAAAAGCCCATTGAAAATAGCAGGGAAAGCGGCACTAGTATAAGTGCCTCGATGACAGGGACACCATGCCCTGTCAGCGAGGCAGATGTGATTGGACAGCGGATCCAGTGCTGGATCCGCTGGTCCAATCACCCATAGGCATCGGAGGGACAAGACGGATGAAAATATTTACGGCACCTCTTCTACCTCCCCTCGCTGCTGCTGGTGGCCGGGAAGCCCGACAGTAGCTGCAGCCAGTGTAATTTAGTATGTTCGCCGCAGCAGCCGCCTCTGTTACACAGCACTGAAAGCGAGAGGCTTGCTGCTGCCATGTAGGGGGAGCAGCTCCTCTCAGTTGGCTCTCATGGTGCGGCCGCAGCGTAAGGAGTGAAATGTGGATGGTAGCGGCGCCGGCACTGTCTTCACTCCCCACAGCCCTACAGCAGTATATCCCCAGGGGCGAGCGGGGTGGCGGTATTCAGGTGTTCAGTTATAATAATATTGTGCTCCTTGACCTGCGTGAGTGCAGGGGGTGGGGGGGGGGGGGGTTTGATGGTGCCCTTGCTAAATATTAAATGATGCTTCTTTATGGATGGGGGTGAGGTCGTGTTAGCCACCAGTTAGCATTTTATTTTATAACAGACGCCTCTCCTCATTTTTATTCCCCCTGTACGAAGCAAATGAGGAGGACAGGCGTATGTTGTAAAATAAAATAACAGACGCCTCTCTTTATGCATCTGGGTTCTAGTCCCAAAACCCCACCAGCACCCAGATGCATATGTTAATTATTATAATAATAGTACCAACATGCGTGCAGGCTCCTCTCACACCATCCAGGATCTAACACCCCCACCCCGGACTGCCCCCCCCCCCCCCCTCTCCTCCTTCCACGGACTGTGCCTCCTACAGTTAGGTGACTCCACCACCCGGTCTTTGCCCACCATCCCCGACGTATTGCTGTCTGCACATGGGTGACTCGGCCGGGACCCCATCCAAGCTGTGGCACATGCCTGGGCGTCTAGCAGGAGAAACGACTCGCCCTCCACACAGAGACCACCAGGTATCTGCTTTCCCCTGTATCTCACAGCTCTGAGTGCTCAGTCTTTCTGCTGCTGATAAACCTGTCTCTCTCACCATGTCTCTCTCTTTTGCCATGTCTCTCTCTCTTACCATGTCGCTCTCGCCATGTTTCTCTCTCTCTTGCTATCTCTCTCTCGCTATGTCTCTCTCGCTCTCGCCATGTCTCTCTCGCTGTCACCATGTCTCTCTCACTCTCGCCATGTCTCTCTCACTCTCGCCATGTCTCTCTCACTCTCGCCATGTCTCTCTCACTCTCGCCATGTCTCTCTCACTCTCGCCATGTCTCTCTCACTCTTGCCATGTCTCTCTCACCATGTCTCTGTCCCTCTCACCATGTCACTATGTCTCTCTCACCTTGTCTCTCTCACCATGTTTCTCTCACCATATCTTTCTCTCTCACCATGTCTCTCTCTTTCACTATGTCTCTCCCTCTCGTAATTCCTCTCTCTTGTCATGTGTTTCTATCTCACTCTCTCACCATGTATCTCTCTCCCTCCCTATGCCTTTCTTTCTCTACCTCCCTTCCCATGTGTCTCCCTCCCCCGATGTCTTTTTCTCTTCCTCCCTTTCCATGTCTCTCTCTCTCCCTCCCCACATCTATCTTTCTCCCTTCCCATCTCTCTCTCTCTCTTTCCCCCCTGCTCTGGTTCTGTGTGCTCTCTCGCTCTGTTGCTCATATATATACACAAGTTGGTAGAAAGGCTGCACTCAATAGGGACAGGAACAGCAGCGGAAAATGAAGAGACTAAGCCCTTAGATCAAGTTAACGTTTCAGTTGTGTTTAACTTTAGTCAGAACCCCGAAAGTTAAATACAACTGAAACGTTAACTTGATCTAAGGGCTTAGTCTCTTCATTTTCCGCTGCTGTTCCTGTCCCTATTGAGTGCTGCCTTTTTACCAACTTTTACATTTGCATCCAGCACGAGAAGGCACCGGGACGATCATGAAGGAGGTTTGAGTGCCGGTAGTATGGAAACCCCCCTTTTAAAATCCTGCATTTGCCCCTGGTCCCCCGTCCTCCCACTGGGGGCAGAGCCAAGTGCAGCTGCGCGGTGATCCCCTCGCGGGCTCGCTGTGCTTTGGGCCCGGTGGCGAGCTTTGCTTTGCTCCCCACACTATTATATTCCCCCTCAGGTGGTGGCGTGGACCACCACCCACGTAAGAATACAGGCCTTTGGTCGGGATTTCAACAGCATTTCCCCTGCTGTTGGGATTCCAGTGTCGGTATTTCGACCGACGGGATCCTATCGTTCGGGAAATTAACTGCATCCACTCAGACGATGCAGCATTTTTCCCCATTTAGATTGCAGGCCGGACTCCAACGTGTGAGGGCCTCTGGGAGGGGGTAATTCTGAGTTGATCGCAGCAGCAAGTTTGTTAGCAATTGGGCAAAACCATGTGCACTGCAGGGGGGGCACACTCCATTCACCCCCCATCCTATATTCTGGACCTGAGGATGAGGCTTCACTTGGTGCCTCCCCAGCCATTGACCTCACAGCACGTCACTGCTGTGCTGTATTCTGTGCTGTAATCGTATAGGCATGTTAGGGAAGGGGGGCAGGAGAGGGCAGAGGGATTGCAGCAGAAGAGTTGAGTTAACCTGGGGTGCTGCTTGTGTAGGTGTGCTGTGACTATCACTATGTTAGGGCTCTGCATAGTAGACAGTGCACACTATAACATACTGTGGCTGTGTATAGGACCAGGTGTTGTTCTATGTCTATAAGGGACTGTGTACTACCGTACACTACTGCTAAATGGGGGTCATTCCGAGTTGTTCGATCGCTAGCAGATTTTAGCAGCATTGCACACGCTAGGCCACCGCCCTCTGGGAGTGTATCTTAGCTTAGCAGAATAGCGAACGAAAGATTAGCAGAATTGCGAATAGAAAATTCTTAGCAGTTTCTGAGTAGCTCCAGACCTACTCACAGATTGCGATCAGCTCAGGCCGTTTTGTTCCTGGTTTGACGTCACAAACACGCACTGCATTCGGCCAGCCACTCCCCCATTTCTCCAGACAGTCCCGCGTTTTTCCTGGCACGCCTGCATTTTTCCGCACACTCCCAGAAAACGGCCAGTTTCCGCCCAGAAACACCCACTTCCTGTCAATCACACTCCGAGCACTTCAACGATGAAAATTCTTTGTTCGGACGTGAGTAAATCTACTAAGTTTTGTGCTAAAATACTTACCGCATGCGCACTGCGTACCATGCGCATGTGCATTTTTGCCTTAATCGCTCCGTTGCAAAAATCGTCAACGAGCGAACAACTCGGAATGACCCCCTATATCCTCTGTATGTGATCCAAAGCAAAAAATATATAGCTATTGGTGCGTCACTCAGTGACAACTACCAGTACTGCTGTACACTACTGCTATCTATCTGTGTGTGATCCAAAGCAAAAAATATATTTTTATTGGTGCGTCACTCTGACTACTAGTACAGTGGCTGCCATGCACTACTGCTATATATTCTCTGTGTGTGATCCAAAGCAAAAAATTTATTTCTGTTGATGCGTCAGTTGGTGCGATGGAATTCACCCAAGGGTTCTCATGGAGCTACACTCCGAATTAGCAAGACCCCTATATTTGACTGTCATTGACTCACGTACATCAGGCATGGTTCCCAAAGATTGGCGTATAGCAAAAGTAGTGCCGATATTCAAAAAGGGAAGTAAATCTGAACCGGGTAACTATAGACCAGCTTATCTTGCATCTATAGTGGGAAAAGTACTGGAAGGTATTTTAAGGTATAGTATACAGAAGTTCCCAGAAGCGAATAAGGTTATTAATAGGAACCAACATGGATTTGTGAAGGACAGATCATGTCAGACAAACTTATTAGGCTTTTATGAAACAGCGTGAACTTGGATCAGGGTAAGGAGGTGGATGTAATCTTTTTAAACTTTGCTAAAGCTTTTGACACAGTATCGCATATGAGACTTATCTATGGGTTAGTAATTGGCTTATCTATGGGTTAGTAATTGGTTAGATAATAGGGAGCAGTGGTAAATGGAACTTTTTCAAATTGGACTGAAGTACTTGGTGTGCCACAAGGGTCTGTACTTGGACCACTATTGTTCAATATTTTCTTAAATGATCTAGCAGTAGGTCTAGAGAGCAAGGTGTCAAATTTTGCAGATGACACCAAATTATGTAAGGTTATAAATTCGGTGGGGGATGCTGAGTCTCTTCAGAATTATTTATTTCAACTGGAAGCATGAGCAGCAAAATGGAGAATGAGGATCAATACAGAGAAGTGTAAGGTTATGCACTTTGGTAGCAAGGAAAAAAATACCACCTACACACTAAATGGGGTAAAATTAGGGCATTCTGTACTGGAAAAAGACTTAGGTGTTCACATACATAACAAACTTAGCAGAAGTTCCCAAAGTAGGGTTTCAGCAAAAAAAGCAAACAAGGTATTAGCGTGCATAAAGCGGGGAATTGATGCAAGGGATGAGAATGTTATACTCCCACTATATAAATCCCTAGTGAAGCCACATCTTGAATACTGTGCACAATTCTGGGCACCATACTTCAAAAAGGATATCCTGGAACTAGACAAGGTTCAGAGGTGATCGACCAAACTGATTAAGGGGATGGAGACACTGGAATACGAGGAAAAGCTTGCTAGCCTAGGAATGTTCACATTGGAAAAGAGGAGATTAAGAGGGGACATGATTAACATTTACAAATATATAAGGGGACAATATACAGAGCTTGCGGAGGATCTGTTTTTTATAAGATCGACACAGAGGACACATAGTCACATGCTTAGGTTAGAGGAGAGGAGATTTCACATACAGAGCCGAAAAGGTTTCTTTACAGTACGGACAATACGTGTTTGGAATTCTCTGCCTGAGAGAGTAGTAATGGCAGATTCGGTCAATACTTTTAAGAATGTGCTAGATAAATTCCTAATGGATAAGGATATACAGGGTTATGGTTGGTAGATCACACACTATAGTTAACAAAAGAGGAATAACGACAACGGCCGACATTCACAACAGATAATATTAACCCTAAAAATAATACAGCGTAGGAGTCCAAAAATAGGTTGAACTCGATGGACAAATTGTCTTTTTTCAACCTCAGAAACTATGTTACTATGTTAATCAGTGACAACTACCAGTACTGTCGCACACTACTGCTATATATCTGTGTGTGATCCAAAGTCAAAAATATATTTCTGTTATGTATTTGAAAGGGGTGATCTGTCCGTCCATCCAGCAGCTTCGCCCCAGTGTAAAATTAAAATAATTAAAGCTAAAAACAAAAAGCCTAAAATTATAATTAGAGAAAAATACATCTATTTTTTTGTTTGTGCTGTACCCCAGTGTACTATACAATTTTTATTCTATATCTTCATAAGTACTTTGACATTGCCGATCAGAACGCATTATATTATTTCCTACTCATAAACGCATTGTGCGATGCTGTCAGTATAGTGAACCGCAGTGTGTAATTATTATATACATTTCTGATTCATTTGTGCGACACTGTAACCGCCGGTGTGTGATATAAAAAAAATACTTCTACATATTTTTGACTAATTTGTGCAACACTGTAACCGCAGTGTGTGATATAAAAAATAATATATATATATTTTGATTTTAATTAATATTTTGTGTTGTGTCATCCTAGTATGGGAGATGAGGGATAGCAGCTGCTCCAATCATCTAGGGGGGTTCTGTCAGTCCACCCAAAATAAAAGACATCTTTTTTTTTCTATATTTTGTGCTGTATCCTCTCAGAATACATCCAGGTGTGCTCCGTCCATTTCAGGGTGTGGTGTCTGTAGCTCATATTCTGATTATAACTTATTGTCCTATTTTCATGACTCTTCTTATCACCACAATAATTAATTCAAATTAATATTATTAATAATTATAAATTAGATACATGTAAAGTAAATTACTATAAATAAACTCTCCATACTCATATAGTGAACTTTCTGCATATCGAAGATATTTTTGAGGAAATGAAGAAGTTGATTCTTAATAAATTAAATAAATGAAATTAAAATAAATTGAAATTAAAATAAATTAAATAAATTAAATCTAAAATTCCGTCTTCTTTTAATCTTCTTTGCCTTAATCATCTGTGAACTGAAATCTTGAGCCTTGCCTAATGCGTCTTTTTTTAAATACGTTCTTTATTTTATATTTTGTCCTCACCCCTAGTTAAAATGAAAATAAGCATGTCTCCGTTTAACCATTTTTACACTGGCACCACGGGTAAAGTCTAGTTTTGCTGAATTTATGGTAATGTTACTGATAACTGAAAGCTGAAGGCCTTATTCAGGTCTGTTAGCAAACAAAAAAAGCACGCTAATGAGCAAAACCATGTTGCACTGCAGGTGGCACAGATACAGTATAACATGTGCGGAGAGAGTTAGATGTGGGTGGGGTGTGTTCAAACTGAAATCTAAATTACAGTGTAAAAATAAAGCAGCCAGTATTTACCCTGCACAGAAACAATATAACCCACCCAAATCTAAATCTCTCTGCACATGTTACATCTGCTCCACTTGCAGTGCAACATGGTTTTCCCTATTAGTGTGCTTGTTTGGTTTGCTAACAACTCTGAATAACCCCCATAGTTGGCAAATCAATGCACTTCTATGGCCAAACTACTGTACATAGCAGATTTCATGTGCACCTCTATAGGCAGCGAAGGAAAATCTGTGATGTATGTGGACATGAGTTGCCTGGGACAGTTCGAATGCCAGTAACTTGCAGCCATTATTTTTATCAGAATTTGCAAATTTCAGCAAAAGGCTACAACATACAGAATGTAATTGTGGGTGTGCATATAGGGTTTCTTGTGCATTGTCCAAGAGATTTATAATTAATAGTTGTTTAAGTATAAGTCAATTTTTCTAATAAATAAATGATAATATCTACATTTACCAACTTACATTGATCATAGTAGCGCTGGCCATAGCTGTCCTTCACTTCTGTAGAGAGATTTTCCCACAGGCGCCTTAAGTTTTTTTCATGACCGTCCATTGAGTTTGTCATCATAGTTTGAAATGTGCCTGGTTCTATGATGGAGACTTTTACCCCAAAGTCACGCATTTCCCTTCTGTAAGGAGAAATAAGCGATTACTATGAAAGCAGGATGAATGTCTAGGGATACAGACTGATATAGGTTTCCTTTTCTCTGCTGTACAAATCAGTTCTAATTCTTAGTTGCATGAATTTTAGCAAACTGTACTTGCGCAAAGCAAACTCACACATCTTCAGTCATTTCTCTCCATACATGACTCTGGGGTGTCAAGTGGGCAGCAGCTGGGCATAAGATTGGTAGAAAACTGTCTCATGAGTGTGTCATGGGGGTGTTGTTTGCATGTAGCCAGAGTTGAATCCTACTTTGAGTCATGCAAGTGGATATCTACTTCAGATGGTTCTTTTACACCCAGCAATGGGTAGTGATGACGCTGCATGGATGCAACTTGTATGCATGTAAGTTACATGTGTAGTCACATAGCTGCTTTCTGAATGCAGACAAATATGGATTGGCATGTGACTCAGAATCAGGCCCTTAATGCTACTTTTTCACAGTACTTGCAGTGTTCAAGCTAAATGAGCCAGTCCAACATGTGACCAAATAGGCAGAGCTCCATTACAGTGCTCACACTTGTGTAGGTGCATTGTGGGAAATATGCAAGTTGTTTTTCTATATGGAGTGTCAGGATCCATCATATGATCAGATCCCAGAATATGGTATCCTTCAAATTGCATGTGGTATCATTGTATTGTCTGTGTGGTAAATGTTATTTCTTGAACTGCATGCCATTCTGCAATTAACAGGTCTCCTCCGCTAGGTAGTAAAGGGACTGTTTATTATAACTTCAAGCAGTGCCGTAACTAGACATTTTAGCACTGTGTGCAAGAAACAGTATCAGTGCCCCCCCATATTAAAAATAGGGCCAGTGCGCGCTTTAGGCGAGAGCAAAAAATATGGGGCATCACTTCATGAGGAAGGGGCATGGCCACAAAATAATACCAATTCATATTACGCTGTGCAGTAGTCTCCATTATTCAAATTACGCCACACAGTAGTGCCACTTACACACATTACACCAGGTAGAGCCCCTTTTACACATTACGCCAGGTAGAGCCCGTCACGCATTACGCCAGGTAGAGCCCAATTTTACACATTACACCAGGTAGAGCCCCTATCACACATTACACCAGGTAGAGCCCAATTTTACACATTACGGCAGGCAGAGTCCCTGTTTACAAATTACGGCAGGTAGAGTCCCCTTTTACACAGTACAGCAGGTAGAGTCCCCTTTTACACAGTGAAGCAGGTGGAGTCCCCTTTTACATAGTATGGCAGGTAGAGTCACGAGAGAGAGAGAGAGAGAGAGAGAGAGGGAGAGAGAGAACAAAAGGTGGCAGATAGAGATACAGAGAGAGTGTGGTGGGAAGGAGACAGAGAGAGAGGGGTGGAAGGGGGAGAGAGGAGGGGGAGAGAGAGGTGGAAGAGGTATAGAGATGAGCGGCAGCAGCAGCTAGGCTCCAGTACCCGGAGCCTAGCCTGAGCAAATGGGTGAGAGCCACAGGTACCTATATAATGGTGGCAGGCAGTGCACACACCCGGCGGCAGCAGCGAATGGGGGTGAGGGGGATGCTGGAGCAGTGAGTGATCAAGAGAGGAGCCTGTGTGGGGAAGGGGGGCCAGGCGAGGGGCACAAATGGGGGTGATGGGGATGCTGGAGCAGTGAGGGAACGAGAGAGGAGCCTGTGTGGGGGAGGGAGGCTGGGGGGGCACAAATTGGGGTGAGGGGGATGCTGGAGTAGTGAGGGAATGAGAGAGGATTATGTGCGGGGGAGGGTGGCCGCAGAGTGCCGCGGGTGGGGGACTGGAGCAGTGAGGGAACAAGAAATTATCATGTGCGGGAGGTGGGGAGTGCGCTGCGGCTCTGCTGCCTGGGTGCGTTAGTAGATGAGCGGGCTGGACTTTGGAGGAGCTCTGAGCCTCTGTCCTCCAAGCTGGGGGTAACTGACAGGTGCTGGCGGGCTGCCAGTGCTGCCTGCCTGAATGGTGAGTGTCACGAGCTACTGGGGTCCTGATCACATGCTAAACTGCAGCAGGCAGGGAGGGTGGCGCCTTCTCCTCAGCTGCTGTGCTGGTGACAGGGGTGACGGTAGGCAGCGGTTCATCAGTGGCAGAGCCAGAGACAGCTGGAGACGGCGCAACGTGTGTAAGCTTGCACAGATAGAGAAGGGAGACTGACACTGCTGCTCAGCGCTGCCTGCTATTGTTTATCATTAGTGATGCATCTGGCAGAGGAGCCGGGATCAATGCTATGGTTATAAAATTTAGCTGGCAGTGCTGGTGCAGATGGCAGCCAATCGGGGTGTATGCGGATGGTGCGCCCAAAGCACAAGTGCGCTGTGTGCTAAGCACCATCCGCCCACACCTAGTTACGGCCCTGACCTCAAGTGGGCTAAGAGGTTATCACTCTCCCCAGGAGTGCATCTGACCAGGCCACTATCCTTCCTGAGGAGAGACCATAGATCTGTTCAGTAAGTACAAAAACGAGACCTCTGGGCTTCAAACAGCCATCCCAGGATTTTACCTCAAAGAGAATGGAATTTCTGTGTTCATGTGGGCTAACCCCCTTTCCCTAGCTCTTGCAAGACAACTAGGTGGAGGGAGTGTACGATCCCTAAATCCAGTGTCCAGCAATGAGCCGATTAAAACAAAAAGGGGGGAGGGAGGGAGGGAGGGAGGGAGTGCAGCTGAGGGTATAACTATCTCTACATCAATGCGTGTTGTTCATTTCTTGGGGGAAATCAGCTATTGTATGCTGGGAATGCACCATACCTCTTGACCTGTGAAATCCCCCAACAATACAAACACCTAAAATCTGTGATGTTCTGTGATTTTTATTTTTGTTTGAGTTTGTACTATAATTTGTATGTATTCTTAAAATATTCCTAATAAGCTTCGTAACACTTTTTGTAACTAAAACTCAGAAGTATTCTTGGAATTAAATTTAAAATTCTAGCTAGAATTTTGTGTTTCTTAAGACCCAAGACCTTGTGTGTCCCACGTTACTAATTTTTCTAAGTATTGCAGTGTGTGTGCAGGTAAGAGCAAAAGCTTACCTTGTGCTTCCACACTAATGTGACTTTTGCTGGTGGAGGCAACCATGTTTGTATAATCCCGTGTGTCCAAATTGACCCCCACATCACAGGCAGCGATTCTCAGATTGGCGTTTCTGGAGAAGTGACCGGCAGGTCCGTAACATGGAGCAAATGAGGTGTGGATCATTAGATCGACAGTGTCTAGGTCGACAATGTTTAGGTCGACCACTATAGGTCGACAGTCACTAGGTCGACAGGGTTGGAAGGTCGACAGGGTTTCTAGGTCGACATGTGCTAGGTCGACAGGTGAAAAGGTTGACATGAGGTTGTTTTTTTTGTCGTTTTCTTCGTAGAGTGACCGGGAACCCCAATTAGTGCACCGTGTCCGCTCGCCATGCCTCGGGCAAGGTGCCTCGCTTCGCTCGGCACAGATTACCGTTCCAATCGTAGTCCACATAGATCGTTAAGTATGAAAAATGTAAAAAAAAACCTCACGTCGACTCTTTGACCTGTCGACCTAGCACATGTCGAATTAGAAACCCTGTCGACCTTCCAACCCTGTCGACCTAGTGACTGTTGACCTATAGTGGTCGACCTAAACATTGTCGACCTAGACAGTGTCGATCTTCAGACTGGATCCCGAGCAAATGTACTTACTACTGTATAACCAACCTCCTAACACTGTAACACTTTATTTAGACATAAATGGTTTCTCACTTAACAAGAAGGGAACGTTGTAATCTTTATTATATGTCAAAAAGAAGAGCCAAAATATTTTTATTTTTGGGGCGGGCAAGATATAATTTTATTTTGGTGTCCATATGTAGAGTCTGTAAGCTTAAATGTATTGATCAATATATGAACTAAATCCCCATTGTTTGTTATGATTGCAGAGATTCTGTGATTGTGTGTACAGTATACACAGTATACACAGTATAACTTGTTCATGACAAAATACTGTATGAGCATACACAGACATGGCCAAAATATGGTCCAAGCATTCTGCCACTGTTACTGCTGTAAAGATGATATTCTCATTCTGTGGAGTGATACAGGAGGCATTCTTGCAAATGGTCACGGAGCTAAATGGTTTAGACAATCCCATTAAGTTTACGTGCAATGTACAGACCATAATTTTTGGATGCACCAATTTTTTGTTCCGGTAACACCCTAGGTACTACACTTTGCTGAAAGAGTGTACACCTCTCATACTATTAAAAATGCCTTTTTGAGATCACGCCATATCTTTAGAAATGGAGGTACAGTAGTCAGAAAATCTAATCCTTGAAAAACATACTGATAGTTGCCACAAAATGTAACATCAAAGCATTAGCCTTCTCCAGAGCCATGTGTAAGAACTGCCCTACTGTAGGTTCAGACAAGATGCTACAGAGCCTGCATTATATCCTTTGATATCATTTCAGAGAGGGCCTAATCTTAAAGATTTATTAATGAGACCCACATTGTATTTCCAAAATGATAACTGTGGCACGTGGCTACTTCAAAAAAGAATGGGCTGTTTTCAGTGTACAACCTGCAATGGAATGTTAAGAGGTATTCTGTGCACCCACATACTGGCAAGAATATACGCACATGCACAGAGGCAGAACTACCGATAGTGCAGCAGGTGCATTGCACCGGGGCCCCTGAGGATTAAGGGGCCCACTGCTGCCCAGACCAGCAACTAGTTATCCCCTGCAGACCATTTCTACCAATGCTGGATGAATAGCCCAGTGCAGAGAGCAGAATGGGCCCTACAACCTGAGGGACCTGCCCTTTACCTTAGGGAGGCAGTGTGGTACCCCGAAAAAATTGTATATTCCCCTTTAAAACACAAATGGAAGTGTTTTCATTAGAGATGAGCGCCTGAAATTTTTCGGGTTTTGTGTTTTGGTTTTGGGTTCGGTTCCGCGGCCGTGTTTTGGGTTCGAACGCGTTTTGGCAAAAACCTCACCGAATTTTTTTTGTCGGATTCGGGTGTGTTTTGGATTCGGGTGTTTTTTTCCAAAAACACTAAAAAACAGCTTAAATCATAGAATTTGGGGGTCATTTTGATCCCAAAGTATTATTAACCTCAAAAACCATAATTTACACTCATTTTCAGTCTATTCTGAATACCTCACACCTCACAATATTATTTTTAGTCCTAAAATTTGCACCGAGGTCGCTGTGTGAGTAAGATAAGCGACTCTAGTGGCCGACACAAACACCGGGCCCATCTAGGAGTGGCACTGCAGTGTCACGCAGGATGTCCCTTCCAAAAAACCCTCCCCAAACAGCACATGACGCAAAGAAAAAAAGAGGCGCAATGAGGTAGCTGTGTGAGTAAGATTAGCGACCCTAGTGGCCGACACAAACACCGGGCCCATCTAGGAGTGGCACTGCAGTGTCACTCAGGATGGCCCTTCCAAAAAACCCTCCCCAAACAGCACATGACGCAAAGAAAAAAAGAGGCGCAATGAGGTAGCTGTGTGAGTAAGATTAGCGACCCTAGTGGCCGACACAAACACCGGGCCCATCTAGGAGTGGCACTGCAGTGTCACGCAGGATGGCCCTTCCAAAAAACCCTCCCCAAACAGCACATGACGCAAAGAAAAAAAGAGGCGCAATGAGGTAGCTGACTGTGTGAGTAAGATTAGCGACCCTAGTGGCCGACACAAACACCGGGCCCATCTAGGAGTGGCACTGCAGTGTCACGCAGGATGTCCCTTCCAAAAAACCCTCCCCAAACAGCACATGACGCAAAGAAAAAAAGAGGCGCAATGAGGTAGCTGTGTGAGTAAGATTAGCGACCCTAGTGGCCGACACAAACACCGGGCCCATCTAGGAGTGGCACTGCAGTGTCACGCAGGATGTCCCTTCCAAAAAACCCTCCCCAAACAGCACATGACGCAAAGAAAAAAAGAGGCGCAATGAGGTAGCTGACTGTGTGAGTAAGATTAGCGACCCTAGTGGCCGACACAAACACCGGGCCCATCTAGGAGTGGCACTGCAGTGTCACGCAGGATGTCCCTTCCAAAAAACCCTCCCCAAACAGCACATGACGCAAAGAAAAAAAGAGGCGCAATGAGGTAGCTGTGTGAGTAAGATTAGCGACCCTAGTGGCTGACACAAACACCGGGCCCATCTAGGAGTGGCACTGCAGTGTCACGCAGGATGTCCCTTCCAAAAAACCCTCCCCAAACAGCACATGACGCAAAGAAAAAAAGAGGCGCAATGAGGTAGCTGACTGTGTGAGTAAGATTAGCGACCCTAGTGGCCGACACAAACACCGGGCCCATCTAGGAGTGGCACTGCAGTGTCACGCAGGATGTCCCTTCCAAAAAACCCTCCCCAAACAGCACATGACGCAAAGAAAAAAAGAGGCGCAATGAGGTAGCTGACTGTGTGAGTAAGATTAGCGACCCTAGTGGCCGACACAAACACCGGGCCCATCTAGGAGTGGCACTGCAGTGTCACGCAGGATGTCCCTTCCAAAAAACCCTCCCCAATCAGCACATGATGCAAAGAAAAAGAAAAGAAAAAAGAGGTGCAAGATGGAATTGTCCTTGGGCCCTCCCACCCACCCTTATGTTGTATAAACAAAACAGGACATGCACACTTTAACCAACCCATCATTTCAGTGACAGGGTCTGCCACACGACTGTGACTGATATGACGGGTTGGTTTGGACCCCCCCCAAAAAAGAAGCAATTAATCTCTCCTTGCACAAACTGGCTCTACAGAGGCAAGATGTCCACCTCATCTTCACCCTCCGATATATCACCGTGTACATCCCCCTCCTCACAGATTATCAATTCGTCCCCACTGGAATCCACCATCTCAGCTCCCTGTGTACTTTGTGGAGGCAATTGCTGCTGGTCAATGTCTCCGCGGAGGAATTGATTATAATTCATTTTAATGAACATCATCTTCTCCACATTTTCTGGATGTAACCTCGTACGCCGATTGCTGACAAGGTGAGCGGCGGCACTAAACACTCTTTCGGAGTACACACTTGTGGGAGGGCAACTTAGGTAGAATAAAGCCAGTTTGTGCAAGGGCCTCCAAATTGCCTCTTTTTCCTGCCAGTATAAGTACGGACTGTGTGACGTGCCTACTTGGATGCGGTCACTCATATAATCCTCCACCATTCTATCAATGTTGAGAGAATCATATGCAGTGACAGTAGACGACATGTCCGTAATCGTTGTCAGGTCCTTCAGTCCGGACCAGATGTCAGCATCAGCAGTCGCTCCAGACTGCCCTGCATCACCGCCAGCGGGTGGGCTCGGAATTCTGAGCCTTTTCCTCGCACCCCCAGTTGCGGGAGAATGTGAAGGAGGAGATGTTGACAGGTCGCGTTCCGCTTGACTTGACAATTTTGTCACCAGCAGGTCTTTCAACCCCAGCAGACCTGTGTCTGCCGGAAAGAGAGATCCAAGGTAGGCTTTAAATCTAGGATCGAGCACGGTGGCCAAAATGTAGTGCTCTGATTTCAATAGATTGACCACCCGTGAATCCTTGTTAAGCGAATTAAGGGCTGCATCCACAAGTCCCACATGCCTAGCGGAATCGCTCCGTGTTAGCTCCTCCTTCAATGCCTCCAGCTTCTTCTGCAAAAGCCTGATGAGGGGAATGACCTGACTCAGGCTGGCAGTGTCTGAACTGACTTCACGTGTGCCAAGTTCAAAGGGCATCAGAACCTTGCACAACGTTGAAATCATTCTCCACTGCACTTGAGACAGGTGCATTCCACCTACTATATCGTGCTCAATTGTATAGGCTTGAATGGCCTTTTGCTGCTCCTCCAACCTCTGAAGCATATAGAGGGTTGAATTCCACCTCGTTACCACTTCTTGCTTCAGATGATGGCAGGGCAGGTTCAGTAGTTTTTGGTGGTGCTCCAGTTTTCTGTACGTGGTGCCTGTACGCCGAAAGTGTCCCGCAATTCTTCTGGCCACCGACAGCATCTCTTGCACGCCCCTGTCGTTTTTTAAAAAATTCTGCACCACCAAATTCAAGGTATGTGCAAAACATGGGACGTGCTGGAATTGGCCCAGATTTAATGCACACACAATATTGCTGGCGTTGTCCGATGCCACAAATCCACAGGAGAGTCCAATTGGGGTAAGCCATTCCGCGATGATCTTCCTCAGTTGCCGTAAGAGGTTTTCAGCTGTGTGCGTATTCTGGAAAGCGGTGATACAAAGCGTAGCCTGCCTAGGAAAGAGTTGGCGTTTGCGAGATGCTGCTACTGGTGCCGCCGCTGCTGTTCTTGCGGCGGGAGTCCATACATCTACCCAGTGGGCTGTCACATTCATATAGTCCTGACCCTGCCCTGCTCCACTTGTCCACATGTCCGTGGTTAAGTGGACATTGGGTACAGCTGCATTTTTTAGGACACTGGTGACTCTTTTTCTGAGGTCTGTGTACATTTTCGGTATCGCCTGCCTAGAGAAATGGAACCTAGATGGTATTTGGTACCGGGGACACAGTACCTCCAACAAGTCTCTAGTTGGCTCTGCAGTAATGATGGATACCGGAACCACGTTTCTCACCACCCAGGATGCCAAGGCCTCAGTTATCCGCTTTGCAGTAGGATGACTGCTGTGATATTTCATCTTCCTCGCAAAG
The DNA here is from genome assembly GCF_028390025.1 of Pseudophryne corroboree. Lineage (NCBI taxonomy): Eukaryota > Metazoa > Chordata > Amphibia > Anura > Myobatrachidae > Pseudophryne > Pseudophryne corroboree. Next base: position 234,124,586 of record NC_086445.1, on the reverse strand, counting down.
GACTGTTGAACAGTCAATTGCTTACTGGAAGTAGTACAAGTGGGCTTACGACTTCCCCTCTGGGATGACCATCGACTCCCAGCGGCAACAACAGCAGCGCCAGCAGCAGTAGGCGTTACACGCAAGGATGCATCGGAGGAATCCCAGGCAGGAGAGGACTCGTCAGAATTGCCAGTGACATGGCCTGCAGGACTATTGGCATTCCTGGGGAAGGAGGAAATTGACACTGAGGGAGTTGGTGGGGTGGTTTGCGTGAGCTTGGTTACAAGAGGAAGGGATTTACTGGTCAGTGGACTGCTTCCGCTGTCACCCAAAGTTTTTGAACTTGTCACTGACTTATTATGAATGCGCTGCAGGTGACGTATAAGGGAGGATGTTCCGAGGTGGTTAACGTCCTTACCCCTACTTATTACAGCTTGACAAAGGGAACACACGGCTTGACACCTGTTGTCCGCATTTCTGGTGAAATACCTCCACACCGAAGAGCTGATTTTTTTGGTATTTTCACCTGGCATGTCAACGGCCATATTCCTCCCATGGACAACAGGTGTCTCCCCGGGTGCCTGACTTAAACAAACCACCTCACCATCAGAATCCTCCTGGTCAATTTCCTCCCCAGCGCCAGCAACACCCATATCCTCCTCATCCTGGTGTACTTCAACACTGACATCTTCAATCTGACTATCAGGAACTGGACTGTGGGTGCTCCTTCCAGCACTTGCAGGGGGCGTGCAAATGGTGGAAGGCGCATGCTCTTCACGTCCAGTGTTGGGAAGGTCAGGCATCGCAACCGACACAATTGGACTCTCCTTGTGGATTTGGGATTTCAAAGAACGCACAGTTCTTTGCGGTGCTTTGCCTTTTGCCAGCTTGAGTCTTTTCAGTTTTCTAGCGAGAGGCTGAGTGCTTCCATCCTCATGTGAAGCTGAACCACTAGCCATGAACATAGGCCAGGGCCTCAGCCGTTCCTTGCCACTCCGTGTGGTAAATGGCATATTGGCAAGTTTACGCTTCTCCTCCGACAATTTTATTTTAGGTTTTGGAGTCCTTTTTTTACTGATATTTGGTGTTTTGGTTTTGACATGCTCTGTACTATGCCATTGGGCATCGGCCTTGGCAGACGACGTTGCTGGCATTTCATCGTCTCGGCCATGACTAGTGGCAGCAGCTTCAGCACGAGGTGGAAGTGGATCTTGATCTTTCCCTAATTTTGGAACCTCAACATTTTTGTTCTCCATATTTTAATAGGCACAACTAAAAGGCACCTCAGGTAAACAATGGAGATGGATGGATTGGATACTAGTATACAATTATGGACGGGCTGCCGAGTGCCGACACAGAGGTAGCCACAGCCGTGAACTACCGCACTGTACTGTGTCTGCTGCTAATATAGACTGGTTGATAAAGAGATAGTATACTCGTAACTAGTATGTATGTATAAAGAAAGAAAAAAAAACCACGGTTAGGTGGTATATACAATTATGGACGGGCTGCCGAGTGCCGACACAGAGGTAGCCACAGCCGTGAACTACCGCACTGTACTGTGTCTGCTGCTAATATATAGACTGGTTGATAAAGAGATAGTATACTCGTAACTAGTATGTATGTATAAAGAAAGAAAAAAAAACCACGGTTAGGTGGTATATACAATTATGGACGGGCTGCCGAGTGCCGACACAGAGGTAGCCACAGCCGTGAACTACCGCACTGTACTGTGTCTGCTGCTAATATATAGACTGGTTGATAAAGAGATAGTATACTCGTAACTAGTATGTATGTATAAAGAAAGAAAAAAAAACCACGGTTAGGTGGTATATACAATTATGGACGGGCTGCCGAGTGCCGACACAGAGGTAGCCACAGCCGTGAACTACCGCACTGTACTGTGTCTGCTGCTAATATATAGACTGGTTGATAAAGAGATAGTATACTCGTAACTAGTATGTATGTATAAAGAAAGAAAAAAAAACCACGGTTAGGTGGTATATACAATTATGGACGGGCTGCCGAGTGCCGACACAGAGGTAGCCACAGCCGTGAACTACCGCACTGTACTGTGTCTGCTGCTAATATATAGACTGGTTGATAAAGAGATAGTATACTCGTCGTAACTAGTATGTATGTATAAAGAAAGAAAAAAAAACCACGGTTAGGTGGTATATACAATTATGGACGGGCTGCCGAGTGCCGACACAGAGGTAGCCACAGCCGTGAACTACCGCACTGTACTGTGTCTGCTGCTAATATATAGACTGGTTGATAAAGAGATAGTATACTCGTAACTAGTATGTATGTATAAAGAAAGAAAAAAAAAACCACGGTTAGGTGGTATATACAATTATGGACGGGCTGCCGAGTGCCGACACAGAGGTAGCCACAGCCGTGAACTACCGCACTGTACTGTGTCTGCTGCTAATATATAGACTGGTTGATAAAGAGATAGTATACTCGTAACTAGTATGTATGTATAAAGAAAGAAAAAAAAAACCACGGTTAGGTGGTATATACAATTATGGACGGGCTGCCGAGTGCCGACACAGAGGTAGCCACAGCCGTGAACTACCGCACTGTACTGTGTCTGCTGCTAATATATAGACTGGTTGATAAAGAGATAGTATACTCGTAACTAGTATGTATGTATAAAGAAAGAAAAAAAAACCACGGTTAGGTGGTATATACAATTATGGACGGGCTGCCGAGTGCCGACACAGAGGTAGCCACAGCCGTGAACTACCGCACTGTACTGTGTCTGCTGCTAATATATAGACTGGTTGATAAAGAGATAGTATACTCGTAACTAGTATGTATGTATAAAGAAAGAAAAAAAAACCACGGTTAGGTGGTATATACAATTATGGACGGGCTGCCGAGTGCCGACACAGAGGTAGCCACAGCCGTGAACTACCGCACTGTACTGTGTCTGCTGCTAATATATAGACTGGTTGATAAAGAGATAGTATACTCGTAACTAGTATGTATGTATAAAGAAAGAAAAAAAAACCACGGTTAGGTGGTATATACAATTATGGACGGGCTGCCGAGTGCCGACACAGAGGTAGCCACAGCCGTGAACTACCGCACTGTACTGTGTCTGCTGCTAATATATAGACTGGTTGATAAAGAGATAGTATACTCGTAACTAGTATGTATGTATAAAGAAAGAAAAAAAAACCACGGTTAGGTGGTATATACAATTATGGACGGGCTGCCGAGTGCCGACACAGAGGTAGCCACAGCCGTGAACTACCGCACTGTACTGTGTCTGCTGCTAATATATAGACTGGTTGATAAAGAGATAGTATACTCGTAACTAGTATGTATGTATAAAGAAAGAAAAAAAAACCACGGTTAGGTGGTATATACAATTATGGACGGGCTGCCGAGTGCCGACACAGAGGTAGCCACAGCCGTGAACTACCGCACTGTACTGTGTCTGCTGCTAATATATAGACTGGTTGATAAAGAGATAGTATACTCGTAACTAGTATGTATGTATAAAGAAAGAAAAAAAAACCACGGTTAGGTGGTATATACAATTATGGACGGGCTGCCGAGTGCCGACACAGAGGTAGCCACAGCCGTGAACTACCGCACTGTACTGTGTCTGCTGCTAATATAGACTGGTTGATAAAGAGATAGTATACTCGTAACTAGTATGTATGTATAAAGAATGAAAAAAAAACCACGGTTAGGTGGTATATACAATTATGGACGGGCTGCCGAGTGCCGACACAGAGGTAGCCACAGCCGTGAACTACCGCACTGTACTGTGTCTGCTGCTAATATATAGACTGGTTGATAAAGAGATAGTATACTCGTAACTAGTATGTATGTATAAAGAAAGAAAAAAAAACCACGGTTAGGTGGTATATACAATTATGGACGGGCTGCCGAGTGCCGACACAGAGGTAGCCACAGCCGTGAACTACCGCACTGTACTGTGTCTGCTGCTAATATATAGACTGGTTGATAAAGAGATAGTATACTCGTAACTAGTATGTATGTATAAAGAAAGAAAAAAAAACCACGGTTAGGTGGTATATACAATTATGGACGGGCTGCCGAGTGCCGACACAGAGGTAGCCACAGCCGTGAACTACCGCACTGTACTGTGTCTGCTGCTAATATAGACTGGTTGATAAAGAGATAGTATACTACTAATATTATATACTGGTGGTCAGGTCACTGGTCACTAGTCACACTGGCAGTGGCACTCCTGCAGCAAAAGTGTGCACTGTTTAATTTTAATATAATATTATGTACTCCTGGCTCCTGCTGTAACCTATAACTGGCACTGCAGTAGTGCTCCCCAGTCTCCCCCACAATTATAAGCTGTGTGAGCTGAGCAGTCAGACAGATATATAATATATATAGATGATGCAGCACACTGGCCTGAGCCTGAGCAGTGCACACAGATATGGTATGTGACTGACTGAGTCACTGTGTGTATCGCTTTTTTCAGGCAGAGAACGGATATATTAAATAAACTGCACTGTGTGTCTGGTGGTCACTCACTATATAATATATTATGTACTCCTGGCTCCTGCTATAACCTATAACTGGCACTGCAGTAGTGCTCCCCAGTCTCCCCCACAATTATAAGCTGTGTGAGCTGAGCAGTCAGACAGATATATATAATATTATATATAGATAATAGATGATGCAGCACACTGGCCTGAGCCTGAGCAGTGCACACAGATATGGTATGTGACTGAGTCACTGTGTGCTGTGTATCGCTTTTTTCAGGCAGAGAACGGATTATATTATGTACTCCTGGCTCCTGCTATAACCTATAACTGGCACTGCAGTAGTGCTCCCCAGTCTCCCCCACAATTATAAGCTGTGTGAGCTGAGCAGTCAGACAGATATATATAATATTATATATAGATAATAGATGATGCAGCACACTGGCCTGAGCCTGAGCAGTGCACACAGATATGGTATGTGACTGAGTCACTGTGTGCTGTGTATCGCTTTTTTCAGGCAGAGAACGGATTATAAATAAAAGTGGTGGTCACTGGTCACTATCAGCAAAACTCTGCACTGTACACTACTGAGTACTCCTAATGCTCCCCAAAATTAGTAAATCAAGTGTCTCTCTAATCTATTCTAATTCTAAACGGAGAGGACGCCAGCCACGTCCTCTCCCTATCAATCTCAATGCACGTGTGAAAATGGCGGCGACGCGCGGCTCCTTATATAGAATCCGAGTCTCGCGATAGAATCCGAGCCTCGCGAGAATCCGACAGCGTCATGATGACGTTCGGGCGCGCTCGGGTTAACCGAGCAAGGCGGGAAGATCCGAGTCGCTCGGACCCGTGAAAAAAAACATGAAGTTCTGGCGGGTTCGGATTCAGAGAAACCGAACCCGCTCATCTCTAGTTTTCATCTGACGTTTCCATGGCTGGCATAGACGAGAGCCAGGTCACATATTCTGTTTTCTGAAGTGGCAGGATCAGATTGGATGGTGAGCAAAGAGCAAACGGAGTCTTGTGGGAAGAAGAATGCGTGGATAGCGGACTTGGAGAGAAGCCATTGCGGGGAGCAGACGTGTATCGTGAAGCAGGACAGCTGCATGGTGAGAGCCTGGTGGTATGCAGGCTGGTGGAGATCAGCGCTGCAGAGGTAAGGTAGCGGGGTGTTTCCTGTTGGTGAAGAGAACTGGGAGAGTGGGCATGAGACCTTGCAGCCAGTAACCAGACACAACCAGGCCTTGTGCATAGGAATGGACACCGTGGCCATCTTAGCTGAACCGCTGAGAGAGACCAGTGAAGCACTGCAATAACCTGAGTGGTTTCGAGTGAGTACAGAGTGTTGTTGGTGTGGACTGCAGGATGGTGAGTGCTAAAGCCCTACTGTCTGTTATCACACACGCCGCTCACGACCACATGAAGAGGACCATCAGTGAGAACCATGTAGAGTAATCCCTGTTCATACACAGTGCAAAAGTACAAGCCATTATTTGTTGGAACAATGGGGGTAATTCCAAGTTGATCGCAGCAGGAATTTGGTTAGCAATTGGGCAAAACCATGGCCCTCATTCCGAGTTGTTCGCTCGGTATTTTTCATCGCATCGCAGTGAAAATCCGCTTAGTACGCATGCGCAATGTTCGCACTGCGACTGCGCCAAGTAACTTTACTATGATGAAAGTAATTTTACTCACGGCTTTTTCTTCGCTCCGGCGATCGTAATGTGATTGACAGGAAATGGGTGTTACTGGGCGGAAACACGGCGTTTCAGGGGCGTGTGGCTGAAAACGCTACCGTTTCCGGGAAAAACGCAGGAGTGGCCGGGGAAACGGTGGGAGTGCCTGGGCGAACGCTGGGTGTGTTTGTGACGTCAACCAGGAACGACAAGCACTGAAATGATCGCACAGGCAGAGTAAGTCTGGAGCTACTCTGAAACTGCTAAGTAGTTAGTAATCGCAATATTGCGAATACATCGGTCGCAATTTTAAGAAGCTAAGATTCACTCCCAGTAGGCGGCGGCTTAGCGTGTGTAACTCTGCTACATTCGCCTTGCGACCGATCAACTCGGAATGAGGGCCCATGTGCACTGCAGGGGAGGCAGATATAACATGTGCAGAGAGAGTTAGATTTGGGTGTGGTGTGTTCAATCTGCAATCTAAATTGCAGTGTAAAAATAAAGCAGCCAGTATTTACCCTGCACAGAAACAAAATAACCCACCCAAATCTAACTCTCTCTGCACATGTTATATCTGCCTCCCCTGCAGTGCACATGGTTTTGCCCAACTGCTTAAAAAATTTCCTGCTGCGATCAACTTGGAATTACCCCCAATAAGTATACAGATGCCCATTTATTTGGATGATTAGAATAGAGACAGTGAGTCGTTTGGAGAGTAAAAACTAAGCCATTTGTTTAAAGAGATAATTACTACAGAGACAGTTGCTTGTTAGAAATTCCAAGACACCTTTGCAACATTGGAGTACAATTTCTAACGTAAACTCAGGATCAATGGTGGTCATTCCGAGTTGTTCGCTCTGTAATTTTCTTCGCATCGCAGCGATTTTCCGCTAATTGACCATGCGCAATGTTCGCACTGTGACTGCGCCTAGTAAATTTGCTATGAAGTTTGGTATTTTACTCACGGCATTACGAGGTTTTTTCTTCGTTCTGGTGTTCGTAATGTGATTGACAGGAAGTGGGTGTTTCTGGGCAGAAACTGGCCGATTTATGGGTGTGTGTGAAAAAACGCTACAGTTTCTGGGAAAAACGCGGGAGTGGCTGGAGAAACGGAGGAGTGTCTGGGCGAACGCTGGGTGTGTTTGTGACGTCAAACCAGGAACGAAAAGCGCTGAACTGATCGCACTGGAAGAGTAAGTCTCGTGCTACTCAGAAACTGCACAGAGAAGTCTTTTCGCAATATTGCAAATCTTTCGTTCGCAATTTTGCTAAGCTAAGATTCACTCCCAGTAGGCGGCGGCTTAGCGTGTGCAATGCTGCTAAAAGCAGCTTGCAAGCGAACAACTCGGAATGAGGGCCAATATTTCTTCTATATGTGCCATTATACCACAGCCCCATTGCAAAACTGTGGCACTGTAGGCTCTCTATTACTTGTGCAACAAGTACAGTGTACAAGAGCCCCCATTGCATTGCTATCTCACTGTAGGACAATTGATTTATGGAAATAGTGAGTATTCTTCATTTTAATTAGAGATGAGCGGGTTCGGTTTCTCTGAATCCGAACCCGCCCGAACTTCATGGTTTTTTTCACGGGTCCGAGCAGACTCGGATCCTCCCGCCTTGCTCGGTTAACCCGAGCGCGCCCGAACGTCATCATGACGCTGTCGGATTCTCGCGAGACTCGGATTCTATATAAGGAGCCGCGCGTCGCCGCCATTTTCACACGTGCATTGAGATTGATAGTGAGAGGACGTGGCTGGCGTCCTCTCCATTTAGATTATAAGAGAGAGAGATTTACTGGAGCTTAGGACTAGGAGGAGTACTGTAGAAGTGTAGAGAGTGCAGAGAGTTTACTAGTGAGTGACCACCAGACAGTGCAGTTTATTTAATATATCCGTTCTCTGCCTGAAAAAAGCGATACACACAGTGACTCAGTCAGTCACATACCATATCTGTGTGCACTGCTCAGGCTCAGCCCAGTGTGCTGCATCATCTATATATATTATATATCTGTCTGACTGCTCAGCTCACACAGCTTATAATTGTGGGGGAGACTGGGGAGCACTGCAGTGCCAGTTATAGGTTATAGCAGGAGCCAGGAGTACATAATATTATATAGTGAGTGACCACCAGACAGTGCAGTTTATTTAATATATCCGTTCTCTGCCTGAAAAAAGCGATACACACAGTGACTCAGTCACATACCATATCTGTGTGCACTGCTCAGGCTCAGCCCAGTGTGCTGCATCATCTATATATATTATATATCTGTCTGACTGCTCAGCTCACACAGCTTATAATTGTGGGGGAGACTGGGGAGCACTGCAGTGCCAGTTATAGGTTATAGCAGGAGCCAGGAGTACATAATATTATATAGTGAGTGACCACCAGACAGTGCAGTTTATTTAATATATCCGTTCTCTGCCTGAAAAAAGCGATACACACAGTGACTCAGTCACATACCATATCTGTGTGCACTGCTCAGGCTCAGCCCAGTGTGCTGCATCATCTATATATATTATATATCTGTCTGACTGCTCAGCTCACACAGCTTATAATTGTGGGGGAGACTGGGGAGCACTGCAGTGCCAGTTATAGGTTATAGCAGGAGCCAGGAGTACATAATATTATATTAAAATTAAACAGTGCACACTTTTGCTGCAGGAGTGCCACTGCCAGTGTGACTGACCAGTGACCTGACCACACTGACCACCAGTATAGTTAGTAGTATACTTATATTGTGATTGCCTGAAAAAGTTAAACACTCGTCGTGTGACTTCACTTGTGTGTTGTTGTTTTTTTTATTCTATAAAAATAAAACTCATTCTGCTGACAGACAGTGTCCAGCAGGTCCGTCATTATATAATATATACCTGTCCGGCTGCAGTAGTGATATATATATATATTTTATATCATTTATCATCCAGTCGCAGCAGACACAGTACGGTAGTTCACGGCTGTGGCTACCTCTGTGTCTGCACTCGGCAGGCAGTCCGTCCATAATTGTATACCACCTAACCGTGGTTTTTTTTTCTTTCTTCTTTATACATACATAGTTACATAGACATCTCTTTATCAACCAGTCTATATTAGCAGCAGACACAGTACAGTACGGTAGTTCACGGCTGTGGCTACCTCTGTGTCTGCACTCGGCAGGCAGTCCGTCCATAATTGTATACCACCTAACCGTGGTTTTTTTTTCTTTCTTCTTTATACATACATAGTTACATAGACATCTCTTTATCAACCAGTCTATATTAGCAGCAGACACAGTACAGTACGGTAGTTCACGGCTGTGGCTACCTCTGTGTCTGCACTCGGCAGGCAGTCCGTCCATAATTGTATACCACCTAACCGTGGTTTTTTTTTCTTTCTTCTTTATACATACATAGTTACATAGACATCTCTTTATCAACCAGTCTATATTAGCAGGAGACACAGTACAGTACGGTAGCTCACGGCTGTGGCTACCTCTGTGTCTGCACTCGGCAGGCAGTCCGTCCATAATTGTATACCACCTAACCGTGGTTTTTTTTTCTTTCTTCTTTATACATACATAGTTACATAGACATCTCTTTATCAACCAGTCTATATTAGCAGCAGACACAGTACAGTACGGTAGTTCACGGCTGTGGCTACCTCTGTGTCTGCACTCGGCAGGCAGTCCGTCCATAATTGTATACCACCTAACCGTGGTTTTTTTTTCTTTCTTCTTTATACATACATAGTTACATAGACATCTCTTTATCAACCAGTCTATATTAGCAGCAGACACAGTACAGTACGGTAGTTCACGGCTGTGGCTACCTCTGTGTCTGCACTCGGCAGGCAGTCCGTCCATAATTGTATACCACCTAACCGTGGTTTTTTTTTCTTTCTTCTTTATACATACATAGTTACATAGACATCTCTTTATCAACCAGTCTATATTAGCAGCAGACACAGTACAGTACGGTAGTTCACGGCTGTGGCTACCTCTGTGTCTGCACTCGGCAGGCAGTCCGTCCATAATTGTATACCACCTAACCGTGGTTTTTTTTTCTTTCTTCTTTATACATACATACTACTACGACATCTCTTTATCAACCAGTCTATATTATTAGCAGCAGACACAGTACAGTACGGTAGTTCACGGCTGTGGCTACCTCTGTGTCTGCACTCGGCAGGCAGTCCGTCCATAATTGTATACCACCTAACCGTGGTTTTTTTTCTTTCTTCTTTATACATACATAGTTACATAGACATCTCTTTATCAACCAGTCTATATTAGCAGCAGACACAGTACAGTACGGTAGTTCACGGCTGTGGCTACCTCTGTGTCTGCACTCGGCAGGCAGTCCATAATTGTATACTAGTATCCATCTCCATTGTTTACCTGAGGTGCCTTTTAGTTGTGCCTATTAAAATATGGAGAACAAAAATGTTGAGGTTCCAAAATTAGGGAAAGATCAAGATCCACTTCCATCTCGTGCTGAAGCTGCTGCCACTAGTCATGGCCGAGACGATGAAATGCCAGCAACGTCGTCTGCCAAGGCCGATGCCCAATGTCATAGTACAGAGCATGTCAAATCCAAAACACCAAATATCTGAAAAAAAAGGACTCCAAAACCTAAAATAAAATTGTCGGAGGAGAAGCGTAAACTTGCCAATATGCCATTTACGACACGGAGTGGCAAGGAACGGCTGAGGCCCTGGCCTATGTTCATGGCTAGTGGTTCAGCTTCACATGAGGATGGAAGCACTCAGCCTCTCGCTAGAAAAATGAAAAGACTCAAGCTGGCAAAAGCAGCACAGCAAAGAACTGTGCATTCTTCGAAATCCCAAATCCACAAGGAGAGTCCAATTGTGTCGGTTGCGATGCCTGACCTTCCCAACACTGGACGTGAAGAGCATGCGCCTTCCACCATTTGCACGCCCCCTGCAAGTGCTGGAAGGAGCACCCGCAGTCCAGTTCCTGATAGTCAGATTGAAGATGTCAGTGTTGAAGTACACCAGGATGAGGAGGATATGGGTGTTGCTGGCGCTGAAAGGAAATTGACCAGGAGGATTCTGATGGTGAGGTGGTTTGTTTAAGTCAGGCACCCGGGGAGACACCTGTTGTCCGTGGGAGGAATATGGCCGTTGACATGCCAGGTGAAAATACCAAAAAAATCAGCTCTTCGGTGTGGAGGTATTTCACCAGAAATGCGGACAACAGGTGTCAAGCCGTGTGTTCCCTTTGTCAAGCTGTAATAAGTAGGGGTAAGGACGTTAACCACCTCGGAACATCCTCCCTTATACGTCACCTGCAGCGCATTCATAATAAGTCAGTGACAAGTTCAAAAACTTTGGGTGACAGCGGAAGCAGTCCACTGACCAGTAAATCCCTTCCTCTTGTAACCAAGCTCACGCAAACCACCCCACCAACTCCCTCAGTGTCAATTTCCTCCTTCCCCAGGAATGCCAATAGTCCTGCAGGCCATGTCACTGGCAATTCTGACGATTCCTCTCCTGCCTGGGATTCCTCCGATGCATCCTTGCGTGTAACGCCTACTGCTGCTGGCGCTGCTGTTGTTGCTGCTGGGAGTCGATGGTCATCCCAGAGGGGAAGTCGTAAGCCCACTTGTACTACTTCCAGTAAGCAATTGACTGTTCAACAGTCCTTTGCGAGGAAGATGAAATATCACAGCAGTCATCCTGCTGCAAAGCGGATAACTGAGGCCTTGACAACTATGTTGGTGTTAGACGTGCGTCCGGTATCCGCCGTTAGTTCACAGGGAACTAGACAATTTATTGAGGCAGTGTGCCCCCATTACCAAATACCATCTAGGTTCCACTTCTCTAGGCAGGCGATACCGAGAATGTACACGGACGTCAGAAAAAGACTCACCAGTGTCCTAAAAAATGCAGTTGTACCCAATGTCCACTTAACCACGGACATGTGGACAAGTGGAGCAGGGCAAGGTCAGGACTATATGACTGTGACAGCCCACTGGGTAGATGTATGGACTCCCGCCGCAAGAACAGCAGCGGCTGCACCAGTAGCAGCATCTCGCAAACGCCAACTCTTTCCTAGGCAGGCTACGCTTTGTATCACCGCTTTCCAGAATACGCACACAGCTGAAAACCTCTTACGGCAACTGAGGAAGATCATCGCGGAATGGCTTACCCCAATTGGACTCTCCTGTGGATTTGTGGCATCGGACAACGCCAGCAATATTGTGTGTGCATTAAATATGGGCAAATTCCAGCACGTCCCATGTTTTGCACATACCTTGAATTTGGTGGTGCAGAATTTTTTAAAAAACGACAGGGGCGTGCAAGAGATGCTGTCGGTGGCCAGAAGAATTGCGGGACACTTTCGGCGTACAGGCACCACGTACAGAAGACTGGAGCACCACCAAAAACTACTGAACCTGCCCTGCCATCATCTGAAGCAAGAAGTGGTAACGAGGTGGAATTCAACCCTCTATATGCTTCAGAGGTTGGAGGAGCAGCAAAAGGCCATTCAAGCCTATACAATTGAGCACGATATAGTAGGTGGAATGCACCTGTCTCAAGCGCAGTGGAGAATGATTTCAACGTTGTGCAAGGTTCTGATGCCCTTTGAACTTGCCACACGTGAAGTCAGTTCAGACACTGCCAGCCTGAGTCAGGTCATTCCCCTCATCAGGCTTTTGCAGAAGAAGCTGGAGACATTGAAGGAGGAGCTAACACGGAGCGATTCCGCTAGGCATGTGGGACTTGTGGATGGAGCCCTTAATTCGCTTAACAAGGATTCACGGGTGGTCAATCTGTTGAAATCAGAGCACTACATTTTGGCCACCGTGCTCGATCCTAGATTTAAAGCCTACCTTGGATCTCTCTTTCCGGCAGACACAAGTCTGCTGGGGTTGAAAGACCTGCTGGTGACAAAATTGTCAAGTCAAGCGGAACGCGACCTGTCAACATCTCCTCCTTCACATTCTCCCGCAACTGGGGGTGCGAGGAAAAGGCTCAGAATTCCGAGCCCACCCGCTGGCGGTGATGCAGGGCAGTCTGGAGCGACTGCTGATGCTGACATCTGGTCCGGACTGAAGGACCTGACAACGATTACGGACATGTCGTCTACTGTCACTGCATATGATTCTCTCAACTTTGATAGAATGGTGGAGGATTATATGAGTGACCGCATCCAAGTAGGCACGTCACACAGTCCGTACTTATACTGGCAGGAAAAAGAGGCAATTTGGAGGCCCTTGCACAAACTGGCTTTATTCTACCTAAGTTGCCCTCCCACAAGTGTGTACTCCGAAAGAGTGTTTAGTGCCGCCGCTCACCTTGTCAGCAATCGGCGTACGAGGTTACATCCAGAAAATGTGGAGAAGATGATGTTCATTAAAATGAATTATAATCAATTCCTCCGCGGAGACATTGACCAGCAGCAATTGCCTCCACAAAGTACACAGGGAGCTGAGATGGTGGATTCCAGTGGGGACGAATTGATAATCTGTGAGGAGGGGGATGTACACGGTGATATATCGGAGGGTGATGATGAGGTGGACATCTTGCCTCTGTAGAGCCAGTTTGTGCAAGGAGAGATTAATTGCTTCTTTTTTGGGGGGGGTCCAAACCAACCCGTCATATCAGTCACAGTCGTGTGGCAGACCCTGTCACTGAAATGATGGGTTGGTTAAAGTGTGCATGTCCTGTTTTGTTTATACAACATAAGGGTGGGTGGGAGGGCCCAAGGACAATTCCATCTTGCACCTCTTTTTTCTTTTCTTTTTCTTTGCATCATGTGCTGATTGGGGAGGGTTTTTTGGAAGGGACATCCTGCGTGACACTGCAGTGCCACTCCTAAATGGGCCCGGTGTTTGTGTCGGCCACTAGGGTCGCTAATCTTACTCACCCAGTCAGCTACCTCATTGCGCCTCTTTTTTTCTTTGCGTCATGTGCTGTTTGGGGAGGGTTTTTTGGAAGGGACATCCTGCGTGACACTGCAGTGCCACTCCTAGATGGGCCCGGTGTTTGTGTCGGCCACTAGGGTCGCTAATCTTACTCACACAGCTACCTCATTGCGCCTCTTTTTTTCTTTGCGTCATGTGCTGTTTGGGGAGGGTTTTTTGGAAGGGACATCCTGCGTGACACTGCAGTGCCACTCCTAGATGGGCCCGGTGTTTGTGTCGGCCACTAGGGTCGCTAATCTTACTCACACAGCTACCTCATTGCGCCTCTTTTTTTCTTTGCGTCATGTGCTGTTTGGGGAGGGTTTTTTGGAAGGGCCATCCTGCGTGACACTGCAGTGCCACTCCTAGATGGGCCCGGTGTTTGTGTCGGCCACTAGGGTCGCTAATCTTACTCACACAGCTACCTCATTGCGCCTCTTTTTTTCTTTGCGTCATGTGCTGTTTGGGGAGGGTTTTTTGGAAGGGACATCCTGCGTGACACTGCAGTGCCACTCCTAGATGGGCCCGGTGTTTGTGTCGGCCACTAGGGTCGCTTATCTTACTCACACAGCGACCTCGGTGCAAATTTTAGGACTAAAAATAATATTGTGAGGTGTGAGGTATTCAGAATAGACTGAAAATGAGTGTAAATTATGGTTTTTGAGGTTAATAATACTTTGGGATCAAAATGACCCCCAAATTCTATGATTTAAGCTGTTTTTTAGTGTTTTTTGAAAAAAACACCCGAATCCAAAACACACCCGAATCCGACAAAAAAAATTCGGTGAGGTTTTGCCAAAACGCGTTCGAACCCAAAACACGGCCGCGGAACCGAACCCAAAACCAAAACACAAAACCCGAAAAATTTCAGGCGCTCATCTCTAATTTTAATATTCTTAATCATATTCATTGTCTTTTTCTTGTCATATCATTATTTGGAATAAACATGTATCTGTGATTAGACTGATTAAATTCTTGAAATACTGAATGTTCGTGTATCATGAGCTGTAGGTAAAAAACTGATTTCCATAATAACATCTAAATTGATTTTATTCTTCATTACAATTTGTCATATTGTGATTGTTTAATTATTGCCGTTTATTCAGGAATCACATTCCATCCAGATTGATGTCATCGAGCTCACTGATGAAAGGGTCCACCACATAGCCACCTAACACCTGTGATACCTCTTCCAACCACATAGACACCTGCCAACCTCACGGTGTTACAGCAGCACTGACCTTGTGTGTGCCAGACTGATAGAGGAGTCCTGCCATCTATCAGTGCTTATGATCACAGACATACACTGGGAGAGATGTACTAAGCCTTAGAAAGTGATAAAGTGGAGAGATATTTTGTTAAACAAAGCCTGTAACGGGATGTAGTTAATATTCCGGCGGTCGGGATCTCGGCAGTCAGAATACCGACACCGGGATCCCGACTGCCGAGAATGCCGACAGCTGCACCAGGGCTATTCCCACTCATGGGTGTCCAAGACACCCATAAAGTGGGAATAGAACCTGTGGCTATCGCAGTGATCCACCAAGCCCACAGAATGGTGAGTGCAGCAAGCCCGCAAGGGGCTTTCTATCCTTGCCCTGCTGCCGGAATTCTGGCGGCCAGGATCCCGGTGTCAGTATTCTGACCTCCGTGATCCCGGCCACCGGGATTCTATCCCCAACCCCCTGTGACATGGCAGTTGGGAGCTGATTGGCTGATACTTTATCCATCTCTACTTTTTCACTTACTACAGTTTGCTACATCTCCCCCACTGCCTATAATTATCAGACAGCTGTAAATTTTTTCTGATTCACTGCTGTCTGTGAATTAAAGTCAGCCACAACTGCTGTAACTGGCATTCTCAGAGTCTTCCTGACTGAGTGCCAAACTGAGGAAAGCACAAGGGGCAGGGACCCCTATCACAAACAGAGCAGAGTCCCACCAAGATACATAGCCCCCATTCTCCACAGCATGCAGGACATTGTGCTTGTACCCTGTCATCCACTGTCTCTCCCTGTCACCCTATTTCTCCCTTTCCCTTCAGTTTTCACCCTCTGCCTCTCTATGTCAACCTCTGCCCCCCCCCCCCCCCCCCCCTGCCTCTCTCTGTCACCCACTGCCATGTGGATGTCACGATCCGGGTAATTAGTCATAATTTCTTACCTTCTAAGTGTCTCATGAGACTGGCCCAGCGCTCCAAGCCTGGATTCCACCTGTGCTGACTCCCCGCTGTGATCCTGTCAGCGCTGTCATGGCAACTACAGAGCAAGCTCCTCCTGTCTCTGCACGTCGTCTCCATTTGCCAACACCAGCCAAGTTCGATGGTTCCCCTAAAGCCTGTCGGAGCTTCCTAAATCAGTGTGAGATACACTTCGAGTTACAGCCTGGCAATTTCCCAACTGACCGCACCAAGGTTGCCTACATCATCTCCCTTCTCTGTGGCTCTGCCCTGGAATTGGCATCACCTCTATGGGAGAAATCTGATGCCCCGCTCTCTTCATTTGCAGATTTTGTGGCGACCTTCAGGCACATCTTCGATGAACCGGGACGTGTGACATTTGCCTCCACTGATCTTCTTCGGCTACGTCAGGGAACACGGACAGTCGGTCAATATCTGGTACAATTCCAGATCCTAGCGTCCGAACTTTCCTGGAATTACGACGCTCTCTATGCAGCTTTCTGGCACGAGTTATCCGAGCGGATCAAGGATGAGCTACTGTAGCTACCAGAGACTTACCTTCAAACCTAGATGAGCTCAAATACCTCTGCACCAAAGTTGATCTCCGATTCTGCGAAAGGGCGGTTGAGCGAGGAAGGTCTATGCTTCCTAAGACCTCTGCCGTTAATCCTCCTCAGCCATCTCCGCCCAAAGATGAGCCCATGCAAATCAACCATTCTCGTCTATCACCTGCAGAGCGTAGAAGACATCTGACTGAACACCTGTGTCTCTATTGTGCTGCTCCATCCCATGTCATCAACGCTTGTTCGAAGCATCAGGGAAACTCCAAATCCTAACCAGTCAAGGAGAGGGCTGGCTAGGAGTAATGAACTCCTCTCCATCTTCATGTGATTGCAATCTTCCTGTATCTCTTCAAGTAGCTCAGCGCTTAAAGAACCTCATTGTTTTTCTGGATTCTGGAGCGGCTGGGAACTTTGTGATTGCAGAATTCGTTAAACGGTGGTCCCTACCCACTGAGAGACTTTTGTCCTCTGTATGTCTGACTGCTGTGGATGGCAGCAGGATCTCCGATGCAGTCATTTACTTCAAGACCCTGCCTATCCATCTGAAGGTAGGAGCTCTTCACTCTGAACTTATATCATTCCTAGTCATTCCAAAAGCTACGCATCCTGTGGTTCTAGGCCTCCCATGGCTTCGTCTCCATAATCTGCAGATTGATTGGAAGACTATGCACATCCTGGCATGGAGGCCTTCCTGTTCTGAGACCTGTCTCCAAAAGGTACTTCCAGCCCGCACCTCTTCTTCCAAGTCTCCAGATGTTCCGCCTCCACTGTACCAAGATTTCACTGATGTCGTCAGCAAGTCCTCCGCAGATATTCTTCCTCCTCATAGGAAGTGGGATTGTCCTATTGATATCATTCCATGGAAGACTCCTCCTTGGTGACGCACTTATCCTCTGTCACTTCCAGAGACCCACTCCATTGAGGAGTATATTAAGGAAAACCTTGGCAAAGGTTTCATCCAGCCTTCCTCTTCTCCAGCTGGTGCAGGCTTCTTCTTTGTGAAAAAGAAAGACGGTGGTTTGCGACCATGTATTGACTACCGTGGGCTTATTGACATCACAGTGAAAAAACGGTATCCTTTGCCTCTTATCACTGAGCTATTTGATCGTGTCAGTGGAGCTACCATCTTTCCCAAATTAGACCTGAGGGGTGCATACAATCTCATCCGTATCCGGAAGGGTGACGAGTGGAAGACTGTGTTTAACACCCGTGACGGACATTATGAGTACCTCATCATGCCTTTCGGACTCAGCAACGATCCAGCGGTATTTCAGCATTTCGTGAACAACATTTTCCGAGACATCCTTGTCAAATACTGTGACAGAGACAACATTCTAAAGGCCCAAATATATGTATTGCTGGACAGTACGTATATACGTGCATGCATATATATCACAAGGGTGATTCTATATAACCACAATATTAAGGTGATCCCATATTCACCATTATAGTCTAAAAGCACATTCACCCATTTTGTTTCTAACTTATATAGGAAAGTATATTCATATGAACTTTATACAGACTAAAGTACCTTTGGCCTACATTTTAGCACAAAAACAAGTTAGATAGCTGGTTCGGATTGCACGTACGCACATCCGAAAGACCCATGAAGTCCAGTTTTTAATTCCTAATATGGAATCCCCCCACACAACTGAATACAATGAAATTAGGAAGGCTATTGTATAATTTATTATCACCAAGGACAGGGTCGGTGCTAGGGTGTTTGGCGCCCTCCTGCAACCTATCAATTTTGCGCCTTTTTACAAATACAAATGTGACTGATCTCATCCTCAGAGCTGTAACTAGATATTTTGGTGCCCCCCCCCCCTCTCAAGATCCATAAATATACAGTCATAAACAAATTACCTAAAATATAGGGACATCAAATAATTATGATGCACAGTAGTCTCCATTGTTCAAAATTACACCACACAATAGTACCACTTATATACATTACGACAGGTAGTGCCCCTTATATTTATTACGCCAGATACAGCCCCCTTTTACATATTGCACCAGGTAGAGCCACTCACACATTATTCCAGATAGAGCACCCTTTTACACACTGAGCCAGGTAGAGTTCCCTTTTACACTTTGCGCCAGGTAGAGCACCCTTTTACACATGCCACTTCCCCAGCAGGGGGAAGAGACAAAAATATAGGGGCTACAGAATAGTATCAATTCACATCACACTGCACAGTAGTGTTCACTAGTCACATTACACCGCACAGTAGTGTTCGCTAGTCGCATTACACCGCACAGTAGTGTCCGTTACTCGCATTACACTGCACAGTAGTGTCCGTCAGTCACATTACACCGCACAGTAGTGTCGTCAGTCACATTACACTGCACAGTAGTGTCCGTCAGTCACATTACACCGCACAGTAGTGTCTGTCAGTCACATTACACCGCACAGTAGTGTCGTCAGTCACATTACACCGCACAGTAGTGTCCGTCAGTCACATTACACTACACAGTAGTGTCCGGCTGGGCGGCCTTGAGCATGTGCAGAGGTGAACGCAGATACGGCTGCGTATGCAGCAATCTGCGTTCATCTCTGAATGACCCCCTATGCCAGGTACAGCCTTCATTCCCTCCACAGTGTGGCCACGGTACCTGCAGGAGGTCCCGGCTCGGGCGCTGCTCCTCCTCTCCCTTCTTCTCCGGTTTCTCACAGGCTCCGTTACTCCAGTGGCTCTGTAGGATGTTGTCAGTGGGTGGTCTTCAGTATGCCGGCTGTCAGGATCCTGGCGCTCAGTATACCGTCGCCGGAATCCCGACAGCCAGCATACCGACACTTATTCTTCCTCGTTGGGGTCCACGACCCCCCTGGAGGGAGAATAAAATAGTGTGGCATGAGTAGTGCGCCACCGTGCCCGCAGTGTGGCGAGCACAGCGAGCCCGCAAGGGGCTCATTTGCACCCGCCACACTGTCGGTATGCCGGTGGTCGGGCTCCCGGCACCGGTATGCTGGCCGCCGGGAGCCCGACCGCCGGCATACCATATTACACCCGTTGTCAGTGACCCAGAGAAGGGGAGGGAGGGGGTACTAATTACTTGGGCCTGGGACTGATGGAGGGGCCCTGGTCCCCTGCACTCCTAACCCCCTCCCACCTTACTGGGCAGCAGCAGCTCTCATGTTGGCAGCACAGCACATGCTGCAGTGTGCTGTGCTGCAGTGGGGCAGAGAGGCTGCTGCTAATGTTATTGCTCCTATATGGGTGGGTGGGGTGATTGTGATCACAGTGATCACACTCCCCCCTCGAATTGACCATGGCTGAGGGGCTCAAGGATCAGGGACTACACTTACCCTGCTCTGTACAACAAAATACTTTTTTTTTAAAGATTTTTCCCACAAAGGGAAAACCCGTGAGGCAACTCCGGATGTCAGTGGCAGCGGCACTGTGTGTAGGCTGAGGCCAGACACACACTGCGTGCAGGCTTTCTGGGGAGGAGAAGGGGGTTGAGCCGCGCTACTGGCTGCCAGCGCTGCTACTTGTCATCCTGTGTGACAGGCGCAGCGGCAGCTGGCAGCAGCAGGGATGCAGAGCAGGGAGAGGCTGAGCGCCTCTTCAGTTTTGGCGCCTCCCTGCACTGCATCCCTTTGCTGAGCGGCTAGCGCCGGCTCTGACCAAGGACGCATAGTTGAAAGCAAGAGACAACCGCGTCACAGGGATGTGTTCTTGAATATTTATTGTTTGTTCTTGCCAATTGTCCAAATATGGTCATGCTATCAGAAATCATGTGTTGTTGTAGTAGGCATGAATAATGAAATGTATAATGAATATATTGAAATGTAACGCCTTGCTCGGGGCATTTTGACCATCATTATAGCCCAGAGAGAACTTCACTCTCTGTAAAAGGTGATCTGTTTTTACCAATAAATGAACTTACTTATTTAAGAATTTGAATCCAGACTATTTGCTTGCATTAGCAATTCAACATCAATTATTATATTAGACATCCTCTACCAACACGTTGTGGTCTACCTCGATGATATTCTCATCTTCGCCAATGATCTGAAGGAACATCGTTACTGGGTCAAGGAAATCCTGTCCCATCTCCATGCCAATCATCTCTACTGTAAGTTAGAAAAGTGTGTCTTCGAGGTCAAGTCAATTCCGTTTTTGGGTTACATTGTGTCTGGTTCCGGTTTAGAGATGGATCCTGAGAAACTCCAGGCTATCCGCGATTGGCCGATACCCACGACACTTAAAGGTGTTCAAAGATTCCTGGGGTTTGCTAATTATTACAGAAAATTAATTTGGGGCTTTTCTACTGTGTGTCAGCGTCCGGGGTCTTACTGGAACGCTGGGGCCGCGGGGCGGGCTTCACGGGCGGCCGGGCAGCGGCGGTGGAGGGCTGCGTCGCTGGGTTCAAGGGTACAGGCAACGGTAATGGCGTTGAGGGGGTCCGCTCGTGGCGGAGGGACGCCGCTGCAGCAGCTCGCTCTCGCTAAGCCGTTGCCTAGGAGACCAGGGGCAGTGAGCAGCATGTTGTCAGAAAAGGTCTGCATTACTGGGCGCCGCCATGTTGGAGACCAAGTTTCTGACATAATTCCTGTTGCTAGTTTTCCAGCCAATCCAGGGAGACTTCTTCCTATAAAAGGGGGCTGGTTTAGGACAGGGATGCCAGTGCTTCAAGTTACAACCCTGTTGTAGGTGCTTTAGCCTGTGCTCCCAGGATTCCTGCTGTATTCTGGTACTTCTAACCCTGCTTTGCCAGTTCTCAGTTGCTGCTGCAGGTTTCCCGTTCCTAGCCTGCTGCTGCCCGTGGAGACGCTCTTGGAAAACCCGGTTCAGTAAGACCCTTTGGGCACGGACGACCCCGGGTCTCTTGCCTCGTCCTCCAAGCCACAGTCCGCAGATTCTTGCTTCCAGCCAAGTCCTCGAACCACCATTTACAGTCCTCAGCTCGTTATCTCCAGCTTCATCTTTCAAGCCACAGTCTACAGTTCTCAGTCTCCAGTCACGACCCAAACTACCGTCCACAGTTCTCAGCTCCTCTACCGCAGTTTCATCTCATAAGTCGCAGTCCACGGTTCTTGTCTTCAGCCTCGTTTTACTCTCACCCACAGTTCCACAGTTCTTTGTCTACGACCACGTTCTCAAGTCACCGTTCATCAACCTCAGTTTTCTACCTCTGCTCTGTACATAATAAATACTTTCCATTGACTCTCAAACTCCGCCTACATCCTTCATTGCTCCGTATCCCATGCAAAGGAACTATATCCAACCCCCTCATTTTGTTCTTCCCAAGCCTGCTACCTCCTTGGGCAAGTCTCAACTGCTGGATCCCCAAACTTTGCTAGACATGACACTGTGGTGGCACCAATCACCGCTCTCACAAGGAAAAGCGTTAATCACTCCAACTGGTCGGAAGAAGCTACCCAAGCCTTTCACGTTTTTAAACAAAAGTTTGTCTCTGCTCCAGTTCTGAAACCACCTGATACCAGCTTACCTTTCACCCTGGAGGTAGATGCCTCTTTAGTAGGAGTTGGCGCAGTTCTGTCTCAAAGAGCCGATGAGGGCCACTTACATCCCTGTGGCTTCTTCTCACGGAAGTTCTATCCTGCTGAGCGCAACTACGCCATTGGTGATCAAGACCTTCTAGCCATCAAGCTGGCTCTTGAAGAATGGAGGTATTTATTGGAAGGAGCTTCACATACTATCACTATCCTGACAGACCACAAGAATCATAGATTGGTAAATGCTCAATTAGCTTAGTGATATCATTCAGGTGCTCGAAAGGAAGGGGTATTTCTGAGCAAGAAAAAAGGCAATTGTTTCCCCAGCACCCTGAATGATAACAGTAACCAGATATAAATCCCACATGATAATAGAATTCAGAGATCTTCGTTACACATATTTGCGCAAATGTGTGGTTAAGCCCCAAAGCCGCATCAAGGCCTCTCTGTATATTTGGGGTCCCTAGCGCTATATCTAGGTGCAGGGTGTGGCACCCCAAAACACCAGAATGAGCCAGAAAGCCCAGCGTGGCATACCAGTGTAAAAAACTATAGTGTTAATAAATTAGTATTTAGGAAGCAAGGAGCCATTATCATGTGGCTCCTTGCTGGTTAATATTAGACCCAGATTGGGGTAATGGAGGTGTGAGGTGTGGTGCCTCTGGACTGGCTGAGCTGGATGGCTTTAGTGTGGCATACCTTTACATTCTATTAACACTTTTCACTTATTAATTTTCTAACACTATTTCTCTATTTTAATTACATTTCATGTTTGTATCACCCCCTCTATAGCTTCGGCTTCCTAAATACTAATTTATTAACACTATAGTTTTTTACACTGGTATGCCACGCTGGGCTTTCTGGCTCATTCTGGTGTTTTGGGGTGCCACACCCTGCACCTAGATAGAGCGCTAGGGACCCCAAATATACAGAGAGGCCTTGATGCGGCTTTGGGGCTTAACTGTTATGCACACCAGTGCCTGCAGGAATGTACTGGTGTCTGAACTGTTATGCACACCAGTGCCTGCAGGAATGTACTGGTGTTTGAACTGTTATGCACACCAGTGCCTGCAGGAATGTACTGGTGTCTGAACGGATAGGGATGCAAAACAAATGAACTCACAGACAGACTGGGAAATATGACATTACGTACACAGAAGGTGATAGGGTAACAAAATAAACACAAAGTGAACAGAGAAGCCCAGAGGCTAAGAAACTGGGTGTCTCCCTAGTATTAGTAATGCTCAGATGGAAAAAGCAAGATGTTGTGTTTTAATACGTAGAGAACCCGAAATGCTGTTGCTAAGGGCAACAGCAAAACCCTAAAGGGTTACCAACGGGTGTGGCAGTAAACTCCTTGGTCAGAGATGGAATGATAGACACAAGGAGAGTCTCCACAATCCTAATCCTCACTTGCAGTGCACAGGTTCAGTTTACTGCCACTAAACTGACCCCTGAACACCTTGCACAGTGAGACAGGATTTAGGCAGGCAATTCTGAGAATACAGCCGCAAACTTGCTAAGTTCACAGAGTAGCAAAAGAACCCCAGCAAGTTAAACGACTGACTCCAGTCTTACTGCTAGGTCTGGATTGGCAGAGTGTAATACCAAATCCCCAGGCCTATTTGCAGTAAGCAACAACAAATACAAAGCTACACAGTACTGGCTAACTTTTAGGAACTGACTAACCAACAAAGATTCAGCAGCATCTGCTTAACCTGAGAAGAGGCCTTATATAGCAGGTGCTGTCCACGCCCCACTCAGACCTCACAGACTGTGAGCACAAAAACCAGCACCGGATCCCCTGCCGTGCACAGAGCCTGTAACCACTGCACAGCAAAAGACCCGAACCGGAGTATCAGCTGCGCTCAGGTTACTCCGCTAGCACTTGTCTCCCGGTTGCCATGACGACGTGGCAGCACAGGGCAGGAGACCCTAACAGTACCCCCCCTCTGACGAGGGGTCAAAGAACCCCTACCACCGGGTTTATCAGGGAACTGCGAGAAGAAAGAGCGTATCAGTCTGGGGGCATGAAGATCACAACTGCGCACCAACGACCGCTGCTCCGGGCCATACCCCTTCCAGTGCACCAAAAATGACAGCCGACCCCGAACCATCTTGGAGTCAAGAATCCTTTCAACAACAAACTCCCTCTGGCCACGTATCAGAAGAGGAGAAGGTCTTCCACTGGAAGAAGGATTACTAATCGCCCGTTTTAAAAGGGAACAATGAAATGTTTTATTGATACCCAAAGAACAGGGCAGATCTAACTGAAATGCCACCGGATTGATAACCCTGGTGATCTTATAAGGGCCGATGAACCGGGGGCCTAACTTATGAGATGGCTGTCTCAACTTCAAATTCTTGGTAGACAACCAGACGAAGTCTCCTAATTTGAAGCTGCAGGGGCTTTTCCGCTTATCAAAAACCCTTTTGGTCACTAATGACACAGACACAAGGGCTTTCTTCACTTTCCTCCAAATACCTCTAAGGACCGAAACCACAGAGGAACCACCAGGCGTGGAGTCCAGGGGGTCAAAAGAATTGGCCTTAGGATGATGCCCATACACACAAAGGAAGGGAGAGATCCCTGTAGCAGAGTGAGCCGCGTTGTTATAGGCAAACTCCGCCATGGACAGATGAGCAACCCAGTCAGTCTGACACTTGGAGACATAACACCTGAGCAACTGCTCCAAGGACTGGTTCACCCTTTCAGTCTGCCCATTAGACTGCGGATGGTAGCCTGACGACAAGCTGACAGAAATCTGGAGATCGGAAAAAATGCCCTCCAGAATTTGGCCACAAACTAGGATCTGCGGTCAGAGACCACATCAAGTGGCAACCCGTGGAGACGCACAACATGCAGCATAAATAATTCAGACAGGCGTCTGGCCGATGGCAGCCCAACCAGTGGAACGAAGTGCGCCATCTTCGAAAACCTGTCAACGACAACCCAGATGGCTGTCACCCCCGAGGATTTGGGCAAGTCCACCACAAAATCCATTGAAATGTGGGTCCATGGCTTAGATGGGATAGAGAGTGGATGTAATGGGCCAACAGGAACCCCTCTAGGAGTCTTATTTCGGGCACAGATGTCACATGCCCGAACCCACTGATCCACATCCTTAGCCACCGAGGGCCACCACACCGCCCTAGATAGCAACTCCCGAGTTCTGGCAATACCCGGGTGACCTGCCGACTTCTTGGCATGGAATTCCAGGAACACTCGCTGTCTTAACCTAGGAGGCACAAACAAAAGACCTACCGGAAGGTCTGGAGGAGCCTGCTCCTGTGCTCTAAGGACTAATGATAAGAGGTCCTGGGTAATGCCCACTTTAATACATGATGGGGACACAATGGGCAACGGCTCCTCGGTGGTCTCCTGCAATGGAGCAAAACTCCGCGAGAGCGCATCAGCCTTGATGTTTTTTAACCCAGGGCGATATGTTATCAAAAAATTAAAGCGAGCAAAAAACAAAGCCCATCGTGCCTGCCTGGCATTGAGACGCTTCGCTGACTCTAAATATGCCAGATTCTTATGGTCGGTGAGAATTGAGACCACAAACTTAGCCCCCTCAAGCCAGTGTCTCCACTCCTCGAGTGCATCCTTAATAGCCAACAATTCCCGGTTACCCACGTCATAATTCATCTCGGCAGGCGAAAATTTACGGGAAAAGTAAGCACAGGGATGAAGGCGATTATCAGACACTCCCATCTGAGAGAGCACTGCCCCAATACCCATCTCAGAGGCATCCACCTCCACCACAAAAGGACGCTCTGGATCTGGGTGTCGCAGCACCTTGGCCGATACAAATGCCCTTTTGAGACGGGCAAAAGCCGCTTTAGCCTCACAAGACCAGTGAGCAACATCCGCCCCTTTCTTAGTGAGTGCCACCAAGGGCGCCACTATAGATGAAAATCCAGCGATAAATCGTCTATAAAAATTTGCAAACCCCAGGAAACGCTGAAGCGCCTTCAAACTAGTGGGCTGCACCCAATCCAGGACTGCCTGTACCTTGGAACCCTCCATTTGGAAACCTTCTGGGGAGATAATATATCCTAGAAATGCGATTTGCTGAACTTCAAATTCGCACTTCTCCAGCTTCGCCCCAAGCTGGTGGTCTCTGAGTTTCTGGAGGACTAAGCGTACATGCTTCCGATGTTCCTCCAGGGAATGGGAGAAGATTAGGATGTCATCTAAGTATACAACTAAGAATCTATCCAAATATTCCCTGAGTACATCATTCATGAAATCATGGAAGACTGCCGGGGCATTACAGAGCCCAAAAGGCATCACCAAATATTCATAATGCCCTGAGTGGGTATTAAAGGCAGTCTTCCATTCATCCCCCTCTCTTATTCGGATTAGATTGTACGCACCGCGTAGGTCAATCTTAGAAAAAATTGTGGCAGTACGAAGCTGGTCAAACAAGACCGAAATGAGAGGCAGTGGGTATGAGTTTTTAATCGTGATACGGTTCAATTCCCTGAAGTCGATGCAGGGTCGCAACGAACCGTCCTTTTTACCCACGAAGAAGAACCCCGACCCAACTGGAGACTGTGAAGGTCTGATAAATCCCTTAGCCAAGTTCTCCTGAATGTACTCTGCCATAGCCTGAGTCTCAGGACGTGACAGGGAGTACAACCTGCTCTTGGGAAGCTTAGCATTTGGCAACAAATCAATGGCACAGTCATAGGGGCGATGGGGTGGTAGTACCTCTGCAACTTTTTTGGAGAACACGTCCGCAAAATCTGCATAACACCCTGGCAATCCTGGCAAATTTAGCTGCGAGAGCCTGACTGGAAGGCTCAAGCAACTCCTGAAACAATCAGTACCCCAACTAAGAATCTCCCCAGAGACCCAGTCAAATTGAGGATTGTGGGCCCTTAACCAGGGTAACCCCAACACCAATGGGGCAAAAGTACAGACAGTCACATAAAAGGACAATTTTTCAGAGTGTGTGGCTCCAATAAACAAAGAAATCTGGCTAGTGCAAGAGGTAATTTTACCTTGGGATAATGGTTCCCCGTTTAACCCACAAATCTCAATTTCCGATGCCAAGGGTACTAAGGGAACAGAGTGTTTCAGGGCGAATTGGCGGTCCATAAAAACCCCGTCGGCCCCACTGTCCACAAAGGCCTCAGTCTTGACAGTTTGACCGAGGATCTTCAAGGTCACCGGAATGATAAAAGTCTTCTTGGGAAATTCTGACTTCTGGCCTGACAGGATATTTCCCATCACCCTCAGGCCCTGAAGTTTTCCGGCTTTTCTGGGCATGATACTACCACATGACCTTTATTCCCACAGTACAAACACAACCCCTGCTGTCTCCTCCGCGTCTTCTCACGCGAGGAGAGGCGGGTAGCCCCAATCTGCATAGGCTCCTCGGAAAATTCCTCAGAGTCTGAGGTTCTTTTAGGAAAGAAGGAAACCTCGGTCTCCCTTTCAAGCCTACGCTCTCTCAGCCATCTATCCACCCGGATGGATAACTGCATGAGCTGATCCAAGCTATCAGGCAAGGGATATTGAACCAGTTGGTCTTTTATCTGGTTAGAAAGACCTCTTCGGTACTGGTGTCTCAGGGCTGGGTCATTCCACTGGGTATCATGGGCCAACCTCCGAAACTCCGTACAGTAAACCTCAACTGGCCTTCGCCCTTGCTTAAGGATCGAAATCTGAGCCTCGGCTGAGGCAGTCTTGTCAGGGTCATCATACAGCATGCCCAGTGCCGTAAAAAAAGCATAAACACTTTTAAGCGACGGACAGTCAGGCTGCAACCCATATGCCCAGACCTGTGGGTCTCCTTGTAGCAAGGAAATCACTATGCCCACCCGCTGAATCTCCGACCCAGAAGACTGAGGCCTAAGCCGGAAGTATAGCTTGCAGCTCTCCTTGAAACAAAAGAACTGCGAGCGATCTCCAGAAAAACGATCCGGGAGATTTACTTTCGGCTCCTTAACCCCTGAAGGTGCTGCGGCTGCGGGAGCTCCGCCAGCGGCCTGGGAGGTGTGCATTTTAATGGACAAATCATTAAATTGTCGAGTCAGGACCTGCACCTGATCGACCACCTGTTGCAACGTATTTTGAGGGGTATGCTCCATATTCCCACAAAATTTCAACAGGAGTATTGGGCTGCTGAATATGTTATGCACACCAGTGCCTGCAGGAATGTACTGGTGTCTGAACTGTTATGCACACCAGTGCCTGCAGGAATGTACTGGTGTTTGAACTGTTATGCACACCAGTGCCTGCAGGAATGTACTGGTGTCTGAACGGATAGGGATGCAAAACAAATGAACTCACAGACAGACTGGGGAATATGACATTACGTACACAGAAGGTGATAGGGTAACAAAATAAACACAAAGTGAACAGAGAAGCCCAGAGGCTAAGAAACTGGGTGTCTCCCTAGTATTAGTAATGCTCAGAAGGAAAAAGCAAGATGTTGTGTTTTAATACGTAGAGAACCCGAAATGCTGTTGCTAAGGGCAACAGCAAAACCCTAAAGGGTTACCAACGGGTGTGGCAGTAAACTCCTTGGTCAGAGATGGAATGATAGACACAAGGAGAGTCTCCACAATCCTAATCCTCACTTGCTTGCACAGGTTCAGCTTACTGCCACTAAACTGACCCCTGAACACCTTGCACAGTGAGACAGGATTTAGGCAGGCAATTCTGAGAATACAGCCGCAAACTTGCTAAGTTCACAGAGTAGCAAAAGAACCCCAGCAAGTTAAACGACTGACTCCAGTCTTACTGCTAGGTCTGGATTGGCAGAGTGTAATACCAAATCCCCAGGCCTATTTGCAGTAAGCAACAACAAATACAAAGCTACACAGTACTGGCTAACTTTTAGGAACTGACTAACCAACAAAGATTCAGCAGCATCGGCTTAACCTGAGAAGAGGCCTTATATAGCAGGTGCTGTCCACGCCCCACTCAGACCTCACAGACTGTGAGCACAAAAACCAGCACCGGATCCCCTGCCGTGCACAGAGCCTGTAACCACTGCACAGCAAAAGACCCGAACCGGAGTATCAGCTGCGCTCAGGTTACTCCGCTAGCACTTGTCTCCCGGTTGCCATGACGACGTGGCAGCACAGGGCAGGAGACCCTAACATTAACCACACATTTGCGCAAATATGTGTAACGAAGATCTCTGAATTCTATTATCATGTGGGATTTATATCTGGTTACTGTTATCATTCAGGGTGCTGGGGAAACAATTGCCTTTTTTCTTGCTCAGAAATACCCCTTCCTTTCGAGCACCTGAATGATATCACTAAGCTAATTGAGCATTTACCAATCTATATGTCTGTTGTGAGAGGCAGAGAGGTTTCTGCATTAGAAGGAGGTGCAGGCCCTGACATGCCACATGGAGCATTATGGGGTTGCTCCAAGGTAGGTAGCTCTTAGCTTAGACATATTTTAGTAAGGAGCCATTATCATGTGGCTCCTTGCTGGTTAATATTAGACCCAGATTGGGGTAATGGAGGTGTGAGGTGTGGTGCCTCTGGACTGGCTGAGCTGGATGGCTTTAGTGTGGCATACCTTTACATTCTATTAACACTTTTCACTTATTAATTTTCTAACACTATTTCTCTATTTTAATTACATTTCATGTTTGTATCACCCCCTCTATAGCTTCGGCTTCCTAAATACTAATTTATTAACACTATAGTATTTTACACTGGTATGCCACGCTGGGCTTTCTGGCTCATTCTGGTGTTTTGGGGTGCCACACCCTGCACCTAGATATAGCGCTAGGGACCCCAAATATACAGAGAGGCCTTGATGCGGCTTTGGGGCTTAACCACACATTTGCGCAAATATGTGTAACGAAGATCTCTGAATTCTATTATCATGTGGGATTTATATCTGGTTACTGTTATCATTCAGGGTGCTGGGGAAACAATTGCCTTTTTTCTTGCTCTGAAATACCCCTTCCTTTCGAGCACCTGAATGATATCACTAAGCTAATTGAGCATTTACCAATCTATATGTCTGTTGTGAGAGGCAGAGAGGTTTCTGCATTAGGAGGAGGTGCAGGCCCTGACATGCCACATGGAGCATTATGGGGTTGCTCCAAGGTAGGTAGCTCTTAGCTTAGACATATTTTAGTAAGGAGCCATTATCATGTGGCTCCTTGCTGGTTAATATTAGACCCAGATTGGGTTAATGGAGGTGTGAGGTGTGGTGCCTCTGGACTGGCTGAGCTGGATGGCTTTAGTGTGGCATACCTTTACATTCTATTAACACTTTTCACTTATTAATTTTCTAACACTATTTCTCTATTTTAATTACATTTCATGTTTGTATCACCCCCTCTATAGCTTCGGCTTCCGAAATACTAATTTATTAACACTATAGTTTTTTACACTGGTATGCCACGCTGGGCTTTCTGGCTCATTCTGGTGTTTTGGGGTGCCACACCATGCACCTAGATATAGCGCTAGGGACCCCAAATATACAGAGAGGCCTTGATGCGGCTTTGGGGCTTAACCACACATTTGCGCAAATATGTGTAACGAAGATCTCTGAATTCTATTATCATGTGGGATTTATATCTGGTTACTGTTATCATTCAGGGTGCTGGGGAAACAATTGCCTTTTTTCTTGCTCAGAAATACCCCTTCCTTTCGAGCACCTGAATGATATCACTAAGCTAATTGAGCATTTACCAATCTATATGTCTGTTGTGAGAGGCAGAGAGGTTTCTGCATTAGGAGGAGGTGCAGGCCCTGACATGCCACATGGAGCATTATGGGGTTGCTCCAAGGTAGGTAGCTCTTAGCTTAGACATATTTTAGTAAGGAGCCATTATCATGTGGCTCCTTGCTGGTTAATATTAGATCCAGATTGGGGTAATGGAGGTGTGAGGTGTGGTGCCTCTGGACTGGCTGAGCTGGATGGCTTTAGTGTGGCATACCTTTACATTCTATTAACACTTTTCACTTATTAATTTTCTAACACTATTTCTCTATTTTAATTACATTTCATGTTTGTATCACCCCCTCTATAGCTTCGGCTTCCTAAATACTAATTTATTAACACTATAGTTTTTTACACTGGTATGCCACGCTGGGCTTTCTGGCTCATTCTGGTGTTTTGGGGTGCCACACCCTGCACCTAGATATAGCGCTAGGGACCCCAAATATACAGAGAGGCCTTGATGCGGCTTTGGGGCTTAACCACACATTTGCGCAAATATGTGTAACGAAGATCTCTGAATTCTATTATCATGTGGGATTTATATCTGGTTACTGTTATCATTCAGGGTGCTGGGGAAACAATTGCCTTTTTTCTAGACCACAAGAATCTCCTGTATTTGAAAGCCGCCCAATGCCTAAATCTTCGTCAAGCCAGATAGGCACTCTTCTTTTCCAGGTTTGACTTTAAACTTTCATTTTGTCCAGGGTCACAGAATCGCAAGGCTGATGCTGTTTCCCGCTCCTGGGAGCAAGAAAATGAGTCTGAATCTACTGGTAAGCATCCCATTATCAATCCAGTGGCTTTCTTCGCCGTGAGAGTGGACTATGCCCCCACCAGGAAAAAGCCTCATAAAACCGGCTCTCAGAAGGAAGCTCTTGCAATGGACACATTCCTCTTGCTTCGCTGGACACGCGGCATTCAGAAAACCTTCAAATTCGTTTCCAGATCATGCTGGTGGCCGACCCTGAAGAAGGACATTACAGAATTTATTGCATCCTGCCCCAAGTGTGCCCAGCACAAGGTACCATGCCAGTCACCCGCTGGCCAACTGGTACCTCTGTCTATCCCTCACCATCCATGAACCCATTTATCAATGGACTTTATTACAGATATCACCAAGATGGCTCACTTCGTCCCTTTCACCGCACTTCCATCTGCTTCCAAGCTGGCTCAAGTCTTCATTCAAGAGATCTTCAGATTACATGGTCTCCCCGAAGAGATTATCTCCGATAGAGGGGTCCAGTTTGTAGCCAAATTCTGGTGAAGTCTGTGTTTGGCACTCAAAGTCAAGTTAAAGTTTTCTACTGCTTATCACCCCCAAACCAATGGGAAGACCGAGAGGGTAAATCAGGACTTGGAGGCCTTCCTCCGAATTTATGTATCCTCTTCTCAGGACGACTGGGTTCATCTTCTTCCATGGGCCGAATTTTGTCACAACAATCAGTACCAATCTTCATCTTCTTCCACGCCATTCTTCACCAACTACGGGTTCCATCCCAAGGTCCCTGAGTTTCAACCGCTTCCAGCAACATCAGTACCTGCAGCTGATGTAACCTTTCATCAGTTTTCTAAAAACTGGACAAATATCCGGACAGCTCTCTTGAAAGCTCCCTCAAGGTACAAAAAGTTTGCAGACAAGAAGCGTAGGTCAATCCCTGCCCTCAAACCAGGGGATCGTGTTTGGCTATCCACCAAGAATCTGAGATTGAAGGTTCCAAGTATGAAGTTTGCTCCTCGTTATATTGGACCCTTCCAGATCGAACATGTCATCAATCCTGTTGCCTATAAGCTCAAGTTGCCTCCATTCCTGAAAATCCCTAGGACATTTCACATCTCTCTCCTCAAGCCGGTGGTCCTGAATCGTTTCCATTCTGTGCTCCCCACTGCACCCAAGGTCCAGACTCAACGTGGTGTTGAGTATGAGGTCGCCAAGATTCTGGATTCACGCTTTCGGTATGGACATCCCCAATACCTGATCGATTGGGAGGGCTATGGTCCTGAGGAACGCTCTTGGACAAATGCATCAGATGTCTCCATGCTCCCACGTTGGTCCAGGCTTTCCACGCCAAGTTTCCTCACAAGCCAAAGAGGTGTCCTGGGGCCACCCCTAAAGGAAGGGGGGGGGGGTGCCGTCACGATCCTGGTAATCAGTTATCACTTCTTACCTTCTAAGTGTCTCCTGAGACTGGCCCAGCACTCCAAGCCTAGGTTCTACCTGCGTTGTCTGCGTGCAGCGCGCTGAGCAGCACTGCCTCAATCTCCCCGCTGTGATCCTGTCACAGTGAATGGCATCTCCTGTCCTCCACGGCCTCCGCCGCCATTACTACAGATTTCCACATGCTAAAGTTCAAACAGAGTTTCCCTCCAGATTCAAACATAGGCGCAACCATGTTTGATCTCATCAGGGCCGAAACTAGGAGTTTTGGCACCCGGGGCGAGCCATTAACTTAGCTCCCCCCCTCGCATTCAAGTGTGTGTGTGTGTGTGTGTATATATATATATATATATATATAGAGAGAGAGAGAGAGAGAGAGAGAGAGAGAGAGAGAGCAAAAGGTGCGGCACTGAAGGCGCGACATTTGAAATGCAGGACCGTGTGTGTGTCTTAATTACAGAGAATCAGCTTCAGTGCCGCACCTTTTGCTTCTGTATCTACTTACACCTGTGAGGGCACCAGCGAAGTAATTCATACTGCACTGGGAGTGCCGGACCTATGGTTACACAATATGTGTATATATATATATATATATATACATATATATATATATATATATATATAT
The DNA here is from genome assembly GCF_028390025.1 of Pseudophryne corroboree. NCBI lineage: Eukaryota > Metazoa > Chordata > Amphibia > Anura > Myobatrachidae > Pseudophryne > Pseudophryne corroboree. The sequence goes on along the minus strand of NC_086445.1, from coordinate 234,090,832 downwards.
ATATCTCAACTTCATAAGGGCAAAGGGGATAGCTAGGCATTTTCAGACTTTTTATTTTCATTTTTTATTTTTTTGGGCTACGGATGAAGGAGGAAAGGAAAATAATAACCCATATATTAATACAGACATAAAATCACACACCAATACAAAATACATACTGTCACGCACACATACATTCACTCACATACATACATACATATATATAATCACACACCTGTACACACATGTATACTGACACATATGTATACAGTGACACACAAGCACACAGATGGGATGTAGTTATGTGACCGCCGGTCACAGCACCTCCCCCTATATCCCGCCACTTCACAATCCCGACGGTCGGCATGTCGACCAACACCCGCAAAGGGGCTTGCTGTGCTCGCCACCCCCACCCCCTTCCCCCCGACGGCATTCCGCTCCCGGGATACCAGCGTCGTATGCCCGGTCACGCATACCACACCCATACATATGTAGTCACACACCTATTCACATACAATCACACACATGCACACATTCATACACACATACTGTATAGCAGTCACAGAAACATACAGTGCCCCTTCCCTGAGTACTCACTGTTTAGGCTGTGCTGCTCTTCCCTCTCTCCCATGCTGTTGCTGGCTGGCATGGCACTGTGTGTACAGTGCCGTTAACCCCACCCCCTTTTTGGAATTTCATGTTCACTGCAGCAGTGGCTGCAATGATTAAAGGCACTAACAGTGGGGTGAGGGGGGGGAGTAATTTCTCCCCTGTGCGCCCTCTTAATGCGGCTCTGCTGTGCCGATCACAGCACGCTGCAGAGATGAAACTGAAAGTAAAGTACAGCTCCCGGCAGCAAGGGCTGCTGGGAGATGTAGTTTAATTTCAGTGTCTTCTCTGCGATGCGGTCCGTGTGCCTGCTGGCTAGAAGGGAGCTTGCAAAGTCTGGAGCTCAAGCTGCCCGGCTCTATGCTATCGCTGCCGCATAGGGAGGGGGCATTAGGGGGGATTAAAGTGACAGTCTCGGCGCCCTTTCCAGTCTGGCGCCCAGGTCACATGCCCCCCTAGCCCCTAGTTTCGGCTCTGGATCTCATCACATGTCATTCTACAGCCTATCCGCTGCACTCTGGACTCTGCCTGATCACCCAGCCAATACCTGCTTGCCAGCTAGTATAAATATCCTGCATTAAGGCTGCCTAATCGTCAGTGCTTTGCTTGTCTAACCCTGTACACATGTCTCTCCTGTTTGTGGATTCTTCAGCTTGTGCTTCCAGGTATTCCAGCGGTGCAGCCTGACTTTTGCAGTATTCCAGCATTGCTCCTGGTTATCTGCTGCGATCTGACACCGGCCTCCAGCTTACAGCGTTGGTCCTGCTCCGCTTCCTGCCTCCAGTAGTGTCCTGGTATCGCTCCCTGCTTCTATTGTCTGCAGCATCGCTCTCTATGCTCCATAGTGAATTCATCACTGGCTTCCAGCGTTGTACCAATATCTCTTCCAGCTTCCCGCAGTGCTCCTGTGTCACTATCAACCTTCAAGTGGGGTTCTTTATCATCTTCAGTACCACTCTCTGTTACCAGCGGTATTCCAATATCACTCTGCATCATCTGCCACAAAACATCGAACCAGTTTCCATCGATACTCACCGTTGGACTCTAACTTCAGCGGTGAGTTCAGCACACCTTTCGTTTGTATCGGTTCCATCCGGTAGTCTCGGACAGTTCTTCCAAGTACCATTTCAACCCTGTGTGCTTATCCCCGCTTCCTGTGCATCACCTGCTGGGCAGTACCAGTTCATTCCTAATCACAGCAGTTAGCTGTGGCCACAGACTTACCAACTCCGGGTCTTGCAAGGACTTTGTCATCTTGTTCTGCATAGCCACAACCCTTATTACCTCTGCACTTCTAGGAACTGTACAGCTATATCCTTCTGCACATCTACTGTTGAAGTCATTGCATTACCAAGGTGTTCATACTGTGTGTTCAATAAATTGACTTTTTATTTTTATACTATGTTGTTGTGGTCACGCCTTCGGGCCGATGGTGCTAGATCTCCTGTATGTCCAGGAACCCTATTCTACCTTCACGGTTCACATACACGCCAGCCCCTACACCTGAGGTTTCTCCAGGTCAGCCTCAGCCCTCAGTTGAGACAGTGGAATAATAATAGTTATGGTAAAACTTACTTTCGTAAACTTTTTTTCTTCAAGGACCATGGCATCCACAGGATTAACAATGGGGAGTGGATGGTGGAGGCCATGATCAGGCACCGAACAGTAAAGTTTGTGAGCTTCCCCGGATGCACTGATCTCCTCACCTCATACCCTGCCAACATGCTCAGGTACTTCAGCTTTAATTAACCAGCCCAGAGCAGGAGCTGGAGAGGAGAGAAGGAAGAAGGCTACACACAGAAAACATACTCCCACATAAAGGAGAAGGGAACCGGTGACCATGAAAATAATCCATTGAAGCTAGGTGCATTGGGGTGGGCACCCTGTGGATCTCATGGAACTCGAAGAAAAAAAGAGTTAATGAGGGCAAGTTTTACCATAACTCCTATTTTTTTTCTTTGGGGTCCATGGTTTCCACAGGGTTAATGATGGGGAAGTCCCAAAGCAGTTGTAATAGGGAGGGAATGCTCCTAAGCTGAAATGAGGACATTACGGCCAAAGGTTGCATCCTGAAAGGCAAACGTATCAAAGCATAGAACCTAAGAAACATGTGGGCAAAAGACCACGTAGCAGCCTTGCAGAGTTATTCAGCAGAAGCGCCATGACGTGCTGCCCACAGAGACCCACAGAGCTAGTAGAGTGAACAGAGACTGTACTTGGAACAGTAAGATCAGCCTGCATGTAAGCCAACGAGGCTTCCTTTTGTGAAAGGCCGGGTTCCTTGTAGGCTAGTGTCACAATTGGATCGTTGATATGGAATTTGGATACTACCTTAGGTTGGTATCCCTGTTTAGTCCAAAGATCGTCCAGTCATGATGAAATACCAAAAAGCGGGGAACGACAGTAGACTGCTTCCAAGTCAGAGACTCTTCAGGCTGAAGCGATGGCCAGTGGAAAGAGTCTTTGCGGTTAACCATTTGAGGTCTGCCATTTCCAGTGGTTCAAATGGAGGCTGTAGTAGGGCCTGAAGAACCAATGACAAATCCCAAGGAGCCACTGGAGGGATAAATGGAGGTTGGTATCTGAAGTACTCCCTGGAGTAAGTTATGAACATCCAGTAAGGGAGCAAGTCTCTTCTGAAACCAGATGGACAAAACCGACGTGAACTTTCAGAGAAGCAAGGCGAAGGCCCATGGCAAGGCCTGCCTGCAAGAAGGCCATAAGCCTAGGGATCCTAAGAGCCTTAGGATCATAGTGGCGATGAGCACACCACTGAAAGTTGGAGTGCCAGATATGATAATAAATGCAAGCTGATGATGGTTTGCAAGCATGCAGCGATTTTTTTAATAACCGCACTAGAAAATCCTTTTTCTCTTAGGATGGATGACTCAAGAGCCACACCGTCAGAGAGAAGCAAGGTAGGTCTGGATGGAGACAGGGACCCTGTGAGAGCAGATCTTGTCAAAGAGGTAGAGGGAAGGGCTTATCTATGGAGAGACACTGCAGGTTGGGGCTGAAATGCCAGTGGGCAGGTTGCCGGGGGTCAGAATACCGACCGGCATCCCGCTGTTTAGAATCCTGACAGGGGTCAGGATACACGCTAACCCTCACCCCCTTACCCCCTAACCCTTCTTTACTGTAGCATAATCCTAACCCTCCCCCCGAGCCTAACCTTAACTCTCCCCGGGGCGTGCCTAACCCTAACCCCCTCTCCCCGCAGCCTAAACCTAACCCCCCCCCCCCCCCCCCCCACACACACACACACACACACACACCACAGCCTAACTTTCATGCCACAGCCTAAATCTTACCTCCCCCCACGGCCCAGCAGTGACTTGATCAGGATCCTGTCTGTCGGGATGCCAGCGCTGGCATTATGATCCTATTATGATCAGCGTCAGGATTCAGGCGTTGTTATTTTGATGGCCAGTATCCTGACCTGATCCCCTCAGTACATACAGATGGAGTCGCGCTCATCTGATGCGGCTCCATCGCATAGCAGTGTTCCCAGCGTGACTAGGTGATATATCCGACTAGTCACGCCGGGAGCGCATAGAGGCGCTCCCATTCCAGTGAATGGGGTGCGTGCGCATCATAGATGCGCATGCACCCTGCACGCGGCGATAGGCGCGCCCGATGGAGCACAATTAGCGTGTCTCCATGTGTATTTAAAACACAAATATTTTCATTCACTTCTGAGTTTGCCTCATATCTATAAAGATAGCCTTTTTCACAAACTGAATTTACTGATTTTAACGCTTTGGGGGAACTCTACTAAACGACGATTTTGATCAATTTTAAATCGATCAAAATCGATGTTGTACTTCCAGGGCCAAAACACACACTATTAATATTCAAAAAGTAGCTAAAGTACTCAGCGTTGCCAGGGTTTACATTTTCCAGTTATTAAGTTATCAATGAGTTGGGTGTAACTATCAACATATTAAACAAGATTAGTAACTTAGCAGCTCTTCCAACACACACATGAGGTGTTTGCCCGGTGTTGTTTTGGGGTGTCCCCAGTAGCACTGATCCCTAGCTTTTCTTAAACCTCCTAATGATAATGTGTGGACCCCTTATTCAAAAGTAAAGCATTCAGTACCTTTAATACCAAGAAATAATGACACGGAGACTTGAATTTGGCAGAAAATTGTTAGCTATTTATTGTACCCTAACCATTAGAAAACCTGTAAAATGAAAATTTTAGTTAACATGCCGATTCAGCCGGCATATGGTGGCAGAAAAAAGAACGGCTATATTCAACTGACGATAACCTCAAAACATTAAATTTCCAAACGATCCTAATTTAACACAAACTATAAAATAGGTAATAGGTGCCCGACTCAGACCCCCACGGTGACTACCCACCCTGATGGGTGATGACGCTGCCCCCGGACGGGTGGTCAAGCGGCCTTAAAAGTCAATGGAGGTGAGTGCACCTAAACCACACCAAACTGTAAATCACTGCAACTAACAAGACAAACTACAACCTGCCGTTCTTTTCCGCCAACAAATAGCCAACGATAAAACCATACTAACAATTCAAAGCCAAGGCACTCCGTGCCAGAACCTCTACCAAACAGGGTGGGAGGGCGGGAAGGCAATTCAGCAGCAAGAGAGACGAAGCTGGCCTAGCAGTCCCTATATATACTGAACCCTCCCCTCTCTAACATGTGCTGTACTTTTCCTCACAGTTAGGTCCACCCCTCACAGGAGGTTTAACTCTCTCTATTCCTATGCAGTCATTTCGCTCTCCTAAACCTCCTAATGATAATGTGTGGACCCCTTATTCAAAAGTAAAGCATTCAGTACCTATAATACCAAGAAATAATGACACGGAGACTTGAATTTGGCAGAAAATTGTTAGCTATTTATTGTACCCTAACCATTAGAAAACCTGTAAAATGAAAATTTTAGTTAACATGCCGATTCAGCCGGCATATGGTGGCAGAAAAAAGAACGGCTATATTCAACTGACGATAACCTCAAAACATTAAATTTCCAAACGATCCTAATTTAACACAAACTATAAAATAGGTAATAGGTGCCCGACTCAGACCCCCACGGTAACTACCCACCCTGATGGGTGATGATGCTGCCCCCAGATGGGTGGTCAAGCGGCCTTAAAAGTCAATGGAGGTGAGTGCACCTAAACCACACCAAACTGTAAATCACTGCAACTAACAAGACAAACTACAACCTGCCGTTCTTTTCCGCCAACAGCGAAAGACTCCTCCCCAGAGTCTTCGCACCGCCACCATACCCTCAACCTAACTCCTGCAACACCAGAAACAGATCCTCCAGGAAAAGCATCATCCCCTCTTTGGACAGATGCACACCATCAGGCCGAAAAAAAGGTGACTGTCACGAAACCGAATCCTAGGGTGGCGAACCACTTTGCCTCCGTGGGTCAACACCCACTTCGCCACCGCCCCATTCACCTTTTGCCTGGCCTCATCAATTAGGCGACCGTCCGCCACACCTCGCCAACTCAACCTTGGCACCATCATAGAGAACACCAAGACACAATTGGTCCACGCTGCGGCCACACTGGCCAGATCCTTCATCATGGCCCACCGCAGCTCCAAAGATGTCCTCTTCCCCAGGCCGTTGCCACCTAAATGGACAACCAGCACCCTAGGGACTCCATGCTCGCTGACCTGACTGACCAATCTATTCTTCAGATCTTTCCACATCATCCCCCGCCAACCAAGTCAACGAACGCCATGAGCCCTAGGAAACATCTGTGCCCCCTCCGAGGCCAAAAACCTGGCTGCCCAGTACACATAAGAGTGGCCAACCACCCAGATTGCCAAATCATCTTCTACCCAACCTGAAGAGAAGGAAAGGGGTAAAGAATCGGTTAATAAGAATCTAAAACAGAGTTTATTAAACGCATTAACCTGAAGGATCTGCCAAAAGAAAAAATAGGGTTTTCGTGTCTTGCAGAAGTCACGGCCTAGCCGATCTGCACAAGCTTCCAGCCAATGGAAGCAGAACATAAACACACAACCGGAAAAGTCAAAATAATATAAGGAAAATAAACGGGGGGGGGGGTATAAAATGGGAAAAAACATGTAATAAGAACTCAGCTGGAGGTGAAAGCGTAAAAACCTGCTGAGGGACTTTGATTTGAACTGATCAGCTGAATTGTAGATTAGAATTCAGTCCGTCAAGTCAGGCAAAAAATCGCAAAAGAACTCCAGACCCCCGCTGCCAGCAGCGGCGAGTAGCTAATCCCTGAGTAGGATAAACAGGGGAGACAAACAGACACACTACACAAGGACGTACTGAACTTCACGACATGAACTTATACAACTACAATTAAACAGAACCGTTAGTCAAACAAACAAATCATGTAACGGGGCGAATATATCGTCTGTAACTCGACGACTTCCATCGTCCCACGGCCTGGATTTCCGCCACGGAAAGCACTGCCGACGCAGCCGACGTCGCAGCCCCGATGCGGAAGGAATGCGTCCCGAAAGCAGCGGGTGGAAGGCCCAAGCTCGCCAGACAGCGACTCGACGTCCAACGAAACTGATATTTCGTCAAAGGTAAACCGTCATAATGCAGCAGCCACGACCCCTGCCCACTGGGCCGAACCGCTGCATATTTCGATGCCAACCTCACTGGGCAAATGCTCTCCTCCAGCGACGGGACCAAGGTGACCCATCGCCCTCCACCTACCTAGTCCATCTTAGAGCGACGCCATCTGCACAGCAAGGACCTCTCACCCACCACCACGTCAACCAGAAGCATGCGCGAGTCAGCCCGCTTGGATGGCGCTACCAGCTCCGAAACCCGAAAGGCTCCATGGTAAGCCATGGAGAACGCCAACCGGAACAAAAGCGATTCAAAAATTGACGACACGACCCCGCCAACCGCCTTGATGACAGCCGTTAGCAAGGCTGCATCGATGGGCCGACGCCTATCAGGTGGCGTTGGCGCCACGCCCACCCCCCCTTTCATCGCCTTAACCAGAAGCTCGCTCTTCGTCAGGTCAGGGACACCCTTGGTTTTATTAAAAACGAAATCCCTGCCAAGTACCGGGACACCACCGCTCTGGACCTACCCGTGACAAAAAGCCGCCAAATAAAAGAAAGCATCATCCGATGCCCGCTCTTACCTTTCTGGCTACTTCCTCGGACAAACTCTTCCCACTCTCTCCGAGCTTGACCGTGAGCCTTGAGCGTGTTCGGAGCCACTGAGCGCATCCCTAGACCCTCCAGTCTGGTCCGATCACCTGCCAGACATAACCGGGACATTGAAACCCCCGCTCATCGGCCTCGGGTGCCAACAAACTAAATCTCTCCCACTGACCGCGGGACCACGCGTCGGCAATTCCGTTCTCAAGTCCTGGGACATGCTGCGCGCGGAACCATACGTTATTATGCAAGCATGTCAGCAGCAATCGGCCAAGCACCCTCAGAACCACCAGCGACTTCGCCCTCTGGTTGTTGATCGCATGCACCACGCCCAGATTGTCACATCTAAACAAAATGCTGTGATGAGCCAGACGATCGCCCCAAACCTCTAGCGCCACCATAATGGGGAAAAGCTCCAGCAGCAAAAGGTCCTTAGTGAAACCTTCGCGCTGCCATTCCTCAGGCCACGCACCAAGACCCCTCTAGGTAGCAGCCGAACCCAGAGGAACCCGCCGCGTCGGTAAACAGCTGTAACCAAACGCTGTCGACCGTCGGGGCCAGCCAGATACGTTGAAATCCTCCAGGAACGAGGCCCAAAAGGCCAAATCCCTCTTAATCTCGGAGGACAAGCGGATGAAATGATGCGGCCTGGCACACCCCGCAGTCGCCCTTTCCAGCTTCCGGCAGAAAACCCCGCCCATCGGGATCACCCGACAAGCAAAGTTCAGCAGGCCCAGCAAGGACTGCCCCTGCCGCAGCATGAGTTTTCGCGCCGTACGAACTGGCAGATAACCTCGCGTAGCTTCGCAACCTTGGCCTGAGGAAGGCGACACGATCCCGCCACTGTGTCGATTTCAATCCCCCAGAACGACAACAGGAAACCGGCCCCTCCGATTTATCCTCGGCCACAGGAACACCAAAGTGAAAAAACAGCGCTCGGACGCTGAACAGCAAGTCGCTGCAGCGCGGCAAATTCGCCGGTCCCACACACAGGAAATCATCGAGGTAATGCGTAACTCCATGACCCCTTGAAGAAGACTCCACGCACCAATGTAAAAATGTTCTAAAACCGCTCAAAAACGAACAGGAAACGGAACATCCCATCGGCAAACATTTGTCAATTAAATACTCTGCTCCTATTCGAAAACCCAGAAAACGGACTGAGTCCGGATGCAACGGGAGCAACCGAAACGCGGATTCCACCTCGATCCTAGCCATCAGGGCACCAGGGCCGTAACTACGAACCAACTCCAGCGCCTCATCAAACGACTGGTACACCACCGAGCAGTGAGCCGGTGGTATCGCGTCGTTAACCGACGACCCTGACGGGTAAGAAAGATGCTGAATGAGCCGAAAGGCACCTGGAGTCTTCTTGGGGACTAACCCCACTGGGGAAATGACCAAGTCATTCACTGGGGGCGAGCTAAACGGGCCCTCCATCCTACCCATGCGCACCTATTTATCCACTTTCTCGCGCAAAATGGACGGCAAGGCGCGGGCGAACTGCAAAGACCTGAAAGCCCTAACAAAGACTTCGCCCGCAACAGGCAGGCGGAAGCCAAACTTAAAACCTTGAAACAAAAACTGGGCGTCCGTAATATTCGGATACCAATCCAACCATTTGGACATGGCGTCCAGATTAATTGGCGTTGGGGCCCTGCGGAGCGATCCGGCTCGCGCCGGGTCTTGCGTAGCTTCGCTTTCCCATCGCGCCTTGCCGGTTTCCCTTAAAACAGTTGGAGGCCGGGTGGAAGCCGCCGCACTGCAAGCACGAATGTCGAAACCGACACTGTTTGCCGAAGGAACAGGACGCGTTATTAAACGCGAAGCACTTCCCCTTCGCGGCGGCCTGCCCACTTCCGCGGACGGCCAACCTACCTTGCTTACCCTGTCCCCCTTCCGCGATACTCGCCTGAGCGGACGACCTCGCGCGTAGCCCGTCCGCCGCCGTATTCCGGGGCTCCTTTGCGGTTCGAGAAGCCCGGGTAACCTGGAGCCAGACTTCCACGAACTTGCAACCGAAGTCAATAATCTGTAAGCAGTCCTGCTTCTCTCGGAACTTCTCATCATACATCCGCCATTCAAGACCTGCCGATGTGCGCTGCATATCGTGTATCAAGTGCAGGTATCGCATGACGTTCATATGCTCGTCAGGCCTATCTTCCAGCTAACACGCCGCAAAAGACGCAAAACCCGGCAAGCCAGTCGTCGAAAGTTCGAAAAGCCTCAGCTCCGATGCCTTTCTTAGACGTCGCTGCCTTATACTTCGTAGTCGCCCCTGCAGATCTTCCTACGGCAGCAATCCCGCAACCCCCTCAAAACTGCCGTATAATCACAGTGGACTACCCCAGGCAAATCGCAGCGCTTCTTGGCCCTGCGAGCGTCCTCGCTAAGCCGCTTGCGTCTCTTCCGCCTCTCCTGCTGTCCCGCCGCCCTCTTGGCGTACTTCGTCGCACGCTTTTTTGCCCTAGTCGTGCTACTGACGACAGGGATGAAGAAGAGGAGGATCTGAGAGAACTGGAGCGCATGCTGGACCCCGACGCCGGCTGGTCAACCTCACCTGACGCTGACGACTGCTCGGACAGGGCGTCTTCCGGTGTGGAAACTTCGCAATCCTCATCATCGCTAGCGTCCAGCTCCGCCACTCCGCGATCCCCTGAAAATGAAAACAAAGCACGGGTCCCGGAAGCCACTCCCGGGGCATGCCTAGCACTCTGGGGCAAAGACGTCCCCACCTCGCGACCGCTCTCCGTCCGTACCGGACGGTGTCCCAAGTGCGCCGCGGCAACCCCCAGGTCACGGCAAGCGCGCGCTATTCCCTGAGCCGCTGACCCGTGCTGCGAACCGGATGCCCCCGCTTCATTGCGCGCGCCGGAATGCCTTGCTACCCCCGGGGACGCTGCCGCGGCCAAAGGGCCCAATGCCGCCGCCACCATCGACAGAGCCGACGCCAGCTCACTGGAAGCCGCCTGACTTCCCCAAAATTCGTTGCCGGCCCCAGCGGGAGCCCCCGCCGAAGCCGGCGAACCTCTCCTGACCCGCCGGCCGGCAGTCGCTGACAAGGGGCCCGTCGACTCAAGCCCTGCCCGTCTCGCTGGTGAGCCACTGGCCCCCCTGATTACCATTGGCGGGGTTCCTCACCAGTCATCATGCCTAACCGGCACCTGCCGGCCCTCCCTACTGCTGCTGCGCCTGGCACCTGCCCCCCCGCGCTCGCCCTCCCCCCGCAGGCCGGAGCTCCCCCCGCCTGCCGGGAAGGCATCTCTGCGGGGCTCCATGCAGGTGTTCATGATCCTATGGCGTGTCCCCCCCCGCCGCCGCTCCCTGCCGGACTCCGGCTGTAATGGAGGCAGCAGGGGAGACACTGACACTGGCGGCGCCGCTGCGCGCACACGTGCGCGAACGGCGCCACTGGCTGAGTGCGCGGGCGTGCACGCACCTCGTGCGCGCGTCCCGCCGCTACCCGCTGCCGTCCCCTCCGCCTCTGTGCCACCAACAGGGTCCGCCGGACGAGGCCCCGCGATAGGCCTCGTCCGACCCGCCGCCGCACTCCGTCCACCCCGGCCCCCTCGCCCGGCATCACTCCGCGGCCGAGGCAAGGGGGACGGGTGGGAAGACGGAATGGGAGCTCCTGGAGGCCGGCCGCCCCCGGCACGCGCGCCCGCGGATGCCTATACTCGGCAACGGCGCCTCACCCTCAAGCAGTGAAGGTGAAGGCCGACGCCTGGCCACCTCCGGACGGCTCCCCCGTGTCCCCGGCCCCCCCTGCCGCCCGCGGCCGGAGGTACAAAAGTATGTAGGAGGGGGAGATGAGAGAGGAGGGTGAAGGGCCCTGATGCTCAGTACTGCTATAAACAGTGAAAATGTGCCCAGTAAAAGTATGAAATTGAACTCTAAACAGCCAGCTAAGCAAAACCAGTGCAAGTGCAAAACAGTCACACTCACCAGAAGGCAATTCAGCAGCAAGAGAGAATACAGTGCAATGCAAAGCTAAAGTAAAACTAGCTAAAAGTCTAGTGATTCTCCAATGCAGTACTCACCAGAGGCAATTCAGCAGCAAGAGAGACCAAGCTGGCCTAGCAGTCCCTATATATACTGAACCCTCCCCTCTCTAACATGTGCTGTACTTTTCCTCACAGTTAGGTCCACCCCTCACAGGAGGTTTAACTCTCTATTCCTATGCAGTCATTTCGCTCTCCTTCTGTTCAGTTTTATAATTTCATTTCCATTGCAATATGGGTTTAAAGTTTTAATTCTGTTGTCAATGTTGATATTCCAAAGCTGCCTAGTGTACACCAATGGTAGGTCCAACTGGGACCCCAACCCCCTACTCTTCTGGGATGCAATATTACAACTCTGGGAGTTTTCCTCAAAACCCATCCAGTGAAATGCCCAGAACTGACTAACTGGGTCAAAGTTTTTCCTGGTGCATTCAAACTGGGAGGTCAAACTGGGACTCTAACGCCCCTAAAACCTGGCCAGGATCCAATTAGACCACCTTATGTTGGTTTCATCTCAATCAGTGCCTATACGCAAGGATCAGCCTGCAGTATGGATCTTTGTTTTGTATGATTTCCACTGAAGTGGACATACGGTATGATATTACAGTACATCCACTGAGGGTGAAAAAAATGTGTATTTTATCAAAACATTTACCATATTATGCTCTAAATGTTACTTTCATTGAATTTATTTTTGTACCTGCTCTGCTATCTTTGAGTAAAAATGTTTTACAATGTTTCCTGAAGTGCTGGTGAAATTTTCTGAACCAGTTTATTTTTACCTTATTGTTTTTGTAGAAATTAAAAACTGCCACGAGGTGGCATAATTCTAATTTTGGTAAAATTCATAAGAAGAGGCAACAATGCAGTACCGATGTGAAAAGATAGTTTCTCTGGGAGATAAAGAGGGTACAATTTTGGAGCTATTGAATTTACCCCCATGAGTATTCAATTGCGGGACGTTTTCGCCTCTACACTTCTTATTATTAGTGAAAAGGCATTGGCGAAAAATGCCTCAAAAATGTTGAAAACGGACCACGTTTTCACAGGTGCATGTGCGAAAACATGTGGATTCACCAATGCACGTTTTTCGCTACTGCCTAATGTTTCTCCTAGGTGAAAAAACGGCCCTATTTGACTACCCCCCAAAGATTTAAGTTAAAAACCGCTGTTCGCTGTAGCCACTTCTATGCATGAAAGTGTTAAAAAAAAAAAAAAATATATATATATATATATATATATATATATCACACTTGCCTACTTTTGAAAAGTTTTTTCAAGGAGATTATAGGAGTGCCATTGAGGGTGTGTGTCATGTTCCACCCAAAGGGGCGTATCTAGCTCCACTCATGGGCGTATCTATTTCCACTCAGCAGTGTTTCCTGCAGTGGCAGGTGAAAACTATAGTACAAAGAGCAGCATACCATAGAGGGTGATATAGTGTGAACACAGTGAGTAGGCTACATATCACCCTGCATACCCTTCTCACTATATACATATTATATCATCCTACATACCCTACTCACTATATACATATGATATTATATCATCCTGCATAACCTACTCACTATATACATATTATATCATCCTGCATACCCGACTCACCATATACATATTACATCATCCTGCATACCCTACTCACTATATACATATTAGGGAAGCGTTCAGCATCCCGGTTGTCATGCCAGTGGTCATGTGACTGATGCTGGAATCCCATCACTGCTCAGGAAACCAACGTCGGATCACCGACAGCCAGGATGCCAAAGGTGAGTATCGGGGTTCACGGTTAGGCCTGGGGGAGAGGGTTAGAGTTAGACATTAGGGGGGGATTAGGCACCGGGGGGGGGGGGGTTAGCCCAAGCTGCCACCACAGAGGGTTAGCCATAGCTGCCCCAACCCCCCCTGAGGGTTTGGGTGGGGGGTTTGAAATACTTAGCCCTTAGCCCAACACATTAGCCCTTAGCCCATAAATAAATACACCCATACCACCTCCAATACACCTGATAAAGTAGAGACTACTATAGGGCCCCCTGCAAAATGCACTCAGACTCTAGTGACCAATATACATGAAGGGATCATTCTCGTTACTGATATACACAACACGAACTATTATACTGACCAATATCAATGCATGAACCATCTACTGCCTTATATACACTTTCAAGCAAAAATTTGTTTCATAGCTATACAAACCTGACATAAACCAATCTATTCTACTTCTTGTTAGGGAGTAATAAGAAAACAACCGAATTAGTGGGCTGGACTGCCAAACTCTGACATTTTTTTAAAGCGCCAATCATTTACAAGGCATGGTTTTGCCTTGTAAATGATTGCCACTTTAATAAAACATCCAAGTTCGACTAGCAACCCACATCTCTGTCCAACTCAGACGGGATTACGGCCCTCATTCCGAGTTGATCGCTCGCTAGCTGCTTTTAGCAGCATTGCAAACGCAAGGCCACCGCCCTCTAGGAGTGTATCTTAGCTTAGCAGAATAGCGAACGAAAGATTAGCAGAACTGCTCGAAAATCTTTTCCTGCAGTTTCTGAGTAGCTCCAGACCTACTCCTAGATTGCGATCACCTCAGTCCGTTTAGTTCCTTGTTTGACATCACAAACACGCCCTGCGTTCGGCCAGCCACTCCCCTGTTTCCCCAGCCACTCCTGCGTTTTAGCCTGACACGCCTGCGTTTTTTAGTACACTCCCGGAAAACGCTCAGTTACCACCCAGAAACACCCACTTCCTGTCAATCACTCAACGATCAGCAGAGCGACTGAAAAGCGTTGTTCGACCCTGTGTAAAATTGCTTCGTTTTGTGTGAAATTACTTGGCGCGTGCGCCCTGCGGCCCATACGCATGCGCATAACAGCCGGTTTTTATCCTGATCGCTATGCTGCGAAAAACGGCAGCGAGCGATCAACTCGGAATGAGGGCCTACATCCGGCTCCAGTACATCTTCATTAGGTTTATAGGCTATGTCTGCAGCACAGTTAGTGATTTCATTAAGAAGTTCAAAGGCTATAGAATTGCAAATATAAATAAATTGAAAACCTCATATGAGAAATGATAGGACACCGACAAGTAAAGTTCATAGGCAGTGTCAGCATATCTCACAATCAGGAGCGGATCTAGGCACGGGAAAGCAGAGCGGGCGCCCGGGGTGCTGCGGCCCACGGGCATGACCGCAGTCACCCGCGCAGGTGCCTACCACCCACCTGCAGCCCGCACTCCGGCTGCAGCAAGCGCCGTGGGCAGTGTGGGTGCCCGCTACAACCGGCTACATTTTCAGACAGACACTAGAGGTCATAATTGACCTCTAGTGTCTATGCGGCGCTGCTATGGGAGAGATGTCAGCGGCAGCAGCGGACGGGAAGCAGGAGCGGGGCTGGTAAGCATTGTTTTTCTTTCTTTTTTCTTTAGTGTTTGTAAGTGGTGCTACAAGGAGGCATCTCTACTTGCGGCACATCAAATGGGGCACATCTAAGGGGGCATAACTACAGGGGCATCTCTACTGGGGGCACATCTAAGGGGGCATAACTACAGGTACATCTCTACTGGGGGCATATATAATGGAGACAAATCCACAGGGGGAATCTCTACCAGGGGCAAAGCTATGGGGGCATTACTACAGCGGCATCTCTACTGGGGGCACATCTAATGGGGGCAAATCTACTGGGGGCACACCTAAGGGGGCATAACTTCAGGGGCATGTGTACTGGGGGCATAACTACTGGGGCATCTCTACTAGGGGCACATCTAATGGGGCAAATCTACTGGGGGCACACCTAAGGGGGCATAACTTCAGGGGCATGCCTACTGGGGGCATAACTACTGGGGCATCTCTACTAGGGGCACATCTAATGGGGCAAATCTACTGGGGGCACATCTAAGGGGGCATAACTTCAGGGGCATCTCTACTGGGGGCACATCTATGGGTGCATAACTGGGGGCACAACTACAGGGGCCATGCCCCTTCCCTATGAAGCCATGCCCCTATTTTTTAAATGTGACTTTGGCGCGCACTAACCCTGTTTTACCTGTTGGGGGGGCGCCAAAGGAAACTTTTGCCCTGGGCGCCACAAGGTCTTAAACCGTCCCTGCTCACAGTGGCAGCAGCAGTGAAAATTTAAAAAACAAATAATTAGTTAGTACTCGTTCCCTGGCTAAAAGAATTTAGCACTTTGGTTCTCAAACTTTTTATGAATCAAGCTCCCTAGCATATCAGAAATTTTTCATGGCACTTCTCGGGTATAAGTTTCTTAGGGGTTTATTCAATTGAAGTCGGATCCATTCCGACATTAATTTTTTCGGAATGGATCCGACCTGGGCTATTCAATGCAATATCAAATCGACTTTAAAAAAAGTCGAATTGAGATGCGGGAGCTGAGACGGGGGAGAGCCGCGGGCAGACGGGGGAGAGCAGCGCTACAGCAGCGGCTATATAGTCTCTGCCTCTCCCCGCATCACAGCTGCCGCTCACACTAGCGTCCACCCGGCTCCAGCTCTGCTGTGAGCGGTGGCTGTGACACATCCTCCGGCGCTGCTCTCCCCATCTGCCCGCAGCTCTCCCCGTCTCTGCTCCCGCATCTCACTTCGACTTTTTTTAAAGTCGAATTGAGATGCCCCTTTTTCGACACAAGCACGCGGATCGGCAGCTATTCCGCCGATCCATGTGCTTTTCGACAAGTCGAATTCCTCGACTTGTCAAATAATTTGGGGTTAGAATGAATAGGTCGGAACCCCTTCCGACCTAAAAAGTCGAAAACTGACGTCTTTTCGACAGACGCCAGCTTTCGACAGGAATTGAATATACCCCTTAATGGGAAATTCAGAAAAAATTCTGACCAAAAAAAAAGTAAATTGTGTTTCTCTGGCTGGGTCCACAGGATTATCCACAGGATAACATTGGGATATTGTCGAGCGACAGCGAAAATGGCACCAACACGGTCACGAGCTTTCTGGCCTCCCAGGATGCATTGGGGCCTCCACTATATAGTCCCGCCCACTGACTCAGTCAGATCAGTTTTTTGCTTGGTGCGGCAGGAGCCGCATGGTCACAGGGCTGCTGTGAAAGCAGCCTCAAGTTTTCATTACTTTATTTTTATAGACTTACTGTTTTTGTTTGAGCGACTTCTCTTAACAGCGTCTTAAACGTGTATTAGAAAGAGTCGCTCCAACAACTCCCCACCGGGTCGCAACAACGCTTACCTTCGCGGTACAGTGCTGTCTCGACGGGCGTCTGTGTCGGATGTTCTAGCAGGTCCAGCAGACGTTACCAGGCTGTGGCCGGAGCATGGGGAGACAGTGAGTATATGGACTTCCTCTTACTAGAGGGGTCAGGACACAGCTACGCTGATTTGGTGGAGACTACAAACAGCGTGTTGATGCGCCGAACATCTCGAGTGTGACAGCACTACGCTCCGGGGATCATAGGCGCCAGGACTAGGTGAGGCCGCGATCCTGGGAGTTTAAGTCAACAGGGGGTTTCAGACGCTCTCCTGGCCGTCCCTCCTCCGAGTTCATGGCCAGTTCCCGCGGGTCTCTCGTTTCATGAACTGAATGATCTCTCTTCCGGCTCAGACGCTACCACGAGGGTACTCGGTCGCAGCTTAGACGCTGCGGTTGTGTACACTGGATATAAACCCGCCCAGACCGAGTCGCAGGCCTTTAGTGTCTGCATGCACGTGGAGTCGCTCAGCGTCCGTGTCCGTTGGTGAGCGTCCGTGTCCGTTATCAGTTACCAAGAGCGGCAGTGTACACCAGTAGCGTCTGAATCCACTCAGCGTCTTTCGAGCGTCTTTGCTTGGATATGGAAGTGTGGTGAGTCTCCCTGTATCCCGCTCCCTGGAGGCAGGGTATACAGTACTAAAAATTCCTTCTACTTCTTAGTGTGCACTGTTAATTTTTAGTACCTATTGCATATGAGACCTGTATATTACTGTGTTTTCTGCATGTTATGTTGAAAAAGAACCAGTTAAACAGAAGTACAAATTTCCTACTTATGTATAAGTTATTATGGAGGTTGTATTCTCATATGACAATGTCTAATGCTTTAACATGTGACTGACTGCTAGTATGTGTGCTGACTTTTCTGTGTAATGTCAGTCCTGTTCTGACCCTCAAATCAGGTGCACTGTGGTCAGATTGATTTCACCTCTATATACTGATTATAGGGTGTGGTTCAGTCACAAAATTGTGTAGTCAATATCAGAAAAAATGTCTGTGAGCGGCAAAAGTGATGAGGAGAATTTGTCAAGCACTCCTACAGCCCTAACATGCTTATCTTGTCAGTCAGGGGTAATTGATATGATTCAATTGGTCACTTATGAGGGTTTGTGTGCAAACTGTTTCGCTTTTCAGCGAAGTAAAAAACAGGAGTTAGTTCAACCTCCAGTAGAGCCACCATGGAATATGTTCGCAAAGACTCTGTCTTCAATAGCGGACAGGTTAGCTCCAGTAGCACCACCTCAGGGGTTAGGTTACACTATGAACCCATACATGCAGCTCCCTTCCTATGGTTTGGTTCCAGTAGCCTCTACAAGCAACCAAGGGGTAGGTAAGACTAAGACAGATACGTCTGTATGGCAGACTACACAAGAGGATACATCGGATGATGATGCGGAAACAATAGATTCAACTCCGTATGATGATCAGTCGCAGAGCTTTAGTTCAGATGATGTAGCTGAACTCATTAATGCAGTAAAGGCTGTGCTTTCTCTGGAAGAACCAGCCAAGACAGCGTTAAAAGCAAAAGCACCTGTATTCAAACGAACAAAGTCAGTGAAAGCTGAATTTCCAGCGTCAGAGGAGTTGACGGAAATAATGGATGAGTCTTGGGCAGCGCCCGGTAAAAAGTATAAGATTCCTAGGAGATGGGATTCTTATTATCCATTTCCTGCTGGAGATTGTTCGAAGAGAGAAGTTCCTCCAAAAGTAGATGCACATGTTCTGCGACTCGTGCACAAATCTGCTTTGCCACTGTCATCTACCTCTTTGAATGATGTCACAGACAGGAGGGTAGAGAGCCTATTGAAAAATATTTTTTCTCTTGTGGGTGCAGTGGTAAGACCTGCTATGGCTTCGGCCTGGGTAGCAAAGGCAATGGGCGAATGGATAGAGGAACTAGAGAATGACATCCCCTCTCCTACTAGGGAGCAAGAGGATCGTCTTTGCCGTTTAAGACAATCTGCCCAGTATTTAGAAGAAGCAGCCATTGATGTAGGCACTGTTGCTTCTAAAGCTTCAGCCCTGGCAGTAGTCGCTCGCAGAGCAGTCTGGCTACGGACCTGGAAGGCAGATGCGGAGTCCAAGAAGGAATTGGAAGCATTGCCTTTCATGGGTAATATATTATTTGGAAAACCTTTATCGGATATCCTAGAGTCAGAGGCTGAATCGAAGAAGGTCAGATTTCCGGCTACCTACAACCCTAAGTCCAAGGGTTTAAAATTTTGCTCATTTCGCTGGCAAAGCAAAGCGAAAGGTAAAGAGGAGCCTAAACAACCCCAGTTTAAATCCAGGGGTAAGAAGCAGTGGGCTAGCAAAAAGCCAGCTTCCAAACCTGAACAAAAGCCCTCAGCCTGAAGAGACGGGCCTCCGCCTGGAGGATTCCAGGGTTGGGGGCCGACTCCTGCAATTTGCACACACATGGCAACAGTCAACAACAGATGCCTGGGTGCAGAAGGTAGTATCTCAGGGGTATAGGTTCCCATTCAGGAGGCAGCCTCCTCAAAGATTTTTTTGCACCAGCCCGTCTCGTATAGAGTCGAAGGCCAATGCCCTGCAAGAAGCAGTCCAAAAATTACTGCAGTCAGGTGTGATTGTCCCAGTACCTCCATCACAAAAGGGACAGGGGTATTACTCCAATCTGTTTCTAATCCAGAAACCAAATGGGTCATATCGACCAATTCTAAATCTGAAGATGTTGAACAATTACATATGGATCCCGAAGTTCCACATGGAGACGTTACGCTCCATAATGTTGGCTATGGAACCAGGAGACTATATGGTATCTCTGGATGTGCGGGATGCTTACCTACATGTGCCTATAGCACTATCACATCAGTGTTACCTCAGGTTTGCCATCCTCAAGGAACACTTCCAGTTCCAAGCTCTGCCCTTCGGGCTAGCTACAGCACCCAGGGTGTTTACCAAGATCATGGTGGTTATGGCAGCTTGTCTGCGCAAACAAGGGATAAGAATATTCCCATACCTAGACGACCTATTAATCTTAGCACAGTCGCAAGATTTACTGTTGAGCCATCTCCAACAGACGATAGTTTGTTTACAGAGACACGGGTGGCTCATAAATTGGGAGAAGTCGTCCCTGAATCCATCACAGCGGATGGTTCATTTGGGAGCCATATTGGATTCAGACCTACAGAGAGTTCTCTTACCAGAGAAGATAATAGTCAAGGTGCAGGTCATGGCTCAGGAAGCGTTGCAAGCCCAGACAATGTCAGTCCATGCAGCAATGCGACTGTTGGGTCTGATGGTATCAACGTTCGACATGGTGGAATATGCGCAATTCCACTCCAGACCATTGCAGCATCTCATTTTGACAAAATGGAACGGAAATCATCAAACAATAAAGAAGCAGATGATAAAGATTCCAGTAAATGTAAAAAGGTCTCTAGCATGGTGGCTACAGACAGACCATTTAAACAAGGGGAGACCCTTTTGGATAAAAGAGTGGCAAGTCCTGACGACAGATGCCAGCCTGCAAGGTTGGGGGGCGGTATTCGGAAGCCTATGGTTCCAGGGAAAATGGACCGCAAGGGAAAGTCGCCTGCCGATAAAATTGTTAGAAATAAGAGCCATTTACTTGGCCCTAGTTCAGGCAAAGGACAATCTACAAGGAAGACCAGTCCAGATCCGCTCAGACAATGCGACGGCAGTAGCATACCTAAATCATCAAGGAGGGACTCACAGCAAGAGTCTGATGGAGGAAGTAACTCCCATTCTAAAGTGGGCAGAACTCCATCTCCCAGCATTGTCGGCAGTATTTGTCCCGGGTGTACTAAATTGGGAAGTGGATTTTCTCAGTCGGCACACCATTCAGGAAACCGAATGGGCACTACACCCAGAAGTGTTTCAGACACTGGTGAACAGATGGGGTCTACCGGAGATAGACCTTATGGCGTCTCGTCTAAACAACAAAGTTCCGAGGTACGGATCAAGAACAAGGGACCCAGGAGCAGTCCTGGTAGACGCACTGTCAGTAGAATGGAGGTTTCAGCTGGCATATCTGTTCCCTCCAATATCTCTGTTACCCAGAGTAGTGAGAAAGATAAAACAGGCAAAAGGAGCAATCATTCTAATAGCTCCAGCTTGGCCAAGAAGGCATTGGTACACAGATCTGTGGAGAATGTCCGTGGAAGCACCGATACTGCTCCCTCAACGTCCAGATCTGTTAATGCAGGGTCCTTGTTGTCACAGTCATCTGGATCGCCTGTCTTTGACGGCGTGGCTGTTGAAACCTCTATCTTAGAGGCTAAAGGATTTTCAAAGCAAGTAATCCAAACCATGCTTAGAGCAAGAAAGCCTTCTTCGGCCCGTGTATATCATAGAATATGGCAAGCCTATATTCATTGGTGTTCTGGAAAAAATTACAATCCAAGAGCCTTTAAAGTAGCTAGAATTTTGGATTTTCTGCAGGCAGGAGTGGATAAGGGGTTGAAGGTTGCTTCCTTGAGGGTGCAAGTCTCAGCGTTGACTGTATGGTTTCAGCAGAAGATTGCTGACCTACAGGATGTACGTACTTTTTTCCAAGGAGTAGTACATATTCAACCTCCATTTGTTCCTCCTGCAGCTCCCTGGGATTTGAATTTAGTTCTTAAATTTCTCCAGGGTCCTTTGTTTGAACCACTTGAGAGAGCAGATCTTAAGTGGTTAACGGTTAAAGTTCTTTTTTTACTGGCAATGGCGTCAGCCAGAAGAGTGTCAGATTTAGGAGCATTATCATGTAAGTCTCCTTTCCTAAGTTTTTTTCCAGACAGAGCAGTTCTCAGAACGAGATCTAGTTATCTTCCAAAGGTGGTGTCAAAGTTTCACCTGAATGAAGAGATTATAGTCCCAGCTTTTCAGGTATCGGGACTATCTGCGGGAGAAGCGTCACTGGACGTGGTCCGGTCTTTAAAAATCTACATAGATCGTACTAGTGCCATCAGGAAAACAGATTCCCTCTTCATCCTCTACGGATTCCATAGGAGATGTTGGCCTGCTAGTAAACAGACGCTGGCGAGATGGCTCCGAATGGTAATATCTGAAGCTTATTCTCATGCAGATCTCCCTATTCCGGCTAATGTCTCTGCACACTCTACACGTAAGGTAGGTCCTTCTTGGGCAGCACAACAGGGTGCATCAGCAGAACAGATATGTAAGGCAGCCACATGGTCTTCCATAAACAAATTCATCAGACATTATGCCTTGGATACTTTTGCCTCTCATGACGCAGACTTCGGGCGAAAGGTCCTCCTGTGCAATCAGGAGCGTCCCCACCACTAAAATGGCTTTGGGAATCCCAATGTTATCCTGTGGATAATCCTGTGGACCCAGCCAGAGAAATGAACGTTATGGTAAGAACTTACCGTTGATAACGTGATTTCTCTTATGTCCACAGGTATCCACAGGGATCCCACCCGGACGCATCTGATTTGAGGATCTAGACAAACACTAAAAACCTCTTCCTTCTTGTATGGAAGGGTGTGCATGTGTGTTCTTATCGCCTGTACAGGTCTCTACCTAATGTTCCTGCCTATAATCGCTGTGGAAAGAACTGATCTGACTGAGTCAGTGGGCGGGACTATATAGTGGAGGCCCCAATGCATCCTGGGAGGCCAGAAAGCTCGTGACCGTGTTGGTGCCATTTTCGCTGTCGCTCGACAATATCCCAATGTTATCCTGTGGATACCTGTGGACATAAGAGAAATCACGTTATCAACGGTAAGTTCTTACCATAACGTTCATTTATATGTCATCCCTAGGCTTATGTGCTGAGGGACAGGATTCACTTCTGTTTGTCCACATATGTATATGACTGGCAGCCACCAGCACTAGTTTTGCCTATTACATTGACCATAAATAATTCGAAACGGGTCTGGACCAAACCAAGGCACCCCTTCAAGTGCATTGAGGCAGCCAGTTTGGGAACCTCTGGTTTAGCAAAAAAATGTAAATATAAGCAGCGTACCCAAGGTCCTGAGTTGAGTCTCAGTCTACTTCCTTTGTCTTGTCATAGTATAGTTGAGCTGCCGTATGAAGAGCCCTAACTAGACATCAAACTGCCCCCAATTTTTTCTAAAGATGAGCGGGTTCGGTTCCTCGGAATCCGAACCCGCCCGAACTTCAGCTTTTTTTACACGGATCCGAGCGACTCGGATCTTCCCGCCTTGCTCGGTTAACCCGAGCGCGCCCGAACGTCATCATGACGCTGTCGGATTCTCGCGAGGCTCGGATTCTATCGCGAGACTCGGATTCTATATAAGGAGCCGCGCGTCGCCGCCATTTTCACACGTGCATTGAGATTGATAGGGAGAGGACGTGGCTGGCGTCCTCTCCATTTAGATTAGAAGAGAGAGAGTGAGATTGAGACAGAGACACTTGATTTACTGGAGTTTAGGAGTACTAGAGAGAGAGTGCAGAGTTTACTAGTGACTGACCACTGACCAGTGACCACCACTGCAGTTTTATTTAATATAATCCGTTCTCTGCCTGAAAAAAACGATACACAGTGACTCAGTCACATACCATATCTGTGCTCAGCCCAGTGTGCTGCATCATCTATGTATAATATCTGACTGTGCTCACACAGCTTAATTGTGGGGGAGACTGGGGAGCAGTTATAGGTTATAGCAGGAGCCAGGAGTACATACATATTATTAAAATTAAACAGTGCACACTTTTGCTGCAGGAGTGCCACTGCCAGTGTGACTGACCAGTGACCTGACCACACTGACCACCAGTATAGTATACTATATTGTGATTGCCTGAAAAAGTTAAACACTCGTCGTGTGACTTGTGTGGTGTTTTTTTATTCTATAAAAAACTCATTCTGCTGACAGACAGTGTCCAGCAGGTCCGTCATTATATAATATATACCTGTCCGGCTGCAGTAGTGATATATATATATTTTTTATATCATTACTTATCATCCAGTCGCAGCAGGCACAGTACGGTAGTTCACGGCTGTAGCTACCTCTGTGTCGGCACTCGGCAGTCCATCCATAATTGTATACCACCTACCCGTGGTTTTTTTTTTCTTTCTTCTTTATACATACTACATCTCATTATCATCCAGTCTATATTAGCAGCAGACACAGTACAGTACGGTAGTCCACGGCTGTAGCTACCTCTGTGTCGGCACTCGGCAGTCCATCCATAATTGTATACCACCTACCCGTGTTTTTTTTTTTCTTCTTTATACATACTACATCTCATTATCATCCAGTCTATATTAGCAGCAGACACAGTACAGTACGGTAGTCCACGGCTGTAGCTACCTCTGTGTCGGCACTCGGCAGTCCATCCATAATTGTATACCACCTACCCGTGGTTTTTTTTTCTTTCTTCTTTATACATACTACATCTCATTATCAACCAGTCTATATTAGCAGCAGACACAGTACAGTACGGTAGTCCACGGCTGTAGCTACCTCTGTGTCGGCACTCGGCAGTCCGTCCATAATTGTATACCACCTACCCGTGGTTTTTTTTTCTTTCTTCTTTATACATACTACATCTCATTATCATCCAGTCTATATTAGCAGCAGACACAGTACAGTACGGTAGTCCACGGCTGTAGCTACCTCTGTGTCGGCACTCGGCAGTCCATCCATAATTGTATACCACCTACCCGTGTTTTTTTTTTTCTTCTTTATACATACTACATCTCATTATCATCCAGTCTATATTAGCAGCAGACACAGTACAGTACGGTAGTCCACGGCTGTAGCTACCTCTGTGTCGGCACTCGGCAGTCCATCCATAATTGTATACCACCTACCCGTGGTTTTTTTTCTTTCTTCTTTATACATACTACATCTCATTATCAACCAGTCTATATTAGCAGCAGACACAGTACAGTACGGTAGTCCACGGCTGTAGCTACCTCTGTGTCGGCACTCGGCAGTCCGTCCATAATTGTATACCACCTACCCGTGTTTTTTTTTTCTTTCTTCTTTATACATACTACATCTCATTATCATCCAGTCTATATTAGCAGCAGACACAGTACAGTACGGTAGTCCACGGCTGTAGCTACCTCTGTGTCGGCACTCGGCAGTCCATCCATAATTGTATACCACCTACCCGTGGTTTTTTTTTCTTTCTTCTTTATACATACTACATCTCATTATCAACCAGTCTATATTAGCAGCAGACACAGTACAGTACGGTAGTCCACGGCTGTAGCTACCTCTGTGTCGGCACTCGGCAGTCCATCCATAATTGTATACTAGTATCCATCCATCTCCATTGTTTACCTGAGGTGCCTTTTAGTTGTGCCTATTAAAATATGGAGAACAAAAATGTTGAGGTTCCAAAATTAGGGAAAGATCAAGATCCACTTCCACCTCGTGCTGAAGCTGCTGCCACTAGTCATGGCCGAGACGATGAAATGCCAGCAACGTCGTCTGCCAAGGCCGATGCCCAATGTCATAGTACAGAGCATGTCAAATCCAAAACACCAAATATCAGTAAAAAAAGGACTCCAAAACCTAAAATAAAATTGTCGGAGGAGAAGCGTAAACTTGCCAATATGCCATTTACCACACGGAGTGGCAAGGAACGGCTGAGGCCCTGGCCTATGTTCATGGCTAGTGGTTCAGCTTCACATGAGGATGGAAGCACTCAGCCTCTCGCTAGAAAACTGAAAAGACTCAAGCTGGCAAAAGCACCGCAAAGAACTGTGCGTTCTTCGAAATCCCAAATCCACAAGGAGAGTCCAATTGTGTCGGTTGCGATGCCTGACCTTCCCAACACTGGACGTGAAGAGCATGCGCCTTCCACCATTTGCACGCCCCCTGCAAGTGCTGGAAGGAGCACCCGCAGTCCAGTTCCTGATAGTCAGATTGAAGATGTCAGTGTTGAAGTACACCAGGATGAGGAGGATATGGGTGTTGCTGGCGCTGGGGAGGAAATTGACAAGGAGGATTCTGATGGTGAGGTGGTTTGTTTAAGTCAGGCACCCGGGGAGACACCTGTTGTCCGTGGGAGGAATATGGCCGTTGACATGCCTGGTGAAAATACCAAAAAAATCAGCTCTTCGTTGTGGAAGTATTTCACCAGAAATGCGGACAACATTTGTCAAGCCGTGTGTTCCCTTTGTCAAGCTGTAATAAGTAGGGGTAAGGACGTTAACCACCTCGGAACATCCTCCCTTATACGTCACCTGCAGCGCATTCATAATAAGTCAGTGACAAGTTCAAAAACTTTGGCCGACAGCGGAAGCAGTCCACTGACCAGTAAATCCCTTCCTCTTGTAACCAAGCTCACGCAAACCACCCCACCAACTCCCTCAGTGTCAATTTCCTCCTTCCCCAGGAATGCCAATAGTCCTGCAGGCCATGTCACTGGCAATTCTGACGAGTCCTCTCCTGCCTGGGATTCCTCCGATGCATCCTTGCGTGTAACGCCTACTGCTGCTGGCGCTGCTGTTGTTGCTGCTGGGAGTCGATGGTCATCCCAGAGGGGAAGTCGTAAGCCCACTTGTACTACTTCCAGTAAGCAATTGACTGTCCAACAGTCCTTTGCGAGGAAGATGAAATATCACAGCAGTCATCCTGCTGCAAAGCGGATAACTGAGGCCTTGACAACTATGTTGGTGTTAGACGTGCGTCCGGTATCCGCCGTTAGTTCACAGGGAACTAGACAATTTATTGAGGCAGTGTGCCCCCGTTACCAAATACCATCTAGGTTCCACTTCTCTAGGCAGGCGATACCGAGAATGTACACGGACGTCAGAAAAAGACTCACCAGTGTCCTAAAAAATGCAGTTGTACCCAATGTCCACTTAACCACGGACATGTGGACAAGTGGAGCAGGGCAGGGTCAGGACTATATGACTGTGACAGCCCACTGGCTAGATGTATGGACTCCCGCCGCAAGAACAGCAGTGGTGGCACCAGTAGCAGCATCTCGCAAACGCCAACTCTTTCCTAGGCAGGCTACGCTTTGTATCACCGCTTTCCAGAATACGCACACAGCTGAAAACCTCTTACGGCAACTGAGGAAGATCATCGCGGAATGGCTTACCCCAATTGGACTCTCCTGTGGATTTGTGGCATCGGACAACGCCAGCAATATTGTGTGTGCATTAAATATGGGCAAATTCCAGCACGTCCCATGTTTTGCACATACCTTGAATTTGGTGGTGCAGAATTTTTTAAAAAACGACAGGGGCGTGCAAGAGATGCTGTCGGTGGCCAGAAGAATTGCGGGACACTTTCGGCGTACAGGCACCACGTACAGAAGACTGGAACACCACCAAAAACTACTGAACCTGCCCTGCCATCATCTGAAGCAAGAAGTGGTAACGAGGTGGAATTCAACCCTCTATATGCTTCAGAGGTTGGAGGAGCAGCAAAAGGCCATTCAAGCCTATACAATTGAGCACGATATAGGAGGTGGAATGCACCTGTCTCAAGTGCAGTGGAGAATGATTTCAACGTTGTGCAAGGTTCTGATGCCC
The DNA here is from genome assembly GCF_028390025.1 of Pseudophryne corroboree. NCBI lineage: Eukaryota > Metazoa > Chordata > Amphibia > Anura > Myobatrachidae > Pseudophryne > Pseudophryne corroboree. The sequence goes on along the minus strand of NC_086445.1, from coordinate 234,063,410 downwards.
TTTGAACTTGCCACACGTGAAGTCAGTTCAGACACTACCAGCCTGAGTCAGGTCATTCCCCTCATCAGGCTTTTGCAGAAGAAGCTGGAGACATTGAAGGAGGAGCTAACACGGAGCGATTCCGCTAGGCATGTGGGACTTGTGGATGGAGCCCTTAATTCGCTTAACAAGGATTCACGGGTGGTCAATCTGTTGAAATCAGAGCACTACATTTTGGCCACCGTGCTCGATCCTAGATTTAAAACCTACCTTGGATCTCTCTTTCCGGCAGACACAAGTCTGCTGGGGTTGAAAGACCTGCTGGTGAGAAAATTGTCAAGTCAAGCGGAACGCGACCTGTCAACATCTCCTCCTTCACATTCTCCCGCAACTGGGGGTGCGAGGAAAAGGCTCAGAATTCCGAGCCCACCCGCTGGCGGTGATGCAGGGCAGTCTGGAGCGACTGCTGATGCTGACATCTGGTCCGGACTGAAGGACCTGACAACGATTACGGACATGTCGTCTACTGTCACTGCATATGATTCTCTCAACATTGAAAGAATGGTGGAGGATTATATGAGTGACCGCATCCAAGTAGGCACGTCACACAGTCCGTACTTATACTGGCAGGAAAAAGAGGCAATTTGGAGGCCCTTGCACAAACTGGCTTTATTCTACCTAAGTTGCCCTCCCACAAGTGTGTACTCCGAAAGAGTGTTTAGTGCCGCCGCTCACCTTGTCAGCAATCGGCGTACGAGGTTACATCCAGAAAATGTGGAGAAGATGATGTTCATTAAAATGAATTATAATCAATTCCTCCGCGGAGACATTGACCAGCAGCAATTGCCTCCACAAAGTACACAGGGAGCTGAGATGGTGGATTCCAGTGGGGACGAATTGATAATCTGTGAGGAGGGGGATGTACACGGTGATATATCGGAGGATGATGATGAGGTGGACATCTTGCCTCTGTAGAGCCAGTTTGTGCAAGGAGAGATTAATTGCTTCTTTTTTGGGGGGGTCCAAACCAACCCGTCATATCAGTCACAGTCGTGTGGCAGACCCTGTCACTGAAATGATGGGTTAGTTAAAGTGTGCATGTCCTGTTTTGTTTATACAACATAAGGGTGGGTGGGAGGGCCCAAGGACAATTCCATCTTGCACCTCTTTTTTCTTTTATTTTTCTTTGCGTCATGTGCTGTTTGGGGAGGGTTTTTTGGAAGGGACATCCTGCGTGACACTGCAGTGCCACTCCTAGATGGGCCCGGTGTTTGTGTCGGCCACTAGGGTCGCTTATCTTACTCACACAGTCAGCTACCTCATTGCGCCTCTTTTTTTCTTTGCGTCATGTGCTGTTTGGGGAGGGTTTTTTTGGAAGGGACATCCTGCGTGACACTGCAGTGCCACTCCTAGATGGGCCCGGTGTTTGTGTCGGCCACTAGGGTCGCTTATCTTACTCACACAGTCAGCTGCCTCATTGCGCCTCTTTTTTTCTTTGCGTCATGTGCTGTTTGGGGAGGGTTTTTTGGAAGGGACATCCTGCGTGACACTGCAGTGCCACTCCTAGATGGGCCCGGTGTTTGTGTCGGCCACTAGGGTCGCTTATCTTACTCACACAGTCAGCTACCTCATTGCGCCTCTTTTTTTCTTTGCGTCATGTGCTGTTTGGGGAGGGTTTTTTGGAAGGGACATCCTGCGTGACACTGCAGTGCCACTCCTAGATGGGCCCGGTGTTTGTGTCGGCCACTAGGGTCGCTTATCTTACTCACACAGTCAGCTACCTCATTGCGCCTCTTTTTTTCTTTGCGTCATGTGCTGTTTGGGGAGGGTTTTTTGGAAGGGACATCCTGCGTGACACTGCAGTGCCACTCCTAGATGGGCCCGGTGTTTGTGTCGGCCACTAGGGTCGCTTATCTTACTCACACACTCAGCTACCTCATTGCGCCTCTTTTTTTCTTTGCGTCATGTGCTGTTTGGGGAGGGTTTTTTGGAAGGGACATCCTGCGTGACACTGCAGTGCCACTCCTAGATGGGCCCGGTGTTTGTGTCGGCCACTAGGGTCGCTTATCTTACTCACACAGCTACCTCATTGCGCCTCTTTTTTTCTTTGCGTCATGTGCTGTTTGGGGAGGGTTTTTTGGAAGGGACATCCTGCGTGACACTGCAGTGCCACTCCTAGATGGGCCCGGTGTTTGTGTCGGCCACTAGGGTCACTTATCTTAATCACACAGCTACCTCATTGCGCCTCTTTTTTTCTTTGCGTCATGTGCTGTTTGGGGAGGGTTTTTTGGAAGGGACATCCTGCGTGACACTGCAGTGCCACTCCTAGATGGGCCCGGTGTTTGTGTCGGCCACTAGGGTCGCTTATCTTACTCACACAGTCAGCTACCTCATTGCGCCTCTTTTTTTCTTTGCGTCATGTGCTGTTTGGGGAGGGTTTTTTGGAAGGGACATCCTGCGTGACACTGCAGTGCCACTCCTAGATGGGCCCGGTGTTTGTGTCGGCCACTAGGGTCGCTTATCTTACTCACACAGCTACCTCATTGCGCCTCTTTTTTTCTTTGCGTCATGTGCTGTTTGGGGAGGGTTTTTTGGAAGGCACATCCTGCATGACACTGCAGTGCCACTCCTAGATGGGCCCGGTGTTTGTGTCGGCCACTAGGGTCGCTTAGCTTAGTCATCCAGCGACCTCGGTGCAAATTTTAGGACTAAAAATAATATTGTGAGGTGTGAGGTATTCAGAATAGACTGAAAATGAGTGGAAATTATGGTTTTTGAGGTTAATAAAACTTTGGGATCAAAATGACCCCCAAATTCTATGATTTAAGCTGTTTTTTAGGGTTTTTTGAAAAAAACACCCGAATCCAAAACACACCCGAATCCGACAAAAAAAATTCAGTGAGGTTTTGCCAAAACGCGGTCGAACCCAAAACACGGCCGCGGAACCGAACCCAAAACCAAAACACAAAACCCGAAAAATTTCCGGCGCTCATCTCTAATTTTTTCTTGCATTTTTGTTTTTTGCAGCACCACAGATACAAAAATATGCAATCTAGGGGATAACATAAGTGAAGCACTGCCTGCAACTGAATCGAACCCTTTGAGTAATGGTCCTGAGGTATAGAGCAACCTAGTTTATATATTATAATTTCTAAAAAGTAAATGAATAGAGCTACAGAAAGCACAGAGACAGGACATCTAGAAGGTAATTCACAGGGGTCTGGGACTCCAGGTCGACAATAAAAAGGTCGACACACCTTAGGTCACCGCCAATTGGTCGACACACCTTCGGCCGACATGGACAAAAGGTCGACAGGAACAAGGTCGACATGGAAAAAGGTCGAAATGAGTTTTTTTATGTTTTTTGGTGTCATTTTCTTCGTAGAGTGACGGGGGACCCCAATTAGTGCACCGCCTTCGCTCGCCATGCTTCGGGCATGGTGCCTTCGCTCCGCTCGGCACAGATTACCGTTCCAATCGTAGTCCACGTGGATCGTTAAGTATGAAAAGGGTCCAAAAAAGAAGAAAATTGTGAAAAACGCATGTCGACCTTTTCCCATGTCGACCTTGTCCCTGTCGACCTTTTGTCCATGTCGACATAAGGTGTGTCGACCAATTGGCATCGACCTAAGTTGTGTCAACCTTTTTGTTGTCGACCTGGAGTCCGGATACCATTCACAGCAGGTAGCGCATGCAGATCTTCTCTTGCTCAGTGCTACTCTGAGCACTTGCAGATCTGCATGCACATACTGCAGAAATAACTCAGGCACATACCATCATGGAGACATATGAGGACAAGCACATACAAAAGGCTGTGTAATAATAACAGGGGCTTTGAGAACACACACATCAAAAGAATACAGCAAATTTATACTTAAACATGCATACACATATGTACATAATAATATAGAGATGAGCGGGTTCGGTTTCTCTGAATCCGAACCCGCACGAACTTCATGTTTTTTTTCACAGGTCCGAGCGACTCGGATCTTCCCGCCTTGCTCGGTTAACCCGAGCGCGCCCGAACGTCATCATGACGCTGTCGGATTCTCGCGAGACTCGGATTCTATATAAGGAGCCGCGCGTCGCCGCCATTTTCACACGTGCATTGAGATTGATAGGGAGAGGACGTGGCTGGCGTCCTCTCCGTTATAGTAGAAAAGAGTAAAGACTGAGTGACTTAGTTATAATTGTGGGGAGGATTGGGGACGGGGAGCAGCTGTTAGGGAGTACAGTGATTTAGATTAGGAGAGAGAGAGAGAGAGAGAGAGAGATTGACCTGATTTACTGGAGCTTAGGAGTACTGTAGAAGAGAGTGCAGAGTTTACTAGTGACTGACCACAGTGACCACCAGACAGTGCAGTTTTATTTAATATATCCGTTCTCTGCCTGAAAAAAACGATACACACAGTGACTCAGTCACATACCATATCTGTGTACAGTGTGCACTGCTCAGCCCAGTGTGCTGCATCATCTATGTATATATTATATATCTGACTGTGCTCAGCTCACACAGCTTATAATTGTGGGGGAGACTGGGGAGCACTGCAGTGCCAGTTATAGGTTATAGCAGGAGCCAGGAGTACAAGACAGTCACATACCATATCTGTGTGCACTGCTCAGCCCAGTGTGCTGCATCATCTATGTATATATTATATATCTGACTGTGCTCAGCTCACACAGCTTATAATTGTGGGGGAGACTGGGGAGCACTGCAGTGCCAGTTATAGGTTATAGCAGGAGCCAGGAGTACATATTATATTAAAATTAAACAGTGCACACTTTTGCTGCAGGAGTGCCACTGCCAGTGTGACTGACCAGTGACCTGACCACACTGACCACCAGTATAGTTAGTAGTATACTATATTGTGATTGCCTGAAAAAGTTAAACACTCGTCGTGTGACTTCACTTGTGTGGTGTTTTTTTTTTTATTCTATAAAAAACTCATTCTGCTGACAGACAGTGTCCAGCAGGTCCGTCATTATATAATATATATACCTGTCCGGCTGCAGTAGTGATATATATATATTTTTTATATCATTATTTATCATCCAGTCGCAGCAGACACAGTACGGTAGTTCACGGCTGTAGCTACCTCTGTGTCGGCACTCGGCAGTCCGTCCATAATTGTATACCACCTAACCGTGTTTTTTTTTTCTTTCTTCTTTATACATACATACTACGACATCTCTTTATCAACCAGTCTATATTAGCAGCAGACACAGTACAGTACGGTAGTTCACGGCTGTGGCTACCTCTGTGTCGGCACTCGGCAGTCCGTCCATAATTGTATACCACCTAACCGTGGTTTTTTTTTCTTTCTTCTTTATACATACATACTACGACATCTCTTTATCAACCAGTCTATATTAGCAGCAGACACAGTACAGTACGGTAGTTCACGGCTGTGGCTACCTCTGTGTCGGCACTCGGCAGTCCGTCCATAATTGTATACCACCTAACCGTGGTTTTTTTTTCTTTCTTCTTTATACATACATACTACGACATCTCTTTATCAACCAGTCTATATTAGCAGCAGACACAGTACAGTACGGTAGTTCACGGCTGTGGCTACCTCTGTGTCGGCACTCGGCAGTCCGTCCATAATTGTATACCACCTAACCGTGGTTTTTTTTTCTTTCTTCTTTATGCGTACATACTACGACATCTCTTTATCAACCAGTCTATATTAGCAGCAGACACAGTACAGTACGGTAGTTCACGGCTGTGGCTACCTCTGTGTCGGCACTCGGCAGTCCGTCCATAATTGTATACCACCTACCCGTGGTTTTTTTTTCTTTCTTCTTTATACATACATACTACGACATCTCTTTATCAACCAGTCTATATTAGCAGCAGACACAGTACAGTACGGTAGTTCACGGCTGTGGCTACCTCTGTGTCGGCACTCGGCAGTCCGTCCATAATTGTATACCACCTAACCGTGGTTTTTTTTTCTTTCTTCTTTATACATACATACTACGACATCTCTTTATCAACCAGTCTATATTAGCAGCAGACACAGTACAGTACGGTAGTTCACGGCTGTGGCTACCTCTGTGTCGGCACTCGGCAGTCCGTCCATAATTGTATACTAGTATCCATCCATCTCCATTGTTTACCTGAGGTGCCTTTTAGTTGTGCCTATTAAAATATGGAGAACAAAAATGTTGAGGTTCCAAAATTAGGGAAAGATCAAGATCCACTTCCACCTCGTGCTGAAGCTGCTGCCACTAGTCATGGCCGAGACGATGAAATGCCAGCAACGTCGTCTGCCAAGGCCGATGCCCAACGTCATAGTACAGAGCATGTCAAATCCAAAACACCAAATATCAGTAAAAAAAGGACTCCAAAACCTAAAATAAAATTGTCGGAGGAGAAGCGTAAACTTGCCAATATGCCATTTACCACACGGAGTGGCAAGGAACGGCTGAGGCCCTGGCCTATGTTCATGGCTAGTGGTTCAGCTTCACATGAGGATGGAAGCAATCAGCCTCTCGCTAGAAAAATGAAAAGACTCAAGCTGGCAAAAGCACAGCAAAGAACTGTGCATTCTTCGAAATCCCAAATCCACAAGGAGAGTCCAATTGTGTCGGTTGCGATGCCTGACCTTCCCAACACTGGACGTGAAGAGCATGCGCCTTCCACCATTTGCACGCCCCCTGCAAGTGCTGGAAGGAGCACCCGCAGTCCAGTTCCTGATAGTCAGATTGAAGATGTCAGTGTTGAAGTACACCAGGATGAGGAGGATATGGGTGTTGCTGGTGCTGGGGAGGAAATTGACCAGGAGGATTCTGATGGTGAGGTGGTTTGTTTAAGTCAGGCACCCGGGGAGACACCTGTTGTCCGTGGGAGGAATATGGCCGTTGACATGCCAGGTGAAAATACCAAAAAAATCAGCTCTTCGGTGTGGAGGTATTTCAACAGAAATGCGGACAACAGGTGTCAAGCCGTGTGTTCCCTTTGTCAAGCTGTAATAAGTAGGGGTAAGGACGTTAACCACCTCGGAATATCCTCCCTTATACGTCACCTGCAGCGCATTCATAATAAGTCAGTGACAAGTTCAAAAACTTTGGGTGACAGCGGAAGCAGTCCACTGACCAGTAAATCCCTTCCTCTTGTAACCAAGCTCACGCAAACCACCCCACCAACTCCCTCAGTGTCAATTTCCTCCTTCCCCAGGAATGCCAATAGTCCTGCAGGCCATGTCACTGGCAATTCTGACGATTCCTCTCCTGCCTGGGATTCCTCCGATGCATCCTTGCGTGTAACGCCTACTGCTGCTGGCGCTGCTGTTGTTGCTGCTGGGAGTCGATGGTCATCCCAGAGGGGAAGTCGTAAGACCACTTTTACTACTTCCACCAAGCAATTGACTGTCCAACAGTCCTTTGCGAGGAAGATGAAATATCACAGCAGTCATCCTACTGCAAAGCGGATAACTGAGGCCTTGGCATCCTGGGTGGTGAGAACCGTGGTTCCGGTATCCATCATTACTGCAGAGCCAACTAGAGACTTGTTGGAGGTACTGTGTCCCTGGTACCAAATACCATCTAGGTTCCATTTCTCTAGGCAGGCGATACCGAAAATTTACACAGACCTCAGAAAAAGAGTCACCAGTGTCCTAAAAAATGCAGCTGTACCCAATGTCCACTTAACCACGGACATGTGGACAAGTGGAGCAGGGCAGGGTCAGGACTATATGACTGTGACAGCCCACTGGGTAGATGTATGGACTCCCGCCGCAAGAACAGCAGCGGCGGCACCAGTAGCAGCATCTCGCAAACGCCAACTCTTTCCTAGGCAGGCTACGCTTTGTATCACCGGTTTCCAGAATACGCACACAGCTGAAAACCTCTTACGGCAACTGAGGAAGATCATCGCGGAATGGCTTACCCCAATTGGACTCTCCTGTGGATTTGTGGCATCGGACAACGCCAGCAATATTGTGTGTGCATTAAATATGGGCAAATTCCAGCACGTCCCATGTTTTGCACATACCTTGAATTTGGTGGTGCAGAATTATTTAAAAAACGACAGGGGCGTGCAAGAGATGCTGTCGGTGGCCAGAAGAATTGCGGGACACTTTCGGCGTACAGGCACCACGTACAGAAGACTGGAGCACCACCAAAAACTACTGAACCTGCCCTGCCATCATCTGAAGCAAGAAGTGGTAACGAGGTGGAATTCAACCCTCTATATGCTTCAGAGGTTGGAGGAGCAGCAAAAGGCCATTCAAGCCTATACAATTGAGCACGATATAGGAGGTGGAATGCACCTGTCTCAAGCGCAGTGGAGAATGATTTCAACGTTGTGCAAGGTTCTGATGCCCTTTGAACTTGCCACACGTGAAGTCAGTTCAGACACTGCCAGCCTGAGTCAGGTCATTCCCCTCATCAGGCTTTTGCAGAAGAAGCTGGAGACATTGAAGGAGGAGCTAACACGGAGCGATTCCGCTAGGCATGTGGGACTTGTGGATGGAGCCCTTAATTCGCTTAACAAGGATTCACGGGTGGTCAATCTGTTGAAATCAGAGCACTACATTTTGGCCACCGTGCTCGATCCTAGATTTAAAGCCTACCTTGGATCTCTCTTTCCGGCAGACACAAGTCTGCTGGGGTTGAAAGACCTGCTGGTGAGAAAATTGTCAAGTCAAGCGGAACGCGACCTGTCAACATCTCCTCCTTCACATTCTCCCGCAACTGGGGGTGCGAGGAAAAGGCTCAGAATTCCGAGCCCACCCGCTGGCGGTGATGCAGGGCAGTCTGGAGCGACTGCTGATGCTGACATCTGGTCCGGACTGAAGGACCTGACAACGATTACGGATACGGACATGTCGTCTACTGGCACTGCATATGATTCTCTCCCCATTGAAAGAATGGTGGAGGATTATATGAGTGACCGCATCCAAGTAGGCACGTCACACAGTCCGTACTTATACTGGCAGGAAAAAGAGGCAATTTGGAGGCCCTTGCACAAACTGGCTTTATTCTACCTAAGTTGCCCTCCCACAAGTGTGTACTCCGAAAGAGTGTTTAGTGCCGCCGCTCACCTTGTCAGCAATCGGCGTACGAGGTTACATCCAGAAAATGTGGAGAAGATGATGTTCATTAAAATGAATTATAATCAATTCCTCCGCGGAGACATTGACCAGCAGCAATTGCCTCCACAAAGTACACAGGGAGCTGAGATGGTGGATTCCAGTGGGGACGAATTGATAATCTGTGAGGAGGGGGATGTACACGGTGATATATCGGAGGATGATGATGAGGTGGACATCTTGCCTCTGTAGAGCCAGTTTGTGCAAGGAGAGATTAATTGCTTCTTTTTTGGTGGGGGTCCAAACCATCCCGTCATTTCAGTCACAGTCGTGTGGCAGACCCTGTCACTGAAATGATGGGTTGGTTAAAGTGTGCATGTCCTGTTTATACAACATAAGGGTGGGTGGGAGGGCCCAAGGACAATTCCATCTTGCACCTCTTTTTTCTTTTATTTTTCTTTGCGTCATGTGCTGTTTGGGGAGGGTTTTTTGGAAGGGACATCCTGCGTGACACTGCAGTGCCACTCCTAAATGGGCCCGGTGTTTGTGTCGGCCACTAGGGTCGCTAATCTTACTCACACAGCTACCTCATTGCGCCTCTTTTTTTCTTTGCGTCATGTGCTGATTGGGGAGGGTTTTTTGGAAGGGACATCCTGCGTGACACTGCAGTGCCACTCCTAAATGGGCCCGGTGTTTGTGTCGGCCACTAGGGTCGCTAATCTTACTCACACAGCTACCTCATTGCGCCTCTTTTTTTCTTTGCGTCATGTGCTGATTGGGGAGGGTTTTTTGGAAGGGACATCCTGCGTGACACTGCAGTGCCACTCCTAAATGGGCCCGGTGTTTGTGTCGGCCACTAGGGTCGCTAATCTTACTCACACAGCTACCTCATTGCGCCTCTTTTTTTCTTTGCGTCATGTGCTGATTGGGGAGGGTTTTTTGGAAGGGACATCCTGCGTGACACTGCAGTGCCACTCCTAAATGGGCCCGGTGTTTGTGTCGGCCACTAGGGTCGCTTATCTTACTCACACAGTCAGCTACCTCATTGCGCCTCTTTTTTTCTTTGCGTCATGTGCTGTTTGGGGAGAGTTTTTTGGAAGGGACATCCTGCGTGACACTGCAGTGCCACTCCTAAATGGGCCCGGTGTTTGTGTCGGCCACTAGGGTCGCTTATCTTACTCACACAGTCAGCTACCTCATTGCGCCTCTTTTTTTCTTTGCGTCATGTGCTGTTTGGGGAGGGTTTTTTGGAAGGGACATCCTGCGTGACACTGCAGTGCCACTCCTAGATGGGCCAGGTGTTTGTGTCGGCCACTAGGGTCGCTTAGCTTAGTCATCCAGCGACCTCGGTGCAAATTTTAGGACTAAAAATAATATTGTGAGGTGTGAGGTATTCAGAATAGACTGAAAATGAGTGGAAATTATGGTTTTTGAGGTTAATAATAATATGGGATCAAAATGACCCCCAAATTCTATGATTTAAGCTGTTTTTTAGGGTTTTTTGAAAAAAACACCCGAATCCAAAACACACCCGAATCCGACAAAAAAAATTCGGTGAGGTTTTGCCAAAACGCGGTCGAACCCAAAACACGGCCGCGGAACCGAACCCAAAACCAAAACACAAAACCCGAAAAATTTCAGGCGCTCATCTCTATAATAATAACAACACATTATACATACATTATCACACGTTCTGATGGAGCATTGCTGCTGCTGCATGTTTGCTGATGGAGGCGGGAACTTGGCATCATAAGGCCCTGCCCCCTTTCAGAACTAGTGCCATTATTCGCGGGGATCTGGAAGGGGCGGGTTAGTCTTATTGGTCCAGCCCCTTGACTACAGCCAGCATTAAGTCAAGCAGGTAGACTGGTCCATCAGTGTGGGAGGGGGAAAGGTGCAGGGAAAGGAACAGCTGAAATCACTTACAGAATGTGCTAGGAGAGCAAGTGACCGGGCTTGTGTGGTCATTCCGAGTTGTTCGCTAGCTGTTTTCGGTCGCTGTGCAGCGATCAGGCAAAAAAATCGGCAATTCTGCGCATGCGCCGCAATGCGCACGCGCGACGTACTTTCACAACAGCCGATGCAGTTTTACACAAGGTCCAGCTACGCTTTTCAATCGCACTGCTGGCCGCAAAGTGATTGACAGGAAGTGGGTGTTTCTGGGAGGTAACTGCCCGGTTTCGGGGAGTGTGTGGAAAAACGCAGGCGTGTCAGATACAAACGCAGGCGAGGCTGGCCGAACGCAGGGCGTGTTCATGACATCAAAACAGGAACTAAACAGTCTAAAAAGTGAGCGCAAGCTAGGAGTAGGTCTCGAGCTGCTCAGAAACTGCACAATATTTTTTTTGTAGCAGCGCTGCAATCCTTTCGTTCGCACTTCTGCTAAGCTAAGTTACACTCCCAGAGGGCGGCGGCTTAGCGTTTACACAGCTGCTAAAAGCGAACAACTCGGAATGAGGGCCTTAGTGTAGAACTGACACAGATTAGAATTACACTCGCAGGCTGCCTAGTGACTGTCACTGACCCAAAGTGCTCTCTTACTCTCCGGGTTCTGCACTATGCTTGGTCACTTGCTTTCACATTGACTCACGTCACAATCATCCAGGCTCTCTCCTGTTGTGACCCCGCCTACAATGGACGGTTCACTAGAGGATCCCTGGCCAGTAACAGTGCAGCAGGGGTGGATTGGATTCGGAGCATTCCTTGGATGTGAGAGAATTCTGCCCAGTGCCCACTGTCAGCCTGCCCGCTGCATACTATAACTCATGGTGAATGCTCTGCCCCTCTGAGTGGTAGCAAAACTGCAGGTTGTCTCTTGTGCAGGTGTAGAGATGTGCCCTGTGGGCACATCTCTGGTGGTGTCCCTAGCTGGGGACAGCGCTGGGGCAGCTTGTCTGTCCCCAGCGCTGGGTGCGTGGCGGCGGGTTTCCGGTGCAGGGATTACCCTTTTCCCTGCACCGGACCAGAGGCGTTTGAATCTTGGCGCCCTCCGGGAGCCAATCGCGGCTCCCGGAGCGGCGGCCAATCAGGGAGAGACGCGGCGAGCCAATCGGCGCTCGCCGCGTCATAGGCCCTGCCCCCGGCGTCTGACGTCTGACGCCGGGCGGGAGCCAGAAGAAAAGGCCGCGCCGAAGAGCGGCAGAAGAGACGGGCGGAAGAAGAGGAAAGAAGACGCCGCGCGGAGGAGAGGAGAAGAGCTCCGGTGGCCGCTGAAGAGGCCTGAAGACTCCAGCCCTCGGAAAGAAGATGTCCAGCGGCGGCTGGACGCGGCGCGACGGCGCCGCTGGCCAGGACGGGCCAGCGGCCAAAGATTAAAGAAGAGCGCCGGAGGGGTCACCAGGGGTGGGAAGCAAAGGGCTGCCGAAGCTCCCCCTTGGTGCCTCGCCCAGCGGGTCAGGTAGGCCCTTCTCAGGTGCCCCTGTACCCGCCCCTCCCTAGACCACCGGGTGTTCGGGCATTAAGCCCGTGGGCAGAGTCAGGCCCTCTCGGCCTGTGGGCATTCAGTCGGGCCCTCTCGGCCCGTGGGCACATAGTCGGGCCCTCCTGGCCCGTGGCCAAGTAGGGACACATTAAGGTGACCCTGGGCATTAGGCCCAGGTCACCCAACGGGCACCAGTTAGGCGGGCACTAGGCCCGGGGCACAATCCAGGCACTAGGCCTGTGGGACAGATAGAGGGCATTAGGCCCTAGTGTATTTTGGCCGAATAGGTATATATAAGGTGACCCTGGGCACAAGGCCCAGGTCACCCAACGGGCAGCAAGTTAGGCGGGCGCTAGGCCCGTGGGCGAAGTCAGGCCTCCGGCCTGTGTGCAGCTAGGGGGCGCTAGGCCCAGTGAATTAGAGCCCCCGAGGTGAATACAGGTGGCCCTGGGCGCTAGGCCCAGGCCACCCCGAAGTATTTAGGAAGGCAGATCTGAGGCCCACCTAAGGGAAGGCACAGGAGGTGGGTAGGCCGTGCGGTGCCCACCCCCTTCCAGCGGCAGGTAGGGATTTAAAGGGACAACACCGTGTGATATTGCATTCCGATATTGTGATGTATGTTGTTACCGTGCAGGGCAAAGTGTCTGTGTTTGCATAGTTTTGTTGCACCACACCCACAGAGCTAGTTTGAGGGCTCTGCTGTTGTATTTAGTATAGGGTGTGACACTAGGGTAGAGTTAGGCCCTGCACGGCTGTTTCTCTTTGCCTCCTTACAGGGACCTGTAAGTGGAGAAGATCGGAGTGCAAGACTTGTGACGGTGAGTAGCATCCGTGTACGTTTGTCCCTTGTTTGTCCCCGAGCGCCGGAGTCGGGATTGCTCACGGACGTGAGAATCCTTTTCATCACACTACGTGCGAAAGCGCGAGTGTGTGAAATCTGGGTGGCTGAGGCTTTGTGCCGGTGATGACCATTCACCCAACCGGTGAAGGTCGCGGCCACCCCTGGGGTATCCCCTGTTCCAGTGGAAGAAGGGTCGATACCCCCTTTAATGTAAACCATTCTCTCCTCAGCTCGGTCGTCGGTCTGCTCCGAGAGGGAATCGCCGTGTCCGGTTCCGACTGAAGATTTCCAGGTCCGTTGAAGGTTCCGGTACCTGAAGGTGAGAGAGAGCGGCGCCTGGTGAGTACAGAGTCTACACCTGCACGGCAGCAGGCACCACACGCACCGCAGCAACACCCCCTCACACAGGTTCCGCCCCCGGCACTTTAGGACTGGTGCATGCGTAGTCTGTATTGACAGAGAGCACTTGTGAAAAACCGGGAAGACGCAGAATATTTGCGGGGCAGCGGGAAGCTCAGATAAAAAGCGTGAGCCTCCCGCATAGGTAAGTCTGATAGATATATATATATATATAAATAAATATTCTGACAAGAACACTGGAATAGTGTTTGAAGGCAGATATATTTCCCCCAGGTTCTAATTTATATATGTTAAAACCCCAGGAAAGTGTTTAAGTTGTGTTACTAACAGCTTTTGGTAAAAGCCGGATAAGGGTTCTTGTGTTTGTGTCCATTAGGCCAAGTTTGGATCTTAGGGGCCCCATACACTACTGCGACATGTCCGTCTGACATGTCGCAGGTGATCACCCCGGCAGCCTCCCGGGCGGCAGGATCACCCAAGATACATCGTTTTCTGTCCTTTTGCATACGATATATCTTGGGCAATCCCAGCCATGCCTGCGGGGTCCGACATATCACTAGTGCAGCACATTCAATCTGGAGGATCCAATCCGATGCTTACAGGAACGCGCATCGGATCGGATCAGAAACACCTCCAAAATGCCTGATTTCACCCGATATATCGGACCGAATGCCCGAAACCGGATGAAATCGGGCATTTATCATTCTAGTGTATGGGGCCCTTTAGACTCATAGTAGAGTAATCAGTGATTTTAGCTGCATGAGGGTGTAAAATTGTTGTCAGCCTGATCATTAGCTCCCTCACACTGCCTGGGGAAAAGGGACTGCAGAGTGTCTGTAAGAGAAAAGCTACTACTGAAAACAATTGAGCTATGATTGGTGAAAATTCTTGTGTTCTTGCAGTATTAGGTAGGTATGATGTATCTTATGTTTATGCCTGACAGCAAGGTATTTCATTTGATGTTTTATTTTATTTTGCTGCTAAATAAAACAGGTTCAGCCAGGTGCACCAGAAACCTTGGACTTGTGTGACCAATGGGGGTCATTCCGAGTTGTTCGCTCTGTAAGTTTCTTCGCATCGCAGCGTTTTTCCGCTTAGTGCGCATGCGCAATGTTCGCACTGCGACTGCGCCAAGTAAATTTGCTATACAGTTAGGAATTTTACTCACGGCTTTTTCTTCGTTCAGGCGATCGGAGTGTGATTGACAGGAAGTGGGTGTTTCTGGGCGGAAACAGGCCGTTTTATGGGTGTGTGTGAAAAAACGCTGCCGTTTCTGGGAAAAACGCGGGAGTGGCTGGAGAAACGGAGGAGTGTCTGGGCGAACGCTGGGTGTGTTTGTGACGTCAAACCAGGAACGACAAGCTCTGAACTGATCGCAGATGCCGAGTAAGTCTGGAGCTACTCAGAAACTGCACAGAGATGTCTTTTTCGCAATATTGCGAATCTTTCGTTCACAATTTTAAGAAGCTAAGATTCACTCCCAGTAGGCGTAGGCTTAGCGTGTGCAAAGCTGCTAAAAACGGCTTGCGAGCGAACAACTCGGAATGACCCCCAATGTTCTGCATATACACTAGGGATGTGCACTTGAAATTTTTCGGGTTTTGTGTTTTGGTTTTGGGTTCGGTTCCGCGGCCGTGTTTTGGGTTCGACCGCGTTTTGGCAAAACCTCACCGAATTTTTTTTGTCGGATTCGGGTGTGTTTTGGATTCGGGTGTTTTTTTCAAAAAACCCTAAAAAACAGCTTAAATCATAGAATTTGGGGGTCATTTTGATCCCAAAGTATTATTAACCTCAAAAACCATAATTTCCACTCATTTTCAGTCTATTCTGAATACCTCACACCTCACAATATTATTTTTAGTCCTAAAATTTGCACCGAGGTCGCTGGATGACTAAGCTAAGCGACCCTAGTGGCCGACACAAACACCTGGCCCATCTAGGAGTGGCACTGCAGTGTCACGCAGGATGGCCCTTCCAAAAAACACTCCCCAAACAGCACATGACGCAAAGAAGAAAAAAAGAGGCGCAATGAGGTAGCTGTGTGAGTAAGCTAAGCGACCCTAGTGGCCGACACAAACACCTGGCCCATCTAGGAGTGGCACTGCAGTGTCACGCAGGATGGCCCTTCCAAAAAACACTCCCCAAACAGCACATGACGCAAAGAAGAAAAAAAGAGGCGCAATGAGGTAGCTGTGTGAGTAAGCTAAGCGACCCTAGTGGCCGACACAAACACCTGGCCCATCTAGGAGTGGCACTGCAGTGTCACGCAGGATGGCCCTTCCAAAAAACCCTCCCCAAACAGCACATGACGCAAAGAAGAAAAAAAGAGGCGCAATGAGGTAGCTGTGTGAGTAAGCTAAGCGACCCTAGTGGCCGACACAAACACCTGGCCCATCTAGGAGTGGCACTGCAGTGTCACGCAGGATGGCCCTTCCAAAAAACACTCCCCAAACAGCACATGACGCAAAGAAGAAAAAAAGAGGCGCAATGAGGTAGCTGTGTGAGTAAGCTAAGCGACCCTAGTGGCCGACACAAACACCTGGCCCATCTAGGAGTGGCACTGCAGTGTCACGCAGGATGGCCCTTCCAAAAAACACTCCCCAAACAGCACATGACGCAAATAAAAATGAAAGAAAAAAGAGGTGCAAGATGGAATTGTCCTTGGGCCCTCCCACCCACCCTTATGTTGTATAAACAGGACATGCACACTTTAACCAACCCATCATTTCAGTGACAGGGTCTGCCACACGACTGTGACTGAAATGACGGGTTGGTTTGGACCCCCACCGAAAAAGAAGCAATTAATCTCTCCTTGCACAAACTGGCTCTACAGAGGCAAGATGTCCACCTCATCATCATCCTCCGATATATCACCGTGTACATCCCGCTCCTCACAGATTATCAATTCGTCCCCACTGGAATCCACCATCTCAGCTCCCTGTGTACTTTGTGGAGGCAATTGCTGCTGGTCAATGTCTCCACGGAGGAATTGATTATAATTCATTTTAATGAACATCATCTTCTCCACATTTTCTGGAAGTAACCTCGTACGCAGATTGCTGACATGGTGAGCGGCGGCACTAAACACTCTTTCGGAGTACACACTTGTGGGAGGGCAACTTAGTTAGAATAAAGCCAGTTTGTGCAAGGGCCTCCAAATTGCCTCTTTTTCCTGCCAGTATAAGTACGGACTGTCTGACGTGCCTACTTGGATGCGGTCACTCATATAATCCTCCACCATTCTTTCAATGGTGAGAGAATCATATGCAGTGACAGTAGACGACATGTCCGTAATCGTTGTCAGGTCCTTCAGTCCGGACCAGATGTCAGCATCAGCAGTCGCTCCAGACTGCCCTGCATCACCGCCAGCGGGTGGGCTCGGAATTCTGAGCCTTTTCCTCGCACCCCCAGTTGCGGGAGAATGTGAAGGAGGAGATGTTGACAGGTCGCGTTCCGCTTGACTTGACAATTTTGTCACCAGCAGGTCTTTGAACCCCAGCAGACTTGTGTCTGCTGGAAAGAGAGATCCAAGGTAGGTTTTAAATCTAGGATCGAGCACGGTGGCCAAAATGTAGTGCTCTGATTTCAACAGATTGACCACCCGTGAATCCTTGTTAAGCGAATTAAGGGCTCCATCCACAAGTCCCACATGCCTAGCGGAATCGCTCCCTTTTAGCTCCTCCATCAATGCCTCCAGCTTCTTCTGCAAAAGCCTGATGAGGGGAATGACCTGACTCAGGCTGGCAGTGTCTGAACTGACTTCACGTGTGGCAAGTTCAAAAGGTTGCAGAACCTTGCACAACGTTGAAATCATTCTCCACTGCGCTTGAGACAGGTACATTCCACCTCCTATATCGTGCTCAATTGTATAGGCTTGAATGGCCTTTTGCTGCTCCTCCAACCTCTGAAGCATATAGAGGGTTGAATTCCACCTCGTTACCACTTCTTGCTTCAGATGATGGCAGGGCAGGTTCAGGCGTTTTTGGTGGTGCTCCAGTCTTCTGTACGTGGTGCCTGTACGCCGAAAGCGTCCCGCAATTCTTCTGGCCACCGACAGCATCTCTTGCACGCCCCTGTCGTTTTTTAAAAAATTCTGCACCACCAAATTCAAGGTATGTGCAAAACATGGGACGTGCTGGAATTTGCCCATATTTAATGCACACACAATATTGCTGGCGTTGTCCGATGCCACAAATCCACAGGAGAGTCCAATTGGGGTAAGCCATTCCGCGATGATCTTCCTCAGTTGCCGTAAGAGGTTTTCAGCTGTGTGCGTATTCTGGAAACCGGTGATACAAAGCGTAGCCTGCCTAGGAAAGAGTTGGCGTTTGCGAGATGCTGCTACTGGTGCCGCCGCTGCTGTTCTTGCGGCGGGAGTCCATACATCTACCCAGTGGGCTGTCACAGTCATATAGTCCTGACCCTGCCCTGCTCCACTTGTCCACATGTCCGTGGTTAAGTGGACATTGGGTACAACTGCATTTTTTAGGACACTGGTGAGTCTTTTTCTGACGTCCGTGTACATTCTCGGTATCGCCTGCCTAGAGAAGTGGAACCTAGATGGTATTTGGTAACGGGGGCACACTGCCTCAATAAATTGTCTAGTTCCCTGTGAACTAAAGGCGGATACTGGACGCACGTCTAACACCAACATAGTTGTCAAGGCCTCAGTTATCCGCTTTGCAACAGGATGACTGCTGTGATATTTCATCTTCCTCGCAAAGGACTGTTGGACAGTCAATTGCTTGGTGGAAGTAGTAAAAGTGGGCTTACGACTTCCCCTCTGGGATGACCATTGACTCCCAGCAGCAACAACAGCAGCGCCAGCAGCAGTAGGCGTTACACGCAAGGATGCATCGGAGGAATCCCAGGCAGGAGAGGACTCGTCAGAATTGCCAGTGACATGGCATGCAGGACTATTGGCATTCCTGGGGAAGGAGGAAATTGACACTGAGGGAGTTGGTGGGGTGGTTTGCGTGAGCTTGGTTACAAGAGGAAGGGATTTACTGGTCAGTGGACTGCTTCCGCTGTCGCCCAAAGTTTTTGAACTTGTCACTGACTTATTATGAATGCGCTGCAGGTGACGTATAAGGGAGGATGTTCCGAGGTGGTTAACGTCCTTACCCCTACTTATTACAGCTTGACAAAGGCAACACACGGCTTGACAAATGTTGTCCGCATTTCTGGTGAAATACTTCCACACCGAAGAGCTGATTTTTTTGGTATTTTCACCAGGCATGTCAACGGCCCTATTCCTCCCATGGACAACAGGTGTCTCCCCGGGTGCCTGACTTAAACAAACCACCTCACCATCAGAATCCTCCTTGTCAATTTCCTCCCCAGCGCCAGCAACACCCATATCCTCCTCATCCTGGTGTACTTCAACACTGACATCTTCAATCTGACTATCAGGAACTGGACTGCGGGTGCTCCTTCCAGCACTTGCAGGGGGCGTGCAAATGGTGGAAGGCGCATGCTCTTCACGTCCAGTGTTGGGAAGGTCAGGCATCGCAACCGACACAATTGGACTCTCCTTGTGGATTTGGGATTTCGAAGAACGCACAGTTCTTTGCGGCGCTTTTGCCAGCTTGAGTCTTTTCAGTTTTCTAGCGAGAGGCTGAGTGCTTCCATCCTCATGTGAAGCTGAACCACTAGCCATGAACATAGGCCAGGGCCTCAGCCGTTCCTTGCCACTCCGTGTGGTAAATGGCATATTGGCAAGTTTACGCTTCTCCTCCGACAATTTTATTTTAGATTTTGGAGTCCTTTTTTTACTGATATTTGGTGTTTTGGATTTTACATGCTCTGTACTATGACATTGGGCATCGGCCTTGGCAGACGACGTTGCTGGCATTTCATCGTCTCGGCCATGACTAGTGGCAGCAGCTTCAGCACGAGGTGGAAGTGGATCTTGATCTTTCCCTAATTTTGGAACCTCAACATTTTTGTTCTCCATATTTTAATAGGCACAACTAAAAGGCACCTCAGGTAAACAATGTAGATGGATGGATACTAGTATACTTATGGATGGACGAGCGACTGCCGACACAGAGGTAGCTACAGCCGTGGACTACCGTACTGTGTCTGCTGCTAATATAGACTGGATGATAATGAGATGAAATCAATATATATATATATATATATATAATATCACTAGTACTGCAGCCGGACAGGTATATATATTTATTATGTAATGACTGCTGACGGACCTGCTGGACACTGTCAGCTCAGCAGCACCGCAGACTGCTACAGTAAGCTACTATAGTAGTATGTATAAAGAAGAAAGAAAAAAAAAACCACGGGTAGGTGGTATACAATTATGGATGGACGAGCGACTGCCGACACAGAGGTAGCTACAGCCGTGGACTACCGCACTGTGTCTGCTGCTAATATAGACTGGATGATAATGAGATGAAATCAATATATATTATATCACACTAGTACTGCAGCCGGACAGGTAGATATATTTATTATGTAATGACTGATGACGGACCTGCTGGACACTGTCAGCTCAGCAGCACCGCAGACTGCTACAGTAAGCTACTATAGTAGTATGTATAAAGAAGAAAGAAAAAAAAAAAACACGGGTAGGTGGTATACAATTATGGATGGACGAGCGACTGCCGACACAGAGGTAGCTACAGCCGTGGACTACCGTACTGTGTCTGCTGCTAATATAGACTGGATGATAAGGAGATGAAATCAATATATATATATATATATATATATATAATATCACTAGTACTGCAGCCGGACAGGTATATATATTTATTATGTAATGACTGATGACGGACCTGCTGGACACTGTCAGCTCAGCAGCACCGCAGACTGCTACAGTAAGCTACTATAGTAGTATGTATAAAGAAGAAAAAAAAAAAAAACACGGGTAGGTGGTATACAATTATGGATGGACGAGCGACTGCCGACACAGAGGTAGCTACAGCCGTGGACTACCGTACTGTGTCTGCTGCTAATATAGACTGGATGATAAGGAGATGAAATCAATATATATATATATATATATATATATAAATAATATCACTAGTACTGCAGCCGGACAGGTATATATATTTATTATGTAATGACTGATGACGGACCTGCTGGACACTGTCAGCTCAGCAGCACCGCAGACTGCTACAGTAAGCTACTATAGTAGTATGTATAAAGAAGAAAGAAAAAAAAAACCACGGGTAGGTGGTATACAATTATGGATGGACGAGCGACTGCCGACACAGAGGTAGCTACAGCCGTGGACTACCGTACTGTGTCTGCTGCTAATATAGACTGGATGATAAGGAGATGAAATCAATATATATATATATATAATATCACTAGTACTGCAGCCGGACAGGTATATATATTTATTATGTAATGACTGATGACGGACCTGCTGGACACTGTCAGCTCAGCAGCACTGCAGACTGCTACAGTAAGCTACTATAGTAGTATGTATAAAGAAGAAAGAAAAAAAAAAAACCACGGGTAGGTGGTATACAATTATGGATGGACGAGCGACTGCCGACACAGAGGTAGCTACAGCCGTGGACTACCGTACTGTGTCTGCTGCTAATATAGACTGGATGATAAGGAGATGAAATCAATATATATATATATATATATATATATATTATCACTAGTACTGCAGCCGGACAGGTATATATATTTATTATGTAATGACTGATGACGGACCTGCTGGACACTGTCAGCTCAGCAGCACCGCAGACTGCAACAGTAAGCTACTATAGTAGTATGTATAAAGAAGAAAGAAAAGAAAAAAACCACGGGTAGGTGGTATACAATTATGGATGGACGAGCGACTGCCGACACAGAGGTAGCTACAGCCGTGGACTACCGTACTGTGTCTGCTGCTAATATAGACTGGATGATAATGAGATGAAATCAATATATATATATATATAATATCACTAGTACTGCAGCCGGACAGGTATATATATTTATTTATTATGTAATGACTGATGACGGACCTGCTGGACACAGTCAGCTCAGCAGCACCGCAGACTGCTACAGTAAGCTACTATAGTAGTATGTATAAAGAAGAAAGAAAAAAAATAAAACCACGGGTAGGTGGTATACAATATTATATATATATTATATACAATTTTATATATATTAAACTGGTGGTGACTGGTGGTCAGGTCACTGGTCACACTATCAGCAACTTGCAAGTAGTACTCCTAAGCAGACAATCACAATATATATTATACTGGTGGTCAGTGTGGTCACAATGGCAGTGTGGCACTCTGGCAGCAAAAGTGTGCACTGTACGTTATATGTACTCCTGAGTCCTGCTCTCAGACTCTAACTGCTACCCACTGTCAGTGTCTCCCCCACAAGTCAGATAATATACAGTCACACTATCTATCACTTCAGCAAGTAACTAGTACTCCTCCTAATGCTCCCCAAAATTACTACTGTGTCTCTCTCTACTGTCTCACTCTCTTCTCTATAAACGGAGAGGACGCCAGCCACGTCCTCTCCCTATGAATCTCAATGCACGTGTGAAAATGGCGGCGACGCGCGGCTCCTTATATGGAATCCGAGTCTCGTGATAGAATCCGAGCCTCGCGAGAATCCGACAGCGGGATGATGACGTTCGGGCGCGCTCGGGTTAACCGAGCAAAGCGGGAAGATCCGAGTCGCTCGGCCCCGTGTAAAAAAACATGAAAAACATGAAGTTCGGGCGGGTTCGGATTCCGAGGAACCGAACCCGCTCATCCCTAATATACACCAGGAGATGGAACTTGTTCCCTAACCCTGTTATAATAACTTGGTGGAGAATTGGCTTGCAAAAGATCATATTGCACATAGTGAAAGGAGCAGCATTCTTCAAAAACCTGCAGAAAGCACAGACTATAGATACAGTACAGAGTAAAACTGCAAGAGTAATACTCTGCAGAGACTTTTTCACAGCATGACAGGTGCTGGAAGCTGTGGTGCCACACAAACAAAGGCAAGTCCAAGTGGTGCATTGTCTGCATGGTTGTGGACAGGACCGTCTTTTCATATGGGCTCAATGGGCAGTTGCCCAAGGGCCCCAGGAGTACAGCTGATAGCTGAGGGTCCCCTTTTTCCAGGGGTACCTCATTTTTGAAAATCAACCAACTTCAAAGCAATGGTCCCCATCCGAGCCTGTTAATTGCTCTTCCCTGCCAGCTACTGTATCTCGGGTTCTGTCTGACTGTCTGAGTTTTTCTGAGGGTATACGCCAAAAGCTGGGACTCTCCCTTTTTTGCAGGACATTAGCAGCTTGTCTTTACTATGGGGGTCATTCCGAGTTGATCATAGCTGTGCTAAATTTAGCACAGCTACGATCATTCACACTGACATGCGGGGGGATGCCCAGCACAGGGCTAGTCTGCCCCGCATATCAGTGCCGCCCCCCCCCCCCCCCCCCCACAGAAGTGCAAAGGCATCGCACAGCGGCGATGCCTTTGCACTTCAAGAGTAGCTCCCGACCAGCGCAGCTTTAGCGTGCTGGCCGGGAGCTACTCGTCAATCCCCGGCCCGCAGCGGCTGCGTGTGACATCACGCAGCCGCCGCGGCTCACCCCCCCCAGCGGTCTGGCCATGCCGCCGTCCAGCACCCTCCCACCCAGCGACCGCCTCTCCCTCAGAGGCGATCACTAGGCAACGACGGCTGGCATGCGCCGGCACACTGCGGCACCGGCGCACTGCGGCACCGGTGCATGCGCAGTTTCCGACCCAATCGCTGCGCTGCGAGAAACTATAGCGAGCGATCGGGTCGGAATGACCCCCTATGCCCAGAACCAGAGATATCAGCCTTCCAGCAGCTGGTCCTTGTTCCAGCTCCACATGCTTGGTATGCAGTTTTTTTATATTTTCATTGTGGTTTGCTCTGGCACTTGAACTGTGATCCCCAAGTCCCAATTATCTCCTGTAAGGTGTGACTCTCTAGTTTTTTTTATCCCATTGAAGGCTAAGAAATCAATTTCCAGGAACTAGAGATATCTACAGTCAAGAAAAGGACAGTTTGGTGCCGCACAGGACCCTAAAAGAATTTTTTTGTGTAATGGGCTTTTATGAAATTTGTACCTTGTAAACCAACAGTGCATATGCATGCGAAATGCCTGTATAGGTCTTTAAGGAGTTACTGTGGTTGGTGGTGCACCCAGAGTCAATAGTACATGTTAATGTTAGCAAAAGAAAAAGAGAGACTCTGTGTTGGGGCACGCTTGAAAAACTAAAACTTAACTTTTAATTATAGCATGATAAAATTTATGGTACACAGTTCAACACACATATAGTTTATAACATTTAAGGAGAAAAAATATAATAATAAATAATTCTCACTTTAAGAAGTAATAATTTTGGAGTAATAATTTTCCAAATGATATTATTATTTGTGGTGACAGTGACACCTGAGATGAAAATATTAAGAAATCTGTTTCTGCATAGGAGAAAATTCTTCCAATGCCTGTTATAATGGTGTGTCCTGGTAACGATTAATCTGCTATTTCAAAATCTAGAAATTTATGAGTCAAAAATAGCAATATGCCAAAGAACTCTAGATGAGTGTATGATCAGAAGGAAAATTCTATAAGAAGGAGGAAAATTAGGAATGAAAAGTGGTAATGGTCAAAGGTTGCTCCACCACCTCTACTTTTCACACAGAGATATTTATTACTGCTCCTAATATTCCCTGGAAGTCTCCCATCCAGGTACTGATCAGGCTAATCACTGCTTAGCTTCCAAGATCAGACGAGATTGGGCGTAGCCAGTGAGATATGGCAGTAATATCACATAGATTGTGAAGAGAGAATGTATGGTTATTGACATATACCTGTTAGGGTACTTCTGCTGTCCATTAATACGCACAGTTATCCTGTTACTTTAAGCATTGCAGGATAGTTATTTAACTGTCGTCAGGATGAGAGAGTACCGAACCAGTAAGTTTCAGGAAACGTATAGGTTCAGAGCCCGTCTTCTGCTGTCCACTGTCATATAATTTAATACAGCGGACAGTGGATGAGAGAGGCGGGTTTATCTGTGCCTATTGAATAAAAGTATGAAACTACACAGATATCTTAAGATTTCTTATAATAGTGCATATTCCCAGTACATACTATTAATCCTAATAGTGGTATGCAAGGAGATTTTCGCTATTAGCAATGCCCCTGAATTAATGCAGAGGAAGTTCAAAAGACAATTATAAGTGATATCTGAAACTATACGTAATAATCTGAAATTTTGTCTCACTAACTGGAGTATGGGAGTGAGAGAAAAAAAAGGGGAATTTATGAAATAAGGTAAAGTAACCTAACACTATGAATAATAAATAGCAGATTTGGCAAAAATTAAACAATTAAGGACAAAAAATTTTTTGTGTCAAATATACGATACCAGGAGGTGAGTGGGCTGAACCGTGCACTGTTCAGCACCACTAGTCACAGACGGCCGTTTCACCTGGAGGTGGCTTGTTCACTGTGTGAAGTGATAGTGGAAGAAGGTCTATTTAAGGCAAAAAGGAAGGGGTGGTCTAAGAATTTGGGAGTGGTCTAAGAAGTTTGGACCAATCTCTGAGAAGAGGGAATTTAGAATGCGTGATGTCACTCAGACATCCTGCATATCACTTCCGGTTTTAAATTCGGAAGATGTTATTGTAAATCTGCATGGAGCCATGTATAGGGTTAAATAGTGCTTATGATATGGCACTAGAGAGGATAGTATTTAGAATTAATTACTAGGGCCGAGATCGAAGTATTGGCTCTATTGCCATTAGTTTAGCAGTCACTGGAGTTGTCAAGGACGCGTTCCTGGATACGGTAACGTCATTTCCGGTCGAAAAGACCGGAAGTGGCGTTGATTGCCGTTATACTGGGTTCGTGTAAGGCTCAAATGAGAAGATCACATGGGGCTGAGGATAACTGGATATGGGTCACTAATAAAGTGAGGGGGTATATATTAAATAGGATGGTGTGGCCACACTAGGAGAGAATACTCCGTGATCTGCGATGGCATGAGTGTACCGTCTTACAGGAAATGTTCAGTGGCGTCACTTCCTGTTTATATCTCAGCATTCCCAGTCTACAGACTTGTGTGGGGATATATCAGGAGATGGACACATTGCTTCCGGTTTAGAAGGCCGGAAGTAGTGAAAGTGTGACCTTTAATAGGGCTGTTTAAATGGTAGTTGTAGACTGGGGATAGCTAATAAGGCCTGCGGAATACTGTAGGAATGTAAAATTTAGTGTTTAGATGTCCCTATTGGTGGGACCATGTACGAAGTAAAAACTCCGTGACCGGAAGTAGCGTCGGAGCAGTAAAAGCTCCGTGACCGGAAGTGGCGTCGGAGCGCATAGTTCAGAGAGAGGCTTGGCTACATAATTTCTGTTCTAAAAGGACAGGAAGGGCTGTGTGTAACCATAATTGTGGACAGAAACAAAAACAAAAAACAAAAACAAAAACCCAAACGGAAGCAAAAACAAAAACCAAAATTGTAAAGGTGATCTATCAATAATGTTTAAGTTATGTTGATTGCTGAGCAACCATAAGGTAAATATAATAAAATAATATAATAAAATAAAAATAAAATAAAAATAAATAAAATAAAAATAAAATTAAAATTAATAATAATAATAATAATAATAATAATAATAAAAATAAAGAAATGTAGAATTAGGAGTTTGCATTTATAATATTTGTATAAGGATTGTTAGTTGATAATAAAGAAGAAGAAAGAGGGGATAATGAATTATTGAGAGGGAAAAAAACCAAAAATTAGGAAGAAATAGTAAATATTGATGAATGATGATAATTAAATAATAATAAAGAAGGTTTGAATAATAACCAATAATGATAATTATATAATAATTTTTAGCTCATTTGGAATAATAGTCTAGTAGAAGCTTATGGGGATATTATATTCAGCAAGGTGCAAATTGGTTTGTTGAGAAAAAGGAGAAAAAAGAAAAAGGAAAAGGGGGAAATTAAATTTATTGCAATTACTGTGGTGAAGCAGAGAAGGTTGTATAATAATCATTAAATTGGGTGAATTGTGAGTGACTGTAGTGGGAGTAAAGTTAGGTGCCAAGTAGGTGCAATAGAAGTGTATTGTGATGGGTTTGCATGTGAATAAATGGGTGAATCAAGGTGCGGGTGTGTAGGAAATGTCTTATGAGTGTGAGTGAGTGTAAATGTGAAGGAATAAGTGGGATTATTGAATGAGAGAGTGATTGGATAGGGGTAGATAGGCATATATATATATGAGTGTGGGTTGGTGTAAATCTGAGAGACTAAGTGAAAAATTGTTGAGTGAAGGGGTGGATTGAGTGAGAACAGATAAAAGGAAATTTATTAGAAGGGAAAAAGGTTGGATTGGGGAACATTAGTATAGGTATCTTATGGAACATCAGATAAAAACTCCATAATTTATGTGTTCGTTCATGCCTTGAGGCGCAAGACAGTTAAGTTTGAAGGTCCATTCAGATTCATGTTTAAGCAATTCCTGCATCAAATCTCCTCCGCGTATTCCTAAGTTGATTCTTTCCAGACCAAAGGCTTTGAGTTCTTTAGGGTTGCCCTGATGATGTTTGAAGAAGTGGCGCGCCACTGATGTTAGTTTTTTCATTTTTTTATAATCAGATGATGCATTTCTTACAGAGCCTACGTGTTCCAGGATACGTTGTTTTAGGGCTCTTGTGGTAATGCCCACATATCTCATGTCACAGCTACATGATATGCAGTATACAACTCCAACTGCATTGCAGTTGATAAATTGGTTAATTGATTTCTCTTCTCCATAGCGATCAATAATAGAAGATTTTTTAACCATGTGTGGACATGCTTTGCAATTTCCACATGGGAAGGAGCCCTTGATGGTTGGCTGTTTTTTAGGGTTTTTGGTGAAATGGCTACTGGTGAGTTTCACATTTCCCCCCTACAGTGGAAAATATCCCCAAGGGGGAATTCCTACGTCTGAAAAGAAATTGTTCAAATTCTTCAATTTTCTTAGAGAAAAGCATTGAATTAACTACAAGATTACGTGAACGTGGCTACAGTCATAGGTCTATCAAAAAAGCCAAATGGCACACCAGCCAGACACCGAGGGACAAGTTGATCTTTCCACAGACAAAAACTCACAGATTACGGGAACAAGATAATAAGCTCAGATTCGTGGGTACCTTTTGTAGAGAGTGGAAGGAGATACAAGAATCCATTAACAGACACTGGCCAGTCTTACTTCTAGACAAAGACCTAGCAGAAACAATAGGACAAAAACCCTCCATGAGTTGGAGAAGGTCCAAAAATCTTAAAGACAAACTCACCAGTAGCCATTTCACCAAAAACCCTAAAAAACAGCCAACCATCAAGGGCTCCTTCCCATGTGGAAATTGCAAAGCATGTCCACACATGGTTAAAAAATCTTCTATTATTGATCGCTATGGAGAAGAGAAATCAATTAACCAATTTATCAACTGCAATGCAGTTGGAGTTGTATACTGCATATCATGTAGCTGTGACATGAGATATGTGGGCATTACCACAAGAGCCCTAAAACAACGTATCCTGGAACACGTAGGCTCTGTAAGAAATGCATCATCTGATTATAAAAAAATGAAAAAACTAACATCAGTGGCGCGCCACTTCTTCAAACATCATCAGGGCAACCCTAAAGAACTCAAAGCCTTTGGTCTGGAAAGAATCAACTTAGGAATACGCGGAGGAGATTTGATGCAGGAATTGCTTAAACATGAATCTGAATGGACCTTCAAACTTAACTGTCTTGCGCCTCAAGGCATGAACGAACACATAAATTATGGAGTTTTTATCTGATGTTCCATAAGATACCTATACTAATGTTCCCCAATCCAACCTTTTTCCCTTCTAATAAATTTCCTTTTATCTGTTCTCACTCAATCCACCCCTTCACTCAACAATTTTTCACTTAGTCTCTCAGATTTACACCAACCCACACTCATATATATATATGCCTATCTACCCCTATCCAATCACTCTCTCATTCAATAATCCCACTTATTCCTTCACATTTACACTCACTCACACTCATAAGACATTTCCTACACACCCGCACCTTGATTCACCCATTTATTCACATGCAAACCCATCACAATACACTTCTATTGCACCTACTTGGCACCTAACTTTACTCCCACTACAGTCACTCACAATTCACCCAATTTAATGATTATTATACAACCTTCTCTGCTTCACCACAGTAATTGCAATAAATTTAATTTCCCCCTTTTCCTTTTTCTTTTTTCTCCTTTTTCTCAACAAACCAATTTGCACCTTGCTGAATATAATATCCCCATAAGCTTCTACTAGACTATTATTCCAAATGAGCTAAAAATTATTATATAATTATCATTATTGGTTATTATTCAAACCTTCTTTATTATTATTTAATTATCATCATTCATCAATATTTACTATTTCTTCCTAATTTTTGGTTTTTTTCCCTCTCAATAATTCATTATCCCCTCTTTCTTCTTCTTTATTATCAACTAACAATCCTTATACAAATATTATAAATGCAAACTCCTAATTCTACATTTCTTTATTTTTATTATTATTATTATTATTATTAATTTTAATTTTATTTTTATTTTATTATATTATTTTATTATATTTACCTTATGGTTGCTCAGCAATCAACATAACTTAAACATTATTGATAGATCACCTTTACAATTTTGGTTTTTGTTTTTGCTTCCGTTTGGGTTTTTGTTTTTGTTTTTTGTTTTTGTTTCTGTCCACAATTATGGTTACACACAGCCCTTCCTGTCCTTTTAGAACAGAAATTATGTAGCCAAGCCTCTCTCTGAACTATGCGCTCCGACGCCACTTCCGGTCACGGAGCTTTTACTGCTCCGACGCTACTTCCGGTCACGGAGTTTTTACTTCGTACATGGTCCCACCAATAGGGACATCTAAACACTAAATTTTACATTCCTACAGTATTCCGCAGGCCTTATTAGCTATCCCCAGTCTACAACTACCATTTAAACAGCCCTATTAAAGGTCACACTTTCACTACTTCCGGCCTTCTAAACCGGAAGCAATGTGTCCATCTCCTGATATATCCCCACACAAGTCTGTAGACTGGGAATGCTGAGATATAAACAGGAAGTGACGCCACTGAACATTTCCTGTGAGACAGTACACTCATGCCATCGCAGATCACGGAGTATTCTCTCCTAGTGTGGCCACACCATCCTATTTAATATATACCCCCTCACTTTATTAGTGACCCATATCCAGTTATCCTCAGCCCCATGTGATCTTCTCATTTGAGCCTTACACGAACCCAGTATAACGGCAATCAACGCCACTTCCGGTCTTTTCGACCGGAAATGACGTTACCGTATCCAGGAACGCGTCCTTGACAACTCCAGTGACTGCTAAACTAATGGCAATAGAGCCAATACTTCGATCTCGGCCCTAGTAATTAATTCTAAATACTATCCTCTCTAGTGCCATATCATAAGCACTATTTAACCCTATACATGGCTCCATGCAGATTTACAATAACATCTTCCGAATTTAAAACCGGAAGTGATATGCAGGATGTCTGAGTGACATCACGCATTCTAAATTCCCTCTTCTCAGAGATTGGTCCAAACTTCTTAGACCACTCCCAAATTCTTAGACCACCCCTTCCTTTTTGCCTTAAATAGACCTTCTTCCACTATCACTTCACACAGTGAACAAGCCACCTCCAGGTGAAACGGCCGTCTGTGACTAGTGGTGCTGAACAGTGCACGGTTCAGCCCACTCACCTCCTGGTATCGTATATTTGACACAAAAAAATGTTTTGTCCTTAATTGTTTAATTTTTGCCAAATCTGCTATTTATTATTCATAGTGTTAGGTTACTTTACCTTATTTCATAAATTCCCCTTTTTTTTCTCTCACTCCCATACTCCAGTTAGTGAGACAAAATTTCAGATTATTACGTATAGTTTCAGATATCACTTATAATTGTCTTTTGAACTTCCTCTGCATTAATTCAGGGGCATTGCTAATAGCGAAAATCTCCTTGCATACCACTATTAGGATTAATAGTATGTACTGGGAATATGCACTATTATAAGAAATCTTAAGATATCTGTGTAGTTTCATACTTTTATTCAATAGGCACAGATAAACCCGCCTCTCTCATCCACTGTCCGCTGTATTAAATTATATGACAGTGGACAGCAGAAGACGGGCTCTGAACCTATACGTTTCCTGAAACTTACTGGTTCGGTACTCTCTCATCCTGACGACAGTTAAATAACTATCTTGCAATGCTTAAAGTAACAGGATAACTGTGCGTATTAATGGACAGCAGAAGTACCCTAACAGGTATATGTCAATAACCATACATTCTCTCTTCACAATCTATGTGATATTACTGCCATATCTCACTGGCTACGCCCAATCTCGTCTGATCTTGGAAGCTAAGCAGTGATTAGCCTGATCAGTACCTGGATGGGAGACTTCCAGGGAATATTAGGAGCAGTAATAAATATCTCTGTGTGAAAAGTAGAGGTGGTGGAGCAACCTTTGACCATTACCACTTTTCATTCCTAATTTTCCTCCTTCTTATAGAATTTTCCTTCTGATCATACACTCATCTAGAGTTCTTTGGCATATTGCTATTTTTGACTCATAAATTTCTAGATTTTGAAATAGCAGATTAATCGTTACCAGGACACACCATTATAACAGGCATTGGAAGAATTTTCTCCTATGCAGAAACAGATTTCTTAATATTTTCATCTCAGGTGTCACTGTCACCACAAATAATAATATCATTTGGAAAATTATTACTCCAAAATTATTACTTCTTAAAGTGAGAATTATTTATTATTATATTTTTTCTCCTTAAATGTTATAAACTATATGTGTGTTGAACTGTGTACCATAAATTTTATCATGCTATAATTAAAAGTTAAGTTTTAGTTTTTCAAGCGTGCCCCAACACAGAGTCTCTCTTTTTCTTTTGCTAACATTAACATGTACTATTGACTCTGGGTGCACCACCAACCACAGTAACTCCTTAAAGACCTATACAGGCATTTCGCATGCATATGCACTGTTGGTTTACAAGGTACAAATTTCATAAAAGCCCATTACACAAAAAAATTCTTTTAGGGTCCTGTGCGGCACCAAACTGTCCTTTTCCTGATCATTTACGCTGATTAAATCTTCAGCTTCAGGTTCCAGCACGGACAGGACATTTATGTCCCTTTAAGCCGAATTTTGGCATATTATTGATACGGTACACTTATTTATCACACACACTCCTACAAGAACGCATATCATCTATACTTTCTTTGCTCCTTAATTTTTGACATTAAACCAGTTCTAGCATGGCTTCCTTCAGCCTTCGCAATGAACTAAGCAGTAGACACGTTTCATTACAAAATGTAGAAGATATTTTTAATAGTGGAACAGATTTATCCTCAGGCAACGTAGGATGGGACTCAGAACTTAATAAACTAAGATCTTGTCTACAGAAAAGAATGCGCTCCTCATGGGATGTCAAAACTCTGGAAAGTTATGTAAAAAACAAAATTACCCCTAGAGGCTTAAGACCTAAGATCTTCCCGACCTTTCAACTAACCACAGAAAGTCTAACAACGGAATGGGAAGCTGCACTTCTGAAATGTTCCCAAGACCTTATGGCTATTCTAATCAAGCATAATCATTTAGTACTTAATGCATGTGAAAAAGAAATAGAAGACCTAGGCAAAAGCCTTGAGGAATGGGAAACCAATACCAAATTTCAACAAACTTTTGAAAAGATCAAGAAAGAACTGGAACCCTACGAACAAAAAATTATTGATAGAAAGAAGAGTAAATTTGCAAGAGATATGAAGGACTTTAAGACAGGCAATATATTTCGCTGGAGCAAAACACCTAGACACAGAGATCATACGCAATCGCAAGACAGATACACTTCCTCTGAGACAGAATCATCAGGGGGAGAAGAATATTCGGACCCTGGCAACTCGGAAGGAGAAACATATAACTATAGGGATGATTTCACAAGCCATACATAGACTCATTTTTTAGGATTAGACAGGAGGGGAGGAAGACCAAGATTTCGACAAAGAGGAAGACGAGGAGGGGGAGCAAGAAACCAACGAGAACAAACCAACTGGGAACCCAGATACCCAGTCAGAAACAACAGGAAGAAGTAATACAGGAGACGAATCTCAGAATTATTAATCTTTCAGACAGAACCCTTACTGATGACCACACCACTCTCTTATCCAAGGGATTATCCTTCTCGCCGACACAACCATTGGATCGTTTCCTTTGGGAAAAGGATCTAAAACTTTTTGGGCGTAAACTGCTTCTTCGAAAATTCTTTACAACACGCCAAGAATCCCAATGGGAGAACGATGCAGAACACAATCAAACAGGAGAACTACTTACTACAGAAGAAATAGAGGCCTTAGCAGCATTGGAGGAACTCCATACTGAAGATATAGATACAACAGATACTCCTACGAGACCAAAATGCAAGAAAAAATCAACCTTTTTTCCTCCTGAACATATCTCACCGGAAACTAGAGTATTTCAAGAATTGGTAGCTCGTGATTTAGATAAAATCTACACCAAGTCCAAATCGAAACCACCCTATGGTGACAACTTGAGCAAGGCAGAAAGAAGAACTTTGCGCGAAATACAGTCCTGGTCGGATATAGTAATTAAGCCCTCTGACAAGGGGGGCAACATTGTTCTCTGGCCTAAAACAATGTACATTATCGAGGCAATGAGACAACTGGGGGATATACAATGTTACAAACAAGTAACTTTCGATCCTACTGACAACTTTAGGATCGCCCTCACAAGAATCCTAGATCGGGCATACTCCCAAGGTACGTTGACCAAGGAGGAAACTGAGTATTTAACAACTACCAAACCTAAAACACCTACATTATATCTTCTACCCAAGGTCCATAAAAACACTTCCGTACCACCAGGACGACCTATTGTATCAGGACAGGGTGGAATTCTGGAAAAACCGAGTACCTTTTTGGATTTGCACTTACGGCAACACGTGTTGAATCTTCCCTCATATTTGCGAGATACAACGGACATACTCCAGAAGCTACATGATGTCCAACTCGATGACAACCACCTATTGGTAACATTAGACGTAGAATCACTCTACACCAGCATCAATCATCAGATCGGTATAAAAGCAGTCAAATACTTTTTGGAAATGGCCGGCAAAAGTGAATTTCATGATTTATTAATTGAATTATTGGAGTTCGTACTAACAAGGAACTACTTCACCTTCAACGACAGGTTTTATCTTCAAACTCGCGGCACAGCGATGGGCGCGGCTTGCGCACCAACGTATGCGAACTTGTATTTAGGTTGGTGGGAGAGGGAAATTGTGATGCATCCCAATAATGAGAAATACACACGACATGTAGTTGCGTGGTGGCGCTATATCGATGATATCATCCTGATCTGGGAAGGTGATAGACGCCTGCTAGTAACATTCATTGAGGAGTTGAACACCAATGACAATAATCTCAAACTCACACATCACATCAGCAAGGACTCAGTATGCTTTCTCGACCTTGTGATCTCTAGAGCACCCGATGGCCTGATAGAAACAAAACTATATCGCAAAGAAACATCCACAAACAGCCTTTTACATCAAACCAGTGCACATTTCCCCCCTACAGTGGAAAATATCCCCAAGGGGGAATTCCTACATCTGAAAAGAAATTGTTCAAATTCTTCAATTTTCTTAGAGAAAAGCATTGAATTAACTACAAGATTACGTGAACGTGGCTACAGTCATAGGTCTATCAAAAAAGCCAAATGGCACACCAGCCAGACACCGAGGGACAAGTTGATCTTTCCACAGACAAAAACTCACAGATTACGGGAACAAGATAATAAGCTCAGATTCGTGGGTACCTTTTGTAGAGAGTGGAAGGAGATACAAGAATCCATTAACAGACACTGGCCAGTCTTACTTCTAGACAAAGACCTAGCAGAAACAATAGGACAAAAACCCTCCATGAGTTGGAGAAGGTCCAAAAATCTTAAAGACAAACTCACCAGTAGCCATTTCACCAAAAACCCTAAAAAACAGCCAACCATCAAGGGCTCCTTCCCATGTGGAAATTGCAAAGCATGTCCACACATGGTTAAAAAATCTTCTATTATTGATCGCTATGGAGAAGAGAAATCAATTAACCAATTTATCAACTGCAATGCAGTTGGAGTTGTATACTGCATATCATGTAGCTGTGACATGAGATATGTGGGCATTACCACAAGAGCCCTAAAACAACGTATCCTGGAACACGTAGGCTCTGTAAGAAATGCATCATCTGATTATAAAAAAATGAAAAAACTAACATCAGTGGCGCGCCACTTCTTCAAACATCATCAGGGCAACCCTAAAGAACTCAAAGCCTTTGGTCTGGAAAGAATCAATTTAGGAATACGCGGAGGAGATTTGATGCAGGAATTGCTTAAACATGAATCTGAATGGACCTTCAAACTTAACTGTCTTGCGCCTCAAGGCATGAACGAACACATAAATTATGGAGTTTTTATCTGATGTTCCATAAGATACCTATACTAATGTTCCCCAATCCAACCTTTTTCCCTTCTAATAAATTTCCTTTTATCTGTTCTCACTCAATCCACTCCTTCACTCAACAATTTTTCACTTAGTCTCTCAGATTTACACCAACCCACACTCATATATATATATGCCTATCTACCCCTATCCAATCACTCTCTCATTCAATAATCCCACTTATTCCTTCACATTTACACTCACTCACACTCATAAGACATTTCCTACACACCCGCACCTTGATTCACCCATTTATTCACATGCAAACCCATCACAATACACTTCTATTGCACCTACTTGGCACCTAACTTTACTCCCACTACAGTCACTCACAATTCACCCAATTTAATGATTATTATACAACCTTCTCTGCTTCACCACAGTAATTGCAATAAATTTAATTTCCCCCTTTTCCTTTTTCTTTTTTCTCCTTTTTCTCAACAAACCAATTTGCACCTTGCTGAATATAATATCCCCATAAGCTTCTACTAGACTATTATTCCAAATGAGCTAAAAATTATTATATAATTATCATTATTGGTTATTATTCAAACCTTCTTTATTATTATTTAATTATCATCATTCATCAATATTTACTATTTCTTCCTAATTTTTGG
Source organism: Pseudophryne corroboree (assembly GCF_028390025.1). Classification (NCBI taxonomy): domain Eukaryota; kingdom Metazoa; phylum Chordata; class Amphibia; order Anura; family Myobatrachidae; genus Pseudophryne; species Pseudophryne corroboree. The sequence goes on along the minus strand of NC_086445.1, from coordinate 234,027,546 downwards.
TTTTTTTCCCTCTCAATAATTCATTATCCCCTCTTTCTTCTTCTTTATTATCAACTAACAATCCTTATACAAATATTATAAATGCAAACTCCTAATTCTACATTTCTTTATTTTTATTATTATTATTATTATTATTATTATTATTATTAATTTTAATTTTATTTTTATTTTATTTATTTTTATTTTATTTTTATTTTATTATATTATTTTATTATATTTACCTTATGGTTGCTCAGCAATCAACATAACTTAAACATTATTGATAGATCACCTTTACAATTTTGGTTTTTGTTTTTGCTTCCGTTTGGGTTTTTGTTTTTTGTTTTTGTTTCTGTCCACAATTATGGTTACACACAGCCCTTCCTGTCCTTTTAGAACAGAAATTATGTAGCCAAGCCTCTCTCTGAACTATGCGCTCTGACGCCACTTCCGGTCACGGAGCTTTTACTGCTCCGACGCTACTTCCGGTCACGGAGTTTTTACTTCGTACATGGTCCCACCAATAGGGACATCTAAACACTAAATTTTACATTCCTACAGTATTCCACAGGCCTTATTAGCTATCCCCAGTCTACAACTACCATTTAAACAGCCCTATTAAAGGTCACACTTTCACTACTTCCGGCCTTCTAAACCGGAAGCAATGTGTCCATCTCCTGATATATCCCCACACAAGTCTGTAGACTGGGAATGCTGAGATATAAACAGGAAGTGACGCCACTGAACATTTCCTGTAAGACGGTACACTCATGCCATCGCAGATCACGGAGTATTCTCTCCTAGTGAGGCCACACCATCCTATTTAATATATACCCCCTCACTTTATTAGTGACCCATATCCAGTTATCCTCAGCCCCATGTGATCTTCTCATTTGAGCCTTACACGAACCCAGTATAACGGCAATCAACGCCACTTCCGGTCTTTTCGACCGGAAATGACGTTACCGTATCCAGGAACGCGTCCTTGACAACTCCAGTGACTGCTAAACTAATGGCAATAGAGCCAATACTTCGATCTCGGCCCTAGTAATTAATTCTAAATACTATCCTCTCTAGTGCCATATCATAAGCACTATTTAACCCTATACATGGCTCCATGCAGATTTACAATAACATCTTCCGAATTTAAAACCGGAAGTGATATGCAGGATGTCTGAGTGACATCACGCATTCTAAATTCCCTCTTCTCAGAGATTGGTCCAAACTTCTTAGACCACTCCCAAATTCTTAGACCACCCCTTCCTTTTTGCCTTAAATAGACCTTCTTCCACTATCACTTCACACAGTGAACAAGCCACCTCCAGGTGAAACGGCCGTCTGTGACTAGTGGTGCTGAACAGTGCACGGTTCAGCCCACTCACCTCCTGGTATCGTATATTTGACACAAAAAAATGTTTTGTCCTTAATTGTTTAATTTTTGCCAAATCTGCTATTTATTATTCATAGTGTTAGGTTACTTTACCTTATTTCATAAATTCCCCTTTTTTTTCTCTCACTCCCATACTCCAGTTAGTGAGACAAAATTTCAGATTATTACGTATAGTTTCAGATATCACTTATAATTGTCTTTTGTACTTCCTCTGCATTAATTCAGGGGCATTGCTAATAGCGAAAATCTCCTTGCATACCACTATTAGGATTAATAGTATGTACTGGGAATATGCACTATTATAAGAAATCTTAAGATATCTGTGTAGTTTCATACTTTTATTCAATAGGCACAGATAAACCCGCCTCTCTCATCCACTGTCCGCTGTATTAAATTATATGACAGTGGACAGCAGAAGACGGGCTCTGAACCTATACGTTTCCTGAAACTTACTGGTTCGGTACTCTCTCATCCTGACGACAGTTAAATAACTATCCTGCAATGCTTAAAGTAACAGGATAACTGTGCGTATTAATGGACAGCAGAAGTACCCTAACAGGTATATGTCAATAACCATACATTCTCTCTTCACAATCTATGTGATATTACTGCCATATCTCACTGGCTACGCCCAATCTCGTCTGATCTTGGAAGCTAAGCAGTGATTAGCCTGATCAGTACCTGGATGGGAGACTTCCAGGGAATATTAGGAGCAGTAATAAATATCTCTGTGTGAAAAGTAGAGGTGGTGGAGCAACCTTTGACCATTACCACTTTTCATTCCTAATTTTCCTCCTTCTTATAGAATTTTCCTTCTGATCATACACTCATCTAGAGTTCTTTGGCATATTGCTATTTTTGACTCATAAATTTCTAGATTTTGAAATAGCAGATTAATCGTTGCCAGGACACACCATTATAACAGGCATTGGAAGAATTTTCTCCTATGCAGAAACAGATTTCTTAATATTTTCATCTCAGGTGTCACTGTCACCACAAATAATAATATCATTTGGAAAATTATTACTCCAAAATTATTACTTCTTAAAGTGAGAATTATTTATTATTATATTTTTTCTCCTTAAATGTTATAAACTATATGTGTGTTGAACTGTGTACCATAAATTTTATCATGCTATAATTAAAAGTTAAGTTTTAGTTTTTCAAGCGTGCCCCAACACAGAGTCTCTCTTTTTCTTTTGCTAACATATCTACAGTCAAGCAAGCTTCCCTCCCACCAGAAAAAGATGAATATTAAGACCCCTCCACAATCCACCCCTCCCCTGCGTATTAAACACCCCCTACCACCCTGGAAGTCATGTACCGGAGGCCCCTTATTCAGTCCAATGCCCCCTTCTACAGTTTAGTGTTCTCCCTTACTACTCCGGGTCCTATATGCTGAGTGGAAGATAGGACACCCGCTACTGCCAACTGGGTATCAAAGCTGCTGCTGATAGCACCCCCCACCCCTATGCTGTAGGATGTGCACTGCTTTGCCCAGGAGCATACACTGCTGTTTAGCTGGTCCTGGGTATGGATACCTGTACAGTGTAAGTACCAGACTCCCCCCTTTTTGGAAAACAGTGCTGATACATGTCCTGGGAAAAAATTACTAAGTTGCTGGAAAAACCTGATAACATGGAAGGCATAATTAAGGCCTTGCCAATTGAATGTCAAAAAGATATGGAGGCAATAGAACCAAGAGATGGGATGTAGCATCTTGCGGCACGGCCTGAAAATGCTTACTCAAATGTCCCAACCAGCTCAAGCTCCATACGAGTTAGTCACTTTCTTAAAAAAATGACTGACTTATGACGTGGAAGAGTATCTGACCACCTTTGAGGGAACTGCCAAGCGTGTGAGCTGGCATAAAGAACAGTGAACTGGCCTGTTGAAAACCTTTCTTTCAGAACCTCAAAAAGCTTACTTTAACTTTAGCACTACAAATACTCTGGACTATGAGAAGCTAAAATCTGAAATCCTGACTCAACTGGGAGTTACACTGTCAGTCTGAGCGCAACAGGTGCACTGCTGGGTGTACTTCATGGACAAGCCTCCCTACTCACAAATGAACAAGCTCATCCACCTGACCACAAATGGTTACAACCAGAGACATTAAGTGGACCTCAGATAGTAGAGTTCTCATGTTATTTGAGGTCTCTGCCCATGGTTTTACGCAAGTGGGTGAGCCATGGGGACCCTAAGAGAGCTGACCAGTTAGTAGAGATGGTGGAGAGATATCTGGCAGCAGAGGAACTACTGGCCATACTGCAGCGGCCCCTAGATGCATGACAGTGCACCTCAGTAAAACCTGGTAACACTGTTCCACACAAAAGACTTGACAATCATGTGCTTAAATGTTATACTGTAGGTGTGATATGCCAGGACATGTTGTTGCTAATTACCCAGTTATTCAAGAACCCATGCAATGTGCTGCTGCCTTTGAATGTCACAGAATGTCATTCTTTACCAGGATAGCCTGTACTGTTTTACCTTCAGATGAGCCCAAAAAACAAATGTTAAGAAGACAACTGAATAGAGGCATTATTACACTCTGGAAGCTTAATTACCCTTGTCAACAATTCAAATTTCCAGAGAAAAACTTTTGGTGTGACTTGCATACATGGGGACACCCACCATTATGCCACTTGTGGTCCAACTATTGTAAAGGTGGGAATGGTCCCTTCCTTGGTACATGATGCTATATTAGGGTGAGATTTTCCCCATTTTTGGAAAATGTGGGGATCCTGTATGGTCACAGGTGTGAACAGTATAGAGCCAGTTGGACGTACTAGTGGTATGCTATCTGTGTGTGTGTCCTCTGAACTCTCTGACCCATGTCCTTTTGCTAGTATGGCTGGGGAGGTAAAGATTATGAGTATCAAAATGAGGTACTCCCTCAATGAAAAGGAGAAGCTGTAGATGGGGTATGCAGTTAACATACCGCCCGTTGGAATCCCACCTGTCGCAATAATGAACTATACCACTGCCGGAATACCGGCAAGGTATGTGATTCCCCCTTTATGGGTGTCCATGACACCCATAAAGGAAGATCAGAACCTGTGGCACGTGAAGCTCGACACTTAGCACGCAGCGTGCAAGTGCAGCAAACCCATGAGGGGCTTCATTGTACTCTCCCCTCTGCCAGCATTCTAGTGACTGGGATACCAATGTTGGTATACTAACATTTGGCATCCCGTGTGGTGGGATCACATACCGATCCTGTAGAGAGAGCTGAAAGTCTGCCTAACCTTGAGGTGAGAAAGGAACTGTTTGCATCAGAACAGTTAAAAGACACCACCTTAATAAAAGCCAGAAAAAATGTGGAAGTTATTAATGAGGAGCCAGTAAAACCTGGTGACAGGCTTGTGTATCCACATATGGCTGTAATGGATCAGTACGGGATCCCGGCGGTCGGAATGCCGACACCGGGATCCCGACCGGCACAATCCCGACAGGGGGGCGAGCCTTGATTGCTGCGCTCGCCACGCCGCGGGCACGGCACACTAATTTATTCTCCCTCTATGGGTGTCGTGGACACCCACAGAGGGAGAATATGTCAGGATTGTGCCGGTTGGGATCCCGGTGTCGGTATTCCGACCACAGGGAGCTCGTCTGGCGAGATCTTGACCGCATCCCATCTGTAATGACCTGTTCTACCAAATGTCAAAAAAAGAGCTAAAATCACATAATATGGGCCTTTTTTTTGTTCCTAGAGTATTATTAACCTCAATAAAATTGATTTCCACTCAACTCCAGACAATTTTGACAACCTCACAGCATTAGGACAAAAGTCTGCAGCGAGCTGGCTGGTTACTAAGCGACAGAACAGTGGAACAACATATACCAGTTTATAGCACATCAAACACTTGCCTGGCAAGGTCGCATCAGATGCGACCATGCCTCCAAGTGCTCCATCTGACCTGGTCGCTCAGGATGCGACCAGTCAGATAGAGAGTGTTAGCAGCGGCAGGGAAGATAAACTTCCCTCCGCTGCTGCTGTCAGAGGGACCGGAAGGTCCCTCAGCCTCCCTGCATTCTCCCCCTGTGTCTGCCGTGCTGCCAATCACTGCTGATTGGTCAGCACGGCAGGATCCCCCCCCCCCCCCACCCTCCAGCGGCTGCAGACAAAGGCAGCTGCTGGGGAGTGTAAATGAACCATCCCAAGCCACCCCCAGACACCCCCTGTATACCTGCAGGCTGTCCCGGCTTTGAAAATGAAAGCCGCAATGGTTGCAATGTTCCCGATCGATGTTTCGATGTTTGGGGGGAAATTTATAAAAAATAAAAAAATATTATTTTTTTTCCCTTTTTTTAACTAAAATCATTTGGGATAGGGTTAAATTGACGTTCTTCACCTAATTCACTAATTTAAAAAAACGACAATTTTGGAGCAGATTTCGGCAAAATAAATAGTCAGTTAAGTGGTTAAGAAACATTGCTACACAGCAGTGGCAGAAATTTAAAGTGGCACAAGATGGAATTGTCCTCGAATAAAGACACACTGAGGTCCAGCATATTGGGGTGCAGTTCACAGAACAGTACAAACAAATTGTAAAAAAAAAGTTTTCTTATTTTAACTGGCAGCTCGGCTCACACTGTTTAGTCAGTCCACTTTCTGCACATGCACTGGGGTACCACAGTGTACTGGGGTGCAGTGCACAGTACAAACAGTACAGTACAAACAAATACAACAATTTTTTTTTTAACTTTTTTACTGACAGATATGTGCGGGTATGTAATTGGGTGCAGGACAAACACGCATCTTCTTGCACCTTAGAAGGTGTGAGTCTTTTCTGTAACTGACACAATGTAATGGGGTTTGAGTATTTGGGCATAAATGTACAGTAACTCGCATGTGACTTCTAGCGATATTTCAAACCAGGAAGCATGAAAGTTTTATTATGTGAGTTGCACAGTGTGATAGAAAATGTTTATCAAAAGTGTTGGGAAAAACACAAGTAAAAGAAGCCAGTGTGGTTTGCGAAAGAAGTAGCAAATATTGTGAAAGAAAAAAAGATGACTTTTAGGAAATATAAGCAGAGACAAAACAATGAAGACAAAGATATATCTTGTTAAACAGAAGGAGACTAAGAAGGTAATCAGATGTGCAAAGGCACAGGCTGAGGAGAAAATGGCCCAGTCAGTGGGTAAAGGAGGCAAAACTTTATTTAGGTACAGGGCCGGCTCCAGGCCTACTAGCACCCTGAGCGAGAAAATGTAAAAGCGCCCCCCCCCCCCCCCCGCGCGCGCTCCCGGAAAAGTGGGTGTGGCCTCTGGAAAAGTGGGCGTGGCCTCATAACTTCATATCATCAAACTATAAACATATTTTCACACAATTAGCAGCCTTACACATAGCCACGGTAGTGTTCCTTATACACAATGTCTCCAGTATAGTGCCAGCTACACATGACATGCCCCGCAGCAGTGCCAGCTACACATGACATGCCCCGCAGCAGTGCCAGCTACACATGACATGCCCCGCAGCAGTGCCAGCTACACATGACATGCCCTGCAGCAGTGCCAGCTACACATGATAGTGTTCACTTTTTAGGGCATGGTGCTGATCACAGGGAGGGCACATTTTTAAGTTAGGAGGGCAAAATGATGTACATACTGCTTGTTGTTCCCATACCTATATGTCAAAGAATGGACAGTGCGCGCCGAAGGAAAAATTTTGCGCAGCAAAAATTAAGGGGAGTTACTTCGTGGGGAAGGTACGTGGCCACATAATAGTGGCAATTTGCATTACACCACACAGTAGTGCAGCTAATACACACTGCACCAGGTAGAACCTCCTATACACTTTGCGCCAGGCACAGCACTGAGACACATTGCCTAGCCACAGACGCCTAGCGGGAACACTACATGACACGCCCCCCAGCAGTGCCAGCTACACGTGACATGCCCCCCAGCAGTGCCAGCTACACGCGACAAGCCCCCCAGCAGTGCCAGCTACACGCGACAAGCCCCCCAGCAGTGCCAGCTACACGCGACAAGCCCCCCAGCAGTGCCAGCTACACGCGACAAGCCCCCCAGCAGTGCCAGCTACACGCGACATGCCCCCCAGCAGTGCCAGCTACACGCGACATGCCCCCCAGCAGTGCCAGCTACACGCGACATGCCCCCCAGCAGTGCCAGCTACACGCGACATGCTCCCCAGCAGTGCCAGCTACACGCGACATGCCCCCCCCAGCAGTGCCAGCTACATAAATGGCCACAGAGTGCCAGATACATAAGTGCCCACACAGTGCCAGATATAAAAATGCCCACACAGTGCCAGATATGTCCCCACAGTGCCATATATAAAATTGCCCCCACAGGGCCAGATACATAAATGCCCCCAGTGCCAGATACATAAATGCCCACACATTGCCAGATGCATAAATGCCCCCAGTGCCAGATGCATTATTGCCCCCCACAGTGTCAGATACATTAATGCCCCCAGTGCCAGATATGCCCCCACAGTGCCAGATATGCCCCCACAGTGCCAGATATGCCCCAGTGCCAGATATGCCCCCACAGTGCCAGATATGCCCCAGTGCCAGATATGCCCCCACAGTGCCAGATAAATAAATGCCCCCCACAGTGCCAGATAAATAAGTGCCCCCACAGTGCAGATATACCCCCACAGTGCCAGATACATAAATACCCCCACAGTGCCAGATACAGAAATGCCCCCACAGTGCCAGATACATACATGCCCCCACAGTGCCAGATACATACATGCCCCCACAGTGCCAGATAATTACATACATGCCCCCACAGTGCAGATACATAAATGCCCCCACAGCGCAGATATGCCCCCACAGTGCCAGATACATTAATGCCCCCTCACAGTGCACAGATAAATGCCCCCCCCCGCAGTGCCAGATAAATGAATGCCCCCCACAGTGCCAGATAAATGCCCCCACAGTGCCAGATACATAAATGCCCCCACAGTGCAAGATTCATAAATGCCCCCACAGTGCAGATATGACCCCACAGCGACAGATATGCCCCCACACTGTGCCAGTGCCCCCACAGTGCAGATATGCCCCCACACAGTGCCAGTGCCCCCACAGTGCAGATATGCCCCCACACAGTGCCAATGCCCCCACATAGTGCCAGTGCCCCCACAGTGCAAGATTCATAAATGCCCCCACAGTGCAGATATGACCCCACAGCGACAGATATGCCCCCACACTGTGCCAGTGCCCCCACAGTGCAGATATGCCCCCACACAGTGCCATTGCCCCCACAGTGCAGATATGCCCCCACACAGTGCCAATGCCCCCACATAGTGCCAGTGCCCCCACACAGTGCCAGTGCCCCCACACACAGTGCCAGTGCCCCCACACAGTGCCCGGCCCCGACGATCCCAACATACCTGCGGCGACGCTGGGAGGGGACGTGCTGCTGTTGAGCCTGAGGGCCACCGACTGTTCCCGGCCGCTTGGTGCGCGCTGCGCGGCGTCTGACGTCAGACGCCGGCGCCGCGCAGCGCACAGTTTTGAAAGGCCGGGGACGGCGGGGAGAGCTGCCTGCAGTGTACAGGGCCGGCTCCAGGTAAGACTATGGCGGCGCCAGCGCGCGGCGCCCATTAAGGGTGGCGCCCCGCGCGGCCGCTCTAGTCGAACGTGCCTAGAGCCGGCCCTGTTTAGGTATATAAGCGAAAGGAGATAAACAAAAGGCGGAATAATAAAACTAAAGATAGAGACTGGGAGTCTTGTTGAGGGAGACAATATAATAGCAGGTCATCTTAGTTATTTTTGCTCAGTATTCACTACTGAAAGAGAGGGGATGTTAAATTGCAGGAATATTCAGGAAAATGATACATGTACATTTGCAGACGAGAAGGTCCTAACAGAACACTCAAAGATGAAAGTGGACAAATCTATGGGGCCAGATAGGATACATTCAAGGATACTAAAAAAACATAAAGAGGTGATGGTAGCACCATTAACAGAATTATTCAACCAAAAAAAAGAAAAAGTCACGGGTCACGTGATGAAACGCGTCAGGACTCCTCCCCTTTTGTTCTTTCACTGAACACCTGCATCCAGGACGCTTCCAGGTTACAGCCACCTCACCTGGCATTCACCTACGACAGTCACGGGCGGCTTCTATTTGGCTCCATATCCAGCCGCAGGCGTTGTGCGGCTACGACGACCGTCTCCAGCATCTTCCACCCCGTTGTCTACCGGCGGACGGTGCACGTCCAGGTAGTCTGGAAGGAAGGTTCCCAATACAGCCGGACACCCTAGACGGCGTTTGATCCAGCAGCCACACGCCTGCCGCCCACCATTATCTGCATAGCATTAACAAGATGAATACCAGCAGGTTAATCGAACAAACCCAGCGGCCGGTTGACACATTCAGATACGTCACGCACCCTCCAGCTATACCACCTGTTGGGCAAATTCTGGACTTACCCGGGGACGCTCGGGTTTACCAGCCCTTATGGAGAGGTAATTTCATATATATACAACCAATTCATGACGGTAATCTTTATTGAAGCTTAATCCTCAAAACGTGCAGTTACTGTGATATACTCAGGAACCACATCTAGTAGCTGTGGTAACAGTGTTTCCAAAGGACTGCAACACTCTGTTACATTTTGAACTTCCAATTATCCAGTTCAGTGAAATTTAAATGACACTTATTGTAGTAGTCAAAGCCCAGATAATTCATGTGTTTTTAAACCCTTGTATTTGACCAATCAAGAAAAGTTATAAGTAACATCACTTATGAATTGTCTATTATGAAATAGTATTTTTATTCTTATTAGAGTATTGTCATTTAATAAATACATATATTTTTTATTAATTCATCTGATTCTTTGGTTGTTACTGAACCTGTGAAAATCTGGTGTGTGGATCTCATGAGCGCCTCTATTAATTTCTCTATCTAGTCATTAGCTACAGCAGTAATTCCAGAGGACTGGAAAAGAGTGAATGTAGTCCCACTGCCCAAAAGTGGAAGCAAGGAAGAGGCAAACAACTACAGGCCAGTGCGTCTTACATCAGTAGTAGGGAAATTGACGGAAACACTCTTAAAATAAAGAGTTGTAGATTATCTCAAATCCAGCAATTTACAGGATCCCAAAAAGCATGGATTCACTGGAGGGAGATCATGTCAAACAAATCTTATCGACTTTTTTGACTGTGTGACTAAAGTGATGGATAAAGGTGGAGCCGTGGCTATAGCTTATCTAGACTTGAGTAAGGCTTTTGACACAGCTCCACATCGCAGACTGCTTAATAAACTTGAAAGCTTGGGATTGGATTATTGAATGGATAAGATCTTGGTTGCAGGATAGAAAACAAAGAGTTGTGGTAAATGGAGTGCATTCACAGGAGAGAAATGTTACCAGTGTAGTACCCCAGGGATCTGTAGTTGGACCAGTGCTTTTTAATATCTTTATTGGTGACATTGCAAATGGCATTAAAGGGAAAGTATGCCTTTTTGCAGATGACACAAAAGTATGCAACATGGTAGACACACATAGAGGAATGGTCAAGAGTGTGGCAATTACAGTTTAATGCCAAAAAACGCAAAATCATGCACTTGGGTCTTGAAATATGTATAGAAATAATGGCACTATACTGAAACTACTGAGGAGGAAAGGGATCTAGGAGTCACTATTTCAGGTGCCTTAATGGAAGGTAAGCAATGTAACAAAGCAATGAGGAAGGCTAATCAGATGCTTGGCTGCATTGGGAGAGGAATTACCATCAGAAATAAAGAAGTAATAATGCCATTGTATAGGTCATTGGCACGGCCTCATCTAGAATACTGTGTTCAATTCTGGAGGCCATATCATCAAAAGGATATTAATACATTGGAGACTGTACAAAGAAAGGCAACTAAAATGGTGCAAGGCCTACATTACAAAACATACCCAGAAAGACTAAAAAATCTCAATATGTTTAGTTTGAAGCAGAGAAGGGAAATGGGGGACATGATAGAAACTTTCAAATATATCAAGGGTTTTAACAAAGTCCAGGAGGGAAACGTTCTTCAAATGAAGAGAAGCAATAGGAAATGAGGACATTCACTGAGACTGGAGGGAGGTAGGTTCAGAGAAAATTTGAGGAAAAGGGTAGTGGACAAGTGGAATAGCCTCTCATCAGAGGTGGTAGAGGCTAAGATAGTAGAGCAATTTAAACATGCATGGGATAGACATAAAGATACCCTTACAAAGAAATAAGGCTCAAATAAGGTTTGAGATAAAAATATGGTAAAAAAAAGGGGCAGCCTAGGTGGGCAAAGTGGTTCTTATCTGCCGTCAAATTCTATATAAGTCACCCATTGGCACACAAAAGTCCCCTGATTTATGCATCACACACCCTATATCAGAGCCGGCCCTAACCAATATGATGACAAGAAACCATTAATAATAATAATGATGCCCTAGGCAAGATTTTGGCTGGTGCCCCCTAGCACCGCCGCTAGTTCCGCCTCTGACCCAGGACCCCTTTCCCAGCACCATCACCCCTCACCCATAGCAGTCTTCATTTTGGTGTTCCTAACCCCTATATTATAAATAGGAACAGTGTGCACCCAAAAAGGGGTGTATTCTTGCTAGGAAGGAGCATGGCCACACAATAGTACCCCCAATTCAAATTACACCACACTTGATTCATATTTTAATATGCAATAGTGTCCCTAATTCATGTTACATCACACAGCAGTACCTCTTTAACTTATAAACATTATTCCTCACAGTAGTGCCCCTTATTCACATTACATCACACTGAATTGCTCCTACTTCACATTACACCACACCATATTGCTCTTTATCCACATTAGACCACACAGTAGTGCCCTTTCTATACGTTATGCCACAAAGTAGAGCACCTTATACACATAATGCCAGACATTAGTAATGTATTTATACACATAATACCACACAGTAATGCCCCTTACACATATGACACACATTATTAATGTTCTTAAAAACATAATGCACCTTACACATTATGCCAACCTTTAGTAATGCCCTTATACACATAATGTCCCTTACACATATGCCGCACATTATTAATGCTCTTATACACATAATGACACACATAATGTCCCTTTCACATATGCTGAACATTATTAGTGCACTTATACACATGACACACATAGTGCCTCTTACAAATTTGCAGCACATTATTAATGCACTTATACACATGACACACATAATACTCCTTACACATATGTCGAACACTATTGCACAACCAACCCACCCGCACACAGCACTCACATGGCCACTAACACTGTGACCTCTGCCTCTGCTTGGATACAGATGTGTCCTTATACATCTTGCCTCAATACGCCATGCAGCAGGAGATGCCTGGCGTGTGTCAGCTGGCAGCTCTGCTAACGTTGAGCGCCTTTTTTTGATTCATCTTATTTTCATTACTATTTGGCTAAGATGCACAAGCAGCTTCTGCTGATTAAAATGATATGCAGCATGCCTATATTCTGTGTGCAACTGTGACTGTATCTGCATACGAAATGCTACATTATAGTGATTTCCAAGAATACACTGTAACGTAGCATTTCATATGCAGATTCAGCCGCAGTCACACACAGAATATAGGCATGCTGCATATCATTTTAATCAGCAGAAGCTGCTGGTGCCCCTAGGCATACCAAATGCCCTAGACATTTGCCTAGTTTGCCTATGCCTAGGGCCGTCTCTTCCCTATATAAACTCCTGTCATCCATTTTGTCCCTTGTCATGATAAGTTGTGAGAAGATTTTGGAAGGAGCAGGCAAGTTTATTCAGGGACAGAGTGAGTTAGAGTTGTGATTATTTGTGTGCTGCACAATGGTGGTCATTCCGAGTTGTTCGCTCGCTGCTGATTTTTGCAGTGCAGCGATCAAGTGAAAAAACTGCAAAAATGCGAATGCGCATGGTACGCAGCGCGCATGCGCTAAGTACTTTCACACAAAACTTTGTAGCTTTACACAAGCTCGAGCAACGTTTTTTCATCGCTCGAGTGATCGTAGTGTGATTGACAGGAAGTGGGTGTTTCTGTGCGGAAACTGGCCGTTTTCAGGTAGTGTGCTAAAATACGCAGGCGTGCCAGGTAAAAACGCAGGAGTGGCTGGAGAAACGGGGGAGTGGCTGGCCGAGCGCAGGGCGTGTTTGTGACGTCAAACAAGGAACTAAACGGACTGAGGTGATCGCAGTCTAGGAGTAGGTCTGGAGCTACTCAGAAACTGCAAGAAATTATATAGAAGCAGAACTGTTAACCTTTTGTTCACTATTCTGCTAAGCTAAGATACACTCCCAGAGGGCGGCAGCCTAGCGTTTGCAATGCTGCTAAAAGCAGCTAGCGAGCGAACAACTCGGAATGAGGGCCTATGTTTTATTTAATTACATCCCACCAGGACTGTCTTTGCAATCTTGTGGGACCGCTATGCTATAGATAGTGCCTATAATTTGTATCCTTCTTAATTCCCTAAAGATTGTAAGCTTGCAAGCAGGGCCTTCCTACTTCTATGACTGTCTATTATTACCCAGTTTGTTGTACAGGTTGAGTATCCCACATCCAAATATTCGGAAATACGGAATTTTCCGAAATACGGAATATTTTGAGTGAGACTGAGATAGTGAAAACCTTTGTTTTCTGATGGCTCAATGTACACAAACTTTGTTTAATACACAAAGTTATTAAAATATTGTATTAAATGACCTTCAGGCTGTGTGTATAAGGTGTATATGAAACATAAATGAATTGTGTGAATGTAGGCACACTTTGTTTAATGCACAAAGTTATTAAAGATATTGGCTAAAATTACCTTCCAGCTGTGTGTATAAGGTGTATATGTAACATAAATGCATTCTGTGCTTAGACTTGGGTCCTATCGCCATGATATCTCATTATGGTATGCAATTATTCCAAAATACGGAAAAATCCGATATCCAAAATATTTCTGGTCCCAAGCATTTGGGATAAGGGAGACTCAACCTGTATCACTGTCAGGGGTGTATCTTCCTATTGGCCAGGATGGCACTCGCCAGGGGCACCAGCGGAGGAGGGGCGCCATCCAGAGGTGCCACCCGTGGGCAGTAGGTCGATTCACTTTTAGAGGCAACAGCTGTCCTCCCATCCCCGTGTAGTTCCTCACCAGCAGGGATGCCCAGTAACGTTCACAGTATGCAGCAGCGGCTGCTGGAGGGTGTAGTTTATGTAGAGTTTCTTGCCTGTATTGTGGTGTGGTGCTGGACCCCGGCACCAATTACAGTGGCTGCTGCATTCTTTGATCATTAATGGGCATCCCTGCTGTTGAGGAACTACACGGGGGTGGGGAGATAGCTGTCACCTCTAAAAGTGACTACCTAAAAGTGCTGCCTTTAATAGTAAAATCAACATGGGGTATATGACTGTGTGTCTGGTACTATGGGGCATATGTGTTTCTGACACTGTGGGGGCATACGTGTATCTGGCACTATGGGGGCATTTGAGTGTCCAGCACTGTAGGGGCATTCGAGTGTCTGGCTCGGTGGGGGCATGTGTGTATCTGGCACTGTGGGTGCATATGTGTATCTGGCACTATACTCGGAGGCATTATGTATATCTGGCACTGCACTACTGGGGTCATTATGTGTAACTGGCACTATACTGGGGGACATTATGTGCATCTAACACTACAGTATACTGGGGACATTATGTGTAAGTAGAACTACTGTGGGTATTGTGTGTAAGGTTGCTATTTGTGTGTGTGTGCACGTGTAGGGGGTGTGATTATATATTTATAGTTTGATATCATTATTTAAAATTGTGAGGCCATGCCCACTTTCCCAGGAGCATGCACGCCTTCCCATATATATATAAATATATATATATATATATATATATATATATATGGGCACTACTGTGTGGCATAATGTGTATAAGGGGTACTACTGTGTAGCATAACATGAATAATGTACATTACTGTGCTGTGTAATGTAAGTAAGGCACTCTACTGTGGTGTAATTAGAATTGGGGTACTATTGAGTGGCCACGCCCATTTTTTTGGCATACGTGCCTTCCCTATTTCAAATATGAAGGGGGCACCAGTCCTTTACTTTGCCAGGGGCGCTCGGACCTCTAAATACACCCCTGATCACTGTTTCCAATTGTAAAATGCAACAGAACATGCTGCACTATATAAGAAACTGTAACTAAATAATGTCTTCTAGGACAATTGAGAGACAGTAGAGGATGGGGGAGGAGGAGGTTGTTGAGGTAGAGAGTGTGGATGAGGGGAGCACTAAAGAAGTGATGGAACAGGACAGCAGTGAGCTGGAGGTGTAGAAGGAGGAGAGTGAGTAGAAGATGGTGGTGAACTTTCTCCCTGGGAAGATGCAGACTGGACAGAATGTCTTAAATAAAAAGAAGAAAAAGCTGAAGCGCTCTTGTGAGTGGTGGTGTATACTGGTTGTCAGCAGCCACTAAGAGAAGGGAATTGCCAATCCCTTTAAAGACACACTGAATAAAAAATCAAAACCAAGTGGCGCTCAACAATCAGAATAATAAAAGCATTTAATATAAAACAATAACAATAGCAGAAAACCTCCCGGGAGTATAGTGCAAGTTCATTAACATACAAATAAAAATTAACAAATACAATATTGCTAAAATATCCAATAGGAATTGTAACACCATATGCAGCAATTACTATGTGGGAGTTCCTTTTATAAAATGTGCCTCGAAGGTACTCCCAGGAGGTTTTCTGCTATTGTTATTGTTTTATATTAAATGCT
This sequence comes from Pseudophryne corroboree, assembly GCF_028390025.1. Taxonomy (NCBI): domain Eukaryota; kingdom Metazoa; phylum Chordata; class Amphibia; order Anura; family Myobatrachidae; genus Pseudophryne; species Pseudophryne corroboree. The sequence goes on along the minus strand of NC_086445.1, from coordinate 234,011,446 downwards.
TTTATTATTCCGATTGTCGAGCGCCACTTGGTTTTGATTTTTATTCATTTGGACGAAATGTCTTGTTTAGTTAGGAGGAAAGCTGTGATGTAGCTAATGCCATGGTTGCAGTTGTTCCTCAGCTGCTATTTGAAGACTCACATCGGTGGCGGGTAAGAAAGAGATGTGGGGGAGTGGCTGACATGGTAAAAGCAGTGAGCCAGTTCTGCTAGGGCCTTAAAAGTATAAAGAAAAAGTTTAATGATATAAAGCAGGTCATCAAGAGCAAGTTCAATTAGGAGTATAGACAGAGACACAAGATGTGGCCATTCTGCTCCTATACTTTTCACCAGCTATGAAGAGTAGCTGCATCAAATCTCTACCCTTGAAAGTCTGCCTGGTACACACACCACCAACACAGACCATCCACAATCCCCAAGCATAGTTGCCTACCCTCCCTCACTCTGCAGGAGACTCCCTAAATAACAGCAATCTCCCTGACTCACTAAATAGTCCAGGAATCTCCCTGATTGCACCTAATCCTCATTATGCAACTGTCACATTCTTGGGGGAGGGAAGGGGGGAATAGCGATGTACTGTATACATTAAATGGGATCATCAGTAACATTTCCCTGCATTGGTTATTATTATTATTATTATTATTACCAGACATTTATATAGCGCACACATATTCCGTAGCGCTTTACAGAGACTATTTCCCCATTCGCATTGGCCCCCTGCCCCAGTGCAGCTTACAATCTATATTCCCTACCACATGTACACGAGCACACATTCATACTAGGGTTAATTTGTGTTGGGATCCAGTTTACCTACCAGTATATTTTTGGATTGTGGGAGGAAACCAGAGGAAACCCACGCAAGTACGGGAAGAATATACAAACTCCGCATAGGTAGAGCCGTGGTGGGAATCGAACCCATGACCTCAGTGCTGTGAGGCAGTAATGCTAACCATTACACCATCCGTACTGCCTCAAACAGAATGATCTCTAAGGCTACATGCATTTTAAATAAGGTTTCTCGTGGCCACTTACAGTATATGGAACCTCTTGTAAAACACAATACACAAACAAATCCTGCAAAATATCAGTGTCTTTTCTTCAACAAGTAGATCTTACTAACTTTGGGGCTCATTTACTTTTTGATGTAAGTCATATTTATGACACGCCTCTTAGATGTAGCAGTACACGTCCACACTGATATAGGTGTTACTGTCACAATCTCCCTGAAATCCTTTTTCAAAAGTAGGCAAGTATATTTCCCAGGCATCCTGGTAAGTAACCTTACCAAATGTCCCTCCTTTTTACTGTATAAACCAAAATCATTCACAAATGCGTTGTGATTATCCTCTTCATGGTCCACATGTTTTATCTTAATAATATATAGTATATACATATTTTTTTAGAAAAATATAACTATATCTTTGCCTTTATACTAGTGATGAGCGGGTTCGGTTCCTCGGGATCCGAACCCCCCCGAACTTCACCCATTTTACACGGGTCCGAGGAAGACTCGAATCTTCCCGCCTTGCTCGGTTAACCCGAACGCGCCCGAACGTCATCCCGCTGTCGGATTCTCGCAAGATTCGTATTCTATATAAGGAGCCGCGCGTCGCCGCCATTTTCACTCGTGCTTTGGAGATGATAGCGAGAGGACGTGGCTGCGTTCTCTCAGTTTCTGTGTTCAGTGCGTTGCAAATATCTGTGCTCAGTGTGCTGCAAATATCTGTGCTCAGTGTGCTTGCAAATATCTGTGCTCAGTGTGCTGAAAATATCTACGCTCTCTGCCTGAAAAACATAACATAGTAACATAGTAACATAGTAACAGAGTATCTGAGGTTGAAAAAAGACAATTGTCCATCGAGTTCAACCTATTTGTGGTCTCCTATGCATGATGATTTGACTAAAATTTCTGACTGATGCTGCTGTCAGCCGTTACATTTTATCCCTATTTATAGTAACTATAATGCATGACTATGCACCATACCCCTGGATATCCTTATCCATTAGGAATTTATCTAACCCATTCTTAAACGCTCCATATCTGTGCTGCATTGTAGTATATAGTAGGAGGACAGTGCAGAATTTTGCTGTGACCACCAGTATATATATAGCAGTACGGTACAGTAGTCCACTGCTCTACCTCTGTGTCGTCAAGTATACTATGCATCCATACCTGTGCTGCATTTTAGTTGTGCGCAGTATACAGTAGGAGGAGAGTGCAGAATTTTGCTGACCACCGGTATATATATATAGCAGTACGGTACAGTAGTCCACTGCTCTACCTCTGTGTCGTCAAGTATACTATGCATCCATACCTGTGCTGCATTTTAGTTGTGCGCAGTATATAGTAGGAGGACAGTGCAGAATTTTGCTGACCACCAGTTTATATATAGCAGTACGGTACAGTAGTCCACTGCTCTACCTCTGTGTCGTCAAGTATACTATGCATCCATACCTGTGCTGCATTTTAGTTGTGCGCAGTATATAGTAGGAGGACAGTACAGAATTTTGCTGACCACCAGTATATATATAGCAGTACGGTACAGTAGTCCACTGCTCTACCTCTGTGTCGTCAAGTATACTATGCATCCATACCTGTGCTGCATTTTAGTTGTGCGCAGTATATAGTAGGAGGACAGTGCAGAATTTTGCTGACCACCAGTATATATATAGCAGTACGGTACAGTAGTCCACTGCTCTACCTCTGTGTCGTCAAGTATACTATGCATCCATACCTGTGCTGCATTTTAGTTGTGCGCAGTATATAGTAGGAGGACAGTGCAGAATTTTGCTGACCACCAGTATATATATAGCAGTACGGTACAGTAGTCCACTGCTCTACCTCTGTGTCATCAAGTATACTATGCATCCATACCTGTGCTGCATTTTAGTTGTGTGCAGTATATAGTAGGAGGACAGTGCAGAATTTTGCTGACCACCAGTATATATATATAGCAGTACGGTACAGTAGTCCACTGTTCTACCTCTGTGTCGTCAAGTATACTATGCATCCATACCTGTGCTGCATTTTAGTTGTGCGCAGTATATAGTAGGAGGACAGTGCAGAATTTTGCTGTGACCACCAGTATATATATAGCAGTATGGTAGTGGTAAATGGAGTGCATTCACAGGAGGGAAATGTTACCAGTGGAGTACCCCAGGGATCTGTACTTGGACCAGTGCTTTTTAATATCTTTATTGGTGACATTGCAAATGGCATTAAAGGGAAAGTATGCCTTTTTGCAGATGACACAAAGGTATGCAACAGGGTAGACACACCAGGTTGGGTAAAACAAATGATTGAGGATCTAAGTAGACTAGAGGAATGGTCAAGAGTCTGGCAATTACAGTTTAATGCCAAAAAATGCAAAATCATGCACTTGGGTCTCAAAAATCCTAAAGCTAAATATAGTATTAATGGCACTATACTGGAAACTACTGAGGAGGAAAGGGATCTAGGAGTCACTATTTCAGATGACTTAAAGGCAGGTAAGCAATGTAACAAGGCAATGAGGAAGGCTAGTCAGATGCTTGGCTGCATTGGGAGAGGAATCAGCAGCAGAAAGAAGTAATAATGCCACTGTATAGGTCATTGGTACGGCCTCATCTAGAATACTGTATTCAGTTCTGGAGGCCATATCTTCAAAAGGATATTAATACATTAGAAACTGTACAAAGGAGGGCAACTAAAATGGTGCATGGCCTACATCACAAAACATACCCAGAAAGACTAAGAAATCTCAAATATGTATAGTTTGGAGCAGAGAAGGGAAAGGAGGGACATGATAGAAACTTTCAAATATATCAAGGGTTTTAACAAAGTCCAGGAGGGAAACATTCTCCAAATGAAGAGAAGCAATAGGACACGAGGACATGCACTGAGGCTGGAGGGGGGGAGGTTCAGGGGAAATTTGCAGAAAAATTATTTCACAGAAAGGCTAGTGGACAAGTGGAACAGCCTCCCATCAGAGGTGGCAGAGGCTAAGACAGTAGAGCAATTTAAACATGCATGGGATAGACATAAGGATATCCTTACAAAGAAATAAGGATCAAATAAGGTTAGAGATAAAAATAATGTAAAAAAAAAAAAAAAAGGGGCAGACTAGATGGGCCAAGTGGTTCTTATCTGCCGACAAATTCTATGTTTCTATGTTTCTATGTTTCTATGGTACAGTAGTCCACTGCTCTACCTCTGTGTCATCAAGTATGCTACAAAAGTTCATTAAAATTACCCAAAAATCAAAATTAAAAGCGTCTGATGAGAAGCGTAAACTTGCCAATATGCCATTTACGACATGGAGTGGCAAGGAACGGCTGAGGCCCTGGCCTATGTTCATGGCTAGTGGTTCAGATTCACATGAGGATGGAAGCACTCATCCTCTCGCTAGAAAACTACAGTGCCACTCCTAGATTGGCCAGGTGTTTGTGTCGGCCACTTGGGTCGCTTAGCTTAGCCATCCAGCGACCTTGGTGCACCTCTTTTTTTCTTTGCATCATGTGCTGTTTGGGGACTATTTTTTAAATCGGCCATCCTGTCTGACATTGCAGTGCCACTCCTAGATGGGACAGGTGTTTGTGTCGGCCACTTGGGTCGCTTAGCTTAGTCATCCAGCGACCATGGTGCACCTCTTTTTTTCTTTGCATCATGTGCTGTTTGGGGACTATTTTTTAAATCGGCCATCCTGTCTGACACTGCAGTGCCACTCCTAGATGGGACAGGTGTTTGTGTCAGCCACTTGGGTCGCTTAGCTTAGCCATCCAGCGACCTTGGTGCACCTCTCTTTTTCTTTGCATCATGTGCTGTTTGGGGACTATTTTTTGAAGTGCCATCCTGTCTGACACTGCAGTGACACTCCTAGATGGGCCAGGTGTTTGTGTCGGCCACTTGGGTCGCTTAGCTTAGCCATCCAGCGACCTTGGTGCACCTCTTTTTTTCTTTGCATCATGTGCTGTTTGGGGACTATTTTTTTAAATCGGCAATCCTATCTGACACTGCAGTGCCACTCCTAGATGGGCCAGGTGTTTGTGTCGGCCACTTGGGTCGTGGCTTAGTCGTCCAGCGACCTCGGTGCAAATTTTAGGACTAAAAATAATATTGTGAGGTGTGAGGTGTTCAGAATAGACAGAATATGATTTAAGCTGTTTTTGAGGGGTTTTTGTAAAAAAACACCCGAATCCAAAACACACCCGAATCCGACAAAAAAATTTCAGGGAGGTTTTGCCAAAACATGTCCGAATCCAAAACACGGTCGCGGAACCAAATCCAAAACCAAAACACAAAACCCGAAAAATATCCGGTGCACATCACTACTATAAACCAATTTTAATAGTACCATTGTGTAAAAATATACTTTCCAAAATTTGAAAATAATGCATTTTTATATAGCCATAATCTTTTAATAGTTTAATAATTCAACACATTTGTTGCAGTATCCATGAAGAGATTTTAAAAAAGACGTGTGCAAGTTACATTTTCGTTCGAATTAATGTGTGACACCCTAGCCCGGTAAAGGAAATTTGGTAATGGGCACAATGTGTGCACAACAACAACAAAATTTGTGTAAGTGAGGCCATTAGCACATAATGGTAGCACTCTATTAACCTTTAGGATGCATAGTTTTTAAAATATAGGTGTGTTATTATTATGCATAAATTCATAACTGAATGTTTCCATTTGTTTGTCCCGCAGCTGCTGCAACAAACAAATGGCCTGCAGCAAAGAAGCGGCGGACCTCAACTACCCACACAGGACGCTGGTAGGTCCAGGAAAAACACCACTTCTCACCCAAAACAAATTCCATGCTTCAGCAGGCCACTGTAGTGTAATGTCATATACCATTAAGGGGCCCATTTAACAACAAAATTTGCAGCTATTTGACCAAAAACATGTTTTTGGTGTTTTGTTGAAAATATGAATTAACCTCCGAATATATGTAGGTGAGGCCGCAGCAGGCATTGGAGATACCTGCTCTGATTCCACCATTCCTGCAGCAGCCACCTCACCCATAAGTCTCTGTATGGGATGGGATGCTACCAGCTTACCCATTTTCCAGAATGTGAAGCATTTCCAATATTTTCCTCCGCAGATAATGGCATCTTCAAATGGTGGCAATGCATTATAGCCTATGGCCTACACACTGCATATCTTTCCAGCTGAGGGTTCCAACAGTAGCTGCTGTACCTATCCATCATCCTGACTGCAAATGCACAGCAGGCCAACTCACTCACTGAGCAAATTGCAGGGAAGACCTCCTTTTGGAGGTCATGTATTTGCGGGCGCTGATTAATAACGGAGATGTGATAGCATATTGCAGTTCTATCCTGGATGCTAATGTTGCATGCAGATTGTATAGAATACATGTTCATTGATAAATGGAGATATATTTAACATGCGCGTTGTTACGTAACCAAATTACATGGAACCTAATTTTTTGTGCAGTACAAGTCTCCGTTCCTTCTTGTGCAGTATTGTGCACACCACACCCAACCACATCAGCACCAGATGTCCCAGACACATGTGTTAGCCTGGTGGCCTATACCTCATGGGAGGAGGATGTGACAGTGGAGGACACTCCTTTGGACCAGCCACAACCCATAACCCAGAGGTTCTCAAACAGAGTACTCAAGGCACCCCACCGGTCCAAGTTTTAGGTATATCCATTGCTCAGCACAGATGTTTAAATCAAATTGGCTGAAGGGCTAATTAAGTCACCTGTGGCCAAGCAGGGAAAAATTTTAAACCTGGACTGTTGAGGTGCCTTTAGGACCACATTTGGGAACCTCTGCCATTACCCCAACACAGCTGCCACAACAGCCACCGCCCACCCCACAAACCAGTGCACCAACAGTGGATGAGGTGGTGGTGCCGGGCACTACTTTAGGGATGTGCAGCTTGCTTTTATGGTGCAATAAACCCAGCAAATGGACTGCATGGGCCTACAGCTCCCGAGGTTAAACAGATCCTCCTCTGTAGCCCAGGGGCTCACACCCGGATGACTATGGACATCTGGATGCAGTTGTCCGAGCTGACCCAGGCCACCCACAAGCAGACAATTGTCATCCAGGAGCAGATGGCAGTGTTTGTGGCCCTGAAGCCACAAAGTGAAATTGTAGCCCAAAGGTCTCTTCATGCTATCCCAACATAGTTAGCTCCCAAGCCATCAGCCCCCAGACCAAAGCCACAATGACTCCACCAAGGTGGAGTGTGTGTACATGGGGGAAGGGGGCACCTAAAGGGACAAGTATTCGTCATACATTCATTTTCAGAATCTGCTTACTTGGGACTCAGATATCAGTTTGCACGGGAACAACGTAAAAAAAAACATCCTAGCACTGTATGTGCAATCATACATTTCTATTTTACGTCACCTGGTGGAATACTGTATATGTTTTTCTGAATTCCGCCCTGTAAAATACAATAACTTAAAGGTTTATATATCAATCACTAGCATGTAGCCTTCAGGGCTCTTATTGTAGTAACTCACCTTAGGCTGTCTGAGAAAGCCTGCACACCATATTTAGATGGGCAATATCCTCCCCCAATAACAGAAATTCGTCCTATACAACTGGATACATTTACAATGCGCCCCCGGGCCTTTCGGACAAGATGCAGAAGGTGTAGTGTCACGTTGATTGTACCGAGCAAATTCACATTCAGAACCTTGGAGAAATCCTCCACTTTTTGCCACTCATTAGGACCAAAGGCAAAACCAAAACCAGCATTATTCACCACGCCCCAGAGCCCTGCAATGCATAAAGTCAGAGTTGGAAAATAGAAAATCCAAAATGAAGTCAGTAACTCATTTAAACAGCTACATATCCTGATAGGGTGACAAACAAATCCTATTTACAGTTGTTATGAATGTAACTGAGGTTCTTTGCAGGAGTTAAGGTTGTAGATCATCTTCTGGGCAGTGACCCCTGTACACCCTGAGTTAAGTCTCATAGAACCCACCAGCAGGTCTACTCGCCTATAAGAGCCGCTTTTCCCATAAGGCTTGACACGCCTACGGGTACTGGGATGCCCACCAGGACTTACACCACTGGCAGTAGTATGAGCTTAACTCTCGAGTGACCTGAATCAATGCCAGTAGAAAAGACAACAAAGAAAGGACCAAGAATACAAAGCGAAAAGAGAATAATGGGTTAATAACAAGAATAGAACTGGAGTAAAGATATTAACAAGACACCAGGGAAATCTGACCAAAGAGATAGATAAGGAACATATATCTACTGGTACATAAATAACATGGAATATGCTGAACCAGCAGTAGTAGCTACTGGCAACATCAGAAGTGCATGACGAAAGAGTTCAGACAGGGAACGCAGAACAAATACACAAATGACACAGAATGTTCCAGGCAAGAGGGTGTTACTACTTATAACAAACACAAAGGAGCAATATTACTGTTAGGAAATGATTAGACAGAGAGAGCAGAACAGATGCACAAACACAGAATGCTCCTGGGAACTGCAGTAACCGACACTAAGGAGCAAAACTACTGTTAGGAGATGATTACAGTATAGCAGGAGTGCTAGGTACTCAGGTGGTGTTTGCTGTTCAGTATCCAATGAACTATACAATGTAAAAATACAAACCACATGAAAACAGGGACACAAACGACAGATTGGTTACAGGGACAAACAAACAAGGATTCTGCAGAGCTGTACCTATGAAAGAATGGAAGCAGTGTTCCAACAGAACTGGGATTTGACACAGAGAGACAAGGGCTTCCGCTGCAACTGAGCTCTATTACCAGCAAGGCAGATTCAGGAGATAAAGAGAACAGGAGCCAATCACCAGACTCCTGCAGCCAAGCCTCCAAAGATCACTAATCCCATGCAGCTGCTACAGCAATTAAGCAGACAGAACAGAGCTGCAGGCAGCACATGTAACAACAGTACCTATCTACTTTCCTCACTGGAGCCCTGGGAAAAACATTTATGCAGAGTAACACCCAGAGTTAAGTAGTGTTAGTGGTAGGAAGAGACTATGGGGGATATTCAGGTTTGTTAGCACACCAAAAAAGTAAGCAATTGGACAAAACCATGTTACACTGCAGGTGGGGCAGATGAAACATGTGCAGAGAGATTTAAAATTGGGTGGGTTATATTGTTTCTGTGCATGGTAAATACTGACTGCTTTATGTTGACATTGTAACTTAGATTTCAGTTTGAACACACCGCAACCAAATCTAACTCTCTCTGCACATGTTACATCTGCCCCACATGCAGTGCAACATGGTTTTGCCCATTAGTGTGGTTTTTTTTTTTTTTGCTAACAAACCTGCTTAACCCCCTATGGAAGGAATTCAATTGTGTGCACACTCAGGACCATCTTAACAGCAGTGTAGGCCCCTGGGCACAGCAATGCACTGGGGCCCCTACCCATCCTCCAGCAATAGGGGTGGGGGGTGCTATCAGCATCAGTTTTGATGTCCTGTGGGTGGTAGGTTGTGTTCTATCTTGCGCTCAGCATGTAGGACCTAGAGCAGTAATATCTGCTAATTACTCCTTTACTGCACAGATGGGGCAGGAAGGTAACACTAAACTGTAGAAGGGGGCATTGAGCTGAATGAAGTGGCCCCATCCGGTACATGACTTCCAGGGTGGTAGTGGGTGTTTAATACGCAGGGGAGGGGTGGATAGTGGAATGGGTTTAATATTCAGCATTTTACGGTGGGAGGGCAGCTTGCTTGACTGCAGATATCTCCAGTTCCTGTAAATAGATTTTTTAGCTTTGAATGAGATTAAAAAAAAGTAGAGAGTCCCACCTTTCAGGAGGTGTTGGAGGCTTGGGGATCAGAGCTCAGGAGCCAGAGCAATCCACCGGCGAAAATATAAAACTGTAAACCAGATGTATGGAGCTGGAGCAGGGACCAGCTGCTTGAAGGCTTATATCTCCAGTTCCCTGAAAGGGGAGAGACCCAACTTTTGGAGAATATCCTCAGAAAAACTCTAAGTCAGACAGAACCCGAGATATCTGCCTGGGAAGAGCAATTAACAGTCTTCGATGGGACCACTGCTTTGAAGTCGGATATCTCCGGTTCACCAGTGCCGATTTTCAAAAATCTGGTACCAATGGAAAGAGGGGACCTCTTTAGCTATCAGCCTAGGGTCCTTATACTCCTGGGGCCCTTGGACAAGTGCCCATTGAGCCCATACGAAAAGACGGCCCTGTGCACACTGACTGTTAACCAACAAGAGGTAAGGAAGACACAAAACAACATAGGGTAAAGTAGGGACAAACTGGCTAATCATCCACCCACTGGACCATCAATGCTACACTGTGACTGTTTTGTTAACCCATTGCAGTGGCCACTCCAAAACTAACACAGATTTTCAAAGAAAAGTTATAAACATTGTATGTTTTCTAAATGTTTTTAATTCGTAATTTTGTATAACTTGCAGTGCCCATTATCTTTTCAGATATAACCCAACCATATACTGTATGTCAAGTGGAGAATGGTGAAGGAGCATGTGGAGTAATTAAATGTATAGGTTAGGACACTAGAGTGACTAGTATATGAAGTGACTAGTTTTAAAGTGCCAGATTAAAATAACAGCGCAATACCTTCATTAAACCGAAGGAGAACAGAAGGCAATCAAACAACGACCCAACATTATATATAAATAAAGGATAATAATAATAATAATAATAATAATAATAATAATTGTATTATTTTCAGGGGTTTTCTTTTAACTTTTTTTTTAAGTTTTGGGTATTTATTGGTGTCGCCACCATCACTGTTTATTTGCTAGGTACCACAAACTCCACTGCGCCAGTCAACATTACTACTTAAGCATAAAAACTTAAATACATAAGTGGAATACAAAGAAGGTTCAGGCAGGGCCAGCGCTACCCTCTCAGCAAAGTCTGCAAAGTCGGGAGGCCCTGGGCTGGAAAAGCGCTCTTCCAGCTCTGCTACCTTGCTGATGTTCACTGTTGCTGCTGGCTGCCAAAGCCTGCGCCTGTCAAACTGTGTGGCGCTAGCAGTGTGAAGAGCAGCTCCTCAGTCTGCAGTCCACCAGCCACCACTGTTTACAAGTGTGTGATGGCTGTGGAGCCCACCAAAACTATTGCCCATCCCCAGGCTGAAGAGACAACATGGCCTCCTCCCTGAGACCTCCAGGTAACTGTTCTCCTGCTCCGAGTGTAAGCTCTTTTGCCCAGTCTGATTTTGCTGCTCATATCTCTCTCCCTCCATGGCGCTTTCTCTCTCTCTTTATCTCTCACTCTTTCCATTTCTCTTTCCATGTCTCTCACTCTCTCCTCCATGTCTCTCTCTTTCTCCATATGCCTCTCTCTCCCCATGTCTCCCTTTCTGCCCCATGTCTCTCTCACTCTTTCTCCCCCTTGTCTCTCTCTTCCCATGCCTCCCTCTCTCTCCTCCTATGTCTCGCCATCGTCTCTGGTTAACTAATAGATATCTATCTATATCTCGCATATCTGGAAACCAACTTCCAACAAATCCTGCAATTGCCCCTGGCTGCTGCTCCAACATCACAGCTGCCATCGATAGGGTAGGGGTCACCAGGCATTGCTTTGTCCAGGGGCCTATACTGCCATTAAGACAGTGTGTAAAAGGGGAACTACTGTGGGCATTTTGTATAAAGGACACTACTGTGTTGGCAGAACGTGTATAAGTGGCACTAATACATTGTGTGATATGAATCAGGGGACTATGTGCAGTGTAATGTGAATAAGATTGCGCTACTGTGTGGCCTCATTTGAATTGGAGATACTATTATGTGGCCATGACCCTTCCTTGTGAGACTACACCACTTTTTGTGACTCATGCTGTCCCTTTATGAGTTATGGGAGGAATATTAGTTTGCAGCGGGGCACCAAACACTCTAGCACTGGTCCTAGGTGCAGACATGAGATGTAGAGTATAAAAATTCCTACTAGTAAGAGAATATAGTCTAAAGGGAGGTGTCAAAGCCAATACAATAGGAGCAGATAGGGACAACCCAGGTGGGAGTAAACCTAGCTACACATGGTCAGATTTTGGGGGTTTTCCCAACAATTGGGGCAATTTTTCACCAAATTGAAAGCTCCAATATCTTAGCTACACACTATGCATTTTTGTTCTTGAAGTAACCGATTTTCTCATACGTCCTAGAGGATGCTGGGGTCCACTTCATGACCATGGGGTATAGACGGTTCCGCAGGAGCCATGGGCACTCTTAAGACTTTTCATTGGGTGTGAACTGGCTCCTCCCTCTATGCCCCTCCTCCAGACCTCAGTTTTAGAAATGTGCCCAGGCAGACTGGATGCACTCTGAGGAGCTCTTCTGAGTTTCTCTGAAAAGACTTATGTTAGGTTTTTTATTTTCAGGGAGAACTGCTGGCAAGAGACTCCCTGCTTCGTGTGACTAAGGGGGCAGAAGTAGGAACCAACTTCCTGAAGCGTTTCATGGCTCTGCTTCTGGCTGACAGGACACCATTAGCTCCTGAAGGGAACTGAACGCTAGCCGTGCCTAGATGCTCACTCCCACAGCACGCCGTCACCCCCATCACAGAGCCAGAAGTCAGAAGACAGGTGAGTAGAAGACAGATCTTCTATCAAGAAAAGTGACGGCTGAGGTACAGCGTGGCTGGCGGGAGCGCAGCGCGCTATTGCTGCCCACACACCCAGGCACTGCAGGGTGCAGGGCACGAGGGGGGGGGGGCACCCTGGGCAGCAAAAACACCTCTATAAACTGGGAAAAAGGGGGCATAAGATGCCCAGGCACAGCCCTACCCCTGCCACTATGAATATTATGAAAAGTTTCTGAGGTAAAAAGGGTGGAGCTTCTTCCTCAGGCAGCCAGCACACTGCTCAGTGCCATGTTCTCTCTTCTCAGGCTGCAGAGACATCGCTGGTCCTCTTTCACTTCTGACTACAAGTATCAGGGTGCAAAACAGGGGGGGCACAAGCAAATTTGGCGCTTTACAAGTGTGATTTACTGTGTAAAAAGCGCTGCATGTCAGTGGGCATTCTGTGTTCACAGGCATTAGATACTGGTGCTGGGGTTGTGAACTGGCTGCTCCTAAACTGTGTCCCTCTGACAGATTTTACTGTGGGTCTGTCCCCTATAAGTCCCAGTGTGTCTGTGAGTGTGTGTTGTACACATGTGTAAGACATGTCTGAGGCAGGGAGTTCCTCCCCGGAGGAAGGCATTTTAGGGACACAGAGTTGTAATGTGGGGGCGCTGCCGGCACACCAAGAGCCTGCATGGGTGAAAGAAATACGTGATAGTATGCATCATATCAATAGGAGATTAGATAAGTCTGAATCTCATGCTGAGTGCTGGAGAAAATCTGTGGAGGATGTGATTTTTCAGGGCTCTGTTCTTCCATCTGCAGGCGACCCCTCTGGGTCACATAAGAGACCATTTGCGAATAATGTGAATACTGATACCGACACAGACTCTGATTCTTGTGTCGACGATAGTGACTCCAGAGAAATAGATCATAAATTGGCAAAAAATATACAATATATGATTGTAGCCATAAGGGAAGTGCTGGAAGTCACGGAAGCCACTCCTGTACCTCAGGAGAAAGCTTATTTCTATAAAGAAAAGAAATCCAAGGTCACCTTCCCTCCTTCCCACGATCTTAATACTCTCTTTGAAGGGATGTGGGAGACTCCCGAAAATACATTTCGTATTCCCAAGAGAATTCAGATAGCTTATCCTTTCCCGGTGGAGGACAGGAAAAAATGGGAGTCACCCCCTGTGTTAGACAGTGCACTGTCCAGGTTGACAAAGAAGGTCATTCTCCCTGCACCTGGCACTGCTTCACTAAAAGAGCCGGCAGACAGAAAGATGGAAACTACATTGAAATCCATTTATGAAGCCAATGGTACGCTGCTCAGGCCCACTATTGCTTGCGCGTTGGTGAGTCGCGCTATTGAAAAATGGTCAGAAAGCGTGTCATCAGAAATTGACACGATTGATAAAGATGAGATACTCCTTAAGTTAGGGAATATCAAAGACGCTGCCGCATACATGCTAGAAGCATTGAAAGATATTGGACTCTTGAGTTCACAAGCCGCTACCATGGCAATATCGGCTCGGCGGGCATTGTGGATTCGCCAGTGGAACGCGGATGCAGCTTCCAAAAGAAATATGGAGGCTCTCCCATATAAAGGTGAGGCCTTATTTGGCGATGGACTGGATGCGTTAGTCTCGGCAGCTACCGCAGGTAAGTCAACATTTTTACCCTCTGCGCCTGCACCGGCAAAAAAGACATATCACTCACACATGCAGTCCTTTTGGCCCAATAAATACAAAAAAGCAAGAGGTTCCCACTTCTTTGCAGGTAGGGGAAAGGGAAAGAAGTCCACAGCGACTTCAGGTTCCCAGGAGCAGAAGTCTACCCCTACTTCTACCAAATCTTCAGCATGACGCTGGGGCTCCTTTGCGAGAGGCTGCTCGGGTGGGGGCACATCTCAAACTGTTCAGCCAAGGTTGGATTCTGTCTGGCCTGGATCCCTGGTGTTGCAAATAGTGTCCCAGGGATACAAGCTGGAGTTTCAAGACGTTCCCCCATGCCAATTTTTCAAATCGACCTTGCCAGCTTCTTTTCCAGAAAGGGAAGCAGTAACAGCGGCAATCCAAAAATTATGTCAGGATCAGGTCATAGTCCTGGTACCTTTGTCACAACAAGGGGAGGGGTTTTATTCAAGCCTTTTTGTAGTTCCGATGCCGGACGGCTCGGTCAGACCGATCCTAAACCTAAAAAATCTGAATCTCTACTTGAAATGATTCAAGTTAAAAATGGATTCACTGAGGGCAGTGATTTCCAGTCTGGAAGAGGGGGACTAGAGGGGAACTACATGGTGTCTGTAGACATAAAGGATGCTTACCTGCATGTTCCCATTTATCCTCCTCACCAGGCTTATCTGAGATTCACGGTTCAGGATTGCCATTACCCATTCCAGACGTTACCTTTCGGTCTCTCCACAGCGCCGAGGGTATTCACCAAGGTGATGGCGGAGATGATGGTTCTCCTGCGTCAAAAAGGAGTCAATATAATTCCTTATCTAGACGATCTCCTGTTAAATGCAAGATCCAGGGATCAGTTGTTACTAAACATCACACTCCCCCTGTCAATACTCCAACAACACAGTTGGATCATAAATTATCCAAAGTCACAGATGGAACCGATGACAAGATTGGCTTTTCTCGGGATGATTCTGGACACAGAAGTTCAGAGAGTTTTTCTTCTGGTGGAAAAGGCTCTGGAAATCCAGAAAATGGTCAAACAAATATTGAAGCCATCAAGTGTGTCGATCCATCAGTGCATTTGGTTGTTTGGGGAAGATGGTGGCGGCCTATGAGGCCATACAGTTTGGCAGGTTCCATGCCAGAATATTCCAGTGGGTCCTGTTGGACAAGTGGTCGGGATTCCACCTTCACATGCACCGGAAGATAATCCTGTCATCAAAAGCCAGGATTTCGCTCCTGCGGTGGCTATACAGTTCTCACCTACTACAGGGACGTAGGTTCAGGATTCAGGACTGGCTCCTGGTAACCACGGATGCAAGTCTCCAAGGCTGGGGAGCTGTCACTCAGGGAGGAAGCTTCCAGGGAAAATGGTCAAGTCAGGAAGCCTGCCTTCACATAAACGTGCTGGAATTGAGAGCCATTTACAACGGCCTTCAACAAGTGGTACATCTTCTTCAAGATCATCCCGTGCAGATCCAGTCGGACAATGTAACAGCAGTCGCGTACATTAACAGGCAGGGCGTAACGAAAAGCAGAGTGGCAATGGCAGAGGTGACAAAAATCCTCCTCTGGGCAGAAAGACATGTAAAGGCTCTGTCGGCAATTTTCATTCCGGGAGTAGACAACTGGGAAGCAGACTTACTCAGCAGACACGATCTTCATCCAGGAGAGTGGGGCCTCCACCAAGACGTCTTCGCAGAGGTGATAAGTCTTTGGGGAGTTCCTCAAGTAGACATGATGGCATCTCGTCTCAACAAGAAGCTTCAGAAATATTGTTCCAGGTCGAGAGACCCTCAAGCAATAGCAGAGGATGCGCTGGTGGCCCAGTGGGTGTTCCGGTCGGTGTATGTCTTTCCTCCACTTCCGCTGATCCCAAAAGTGCTCAAGATCATAAGAAGAACAAGAGTTCGAGCAATCTTCATTGCCCCAGACTGGCCAAGGAGGGCTTGGTACCCAGATCTTCAGGAGTTGCTCATAGAAGATCCTCGGCCTCTTCCTCTTCGCGAGGACCTGCTGCAGTAGGGGCAATGCGTGTATTAAGACTTACCACGGCTACGTTTGATGGCATGGCTATTGAGTGCTGGATCTTAGTCCGAAAGGGTATTCCCAAGGAAGTCATACCCACCCTTATTCATGCCAGGGTAGGAGTAACGTCGAAACATTACCACCGTATTTGGAGAAAATATGTGTCTTGGTGTGAATCCAAGAAGGCTCCTATGGAAGAGTTTGAGTTGGGACGTTTTCTCCATTTTCTGCAGGCTGGTGTGGAGGCGGGCCTCCGATTGGGATCAATCAAGGTCCAGATTTCGGCTTTGTCAGTGTTCTTCCAAAAACAATTGGCCTCTCTTCCAGAGGTTCAGACCTTCGTGAAAGGGGTTCTGCACATCCAGCCTCCTTCTGTGCCTCCAGTGGCACTATGGGACCTTAATGTGGTGTTGCAATTCCTTCAATCGGATTGGTTTGAGCCACTACAACAGATAGAGTTGAAGTTTCTCACTTGGAAAGTGGTGATGCTTTTAGCCTTGGCATCCGCAAGGCGGGTGTCTGAGTTGGGGGCCTTGTCTCACAAGAGCCCTTACCTCATCTTCCATGAAGATAGGGCAGAGTTGAGAACTCATCAACATTTTATTCCAAAGGTGGTTTCATCTTTCCACATAAACCAACCTATTGTGGTGCCAGTAGTTACTGAAACGTTCACTGAGTCAAAGTCTCTAGATGTGGTTAGGGCTTTGAAGATTTATGTCGCTAGAACAGCTCGAATACGGAAAACAGAGTCTTTGTTTATCCTGTATGCTCCCAACAAGATTGGGTGTCCTGCTTCCAAACAGACTATTGTGCGTTGGATCAGAAGTACGATTCAACATGCTCATACTATGGCTGGATTGCAGTTACCGACGTCGGTAAAGGCCCATTCCACTAGGAAGGTGGGCTCCTCCTGGGAGGCTGCCCGGGGGGTCTCGGCATTGCAACTTTGCCGAGCGGCTACTTGGTCGGGGTCAAACACATTTGCAAAATTCTACAAGTTTGACACCTTGGCTGATGAAGACCTCAAGTTTGGTCAATCGGTGCTGCAGGGTCATCCGCACTCTCCCGCCCGTACTGGAGCTTTGATATAAACCCCATGGTCATGAAGTGGACCCCAGCATCCTCTAGGATGTATGAGAAAACAGGATTTTGATACCTACCGGTAAATCCTTTTCTCCTATCCGTAAAGGATGCTGGGCACCCGTCCCAGTGCGTACTTTACCTGCAGTTTTGTTATTAAAGTTACACAAGTGGTGTTTTCTTAGTTTCAGCATGTTGCTGTAATTGGTTCATGCCTGTTGGCGTGTGTTATGTTGAATGCCATGTTGTGCGGCATGGTTGAGGTGTGAGCTGGTAAGTATCTCACCACTAGTATTAAAGTAAATCCTTTCCTCGAAATGTCAGTCTCCCTGGGCACAGTTCCTATAACTGAGGTCTGGAGGAGGGGCATAGAGGGAGGAGCCAGTTCACACCCATTGAAAGGTCTTAAGAGTGTCCATGGCTCCTGTGGAACCATCTATACCCCATGGTCATGAAGTGGACCCCAGCATCCTCTACGGACTAGGAGAAAAGGATTTACCGGTAGGTATAAAAATCCTGTTTTCTGTCCCACCACATTGATGCGCAGATTTATCAAGCCTTGGGGAGTGATAAATTGCACAGTGATAAAGTACTAACCAATCAGCTCCTAACTGACAATTTTTGTACACAGCCTGTAACATGGCAGTTGTGCCTGAATTTCATGCATCTGCCCACAATGAGGATGAGATAGTCATGGAAAAATATGGCAAATATGGTCAGATTATTGAGAACTGTAGGATAACTGGAGATTTTCAGTCTTGCCCAACAGATCAGATAATCAAATGGTCATGTTTGTGGGCAAGATTTGTCTGCCAAAAACAATCATTTATACACACTATACAATAAATCAATTAAGTGGACAGAACACAGGATATATTTAGAGGCAGGAGTGAAAGGTGACAATCAGAAGGGAGGAGAGCAATAGGCCAGAGGCAGAACAGATAACTTGATGGGATCTGGTTAGCATACTGGCGGTTGGGATGCCAGCAGTCGGAATACTGTCCTGGAATCCTGACACTGGTCAGAAGACTGACTCCAGGAACCTGATATCACTCACAATGACAGCAATGGAATCCCGACTGTCGGCATCCTGATTGCAAATATGCCAGGGTCTGTTAGGGTGTGTGGGGGGAGGTTAAGTTTAAACCCTAGGGTTAGGCTGCAGAAGGGAAGGGTAGGGTTAGGCTGCTGGGTGGGAGGTTAGGGATAGGCTATAGATAGAGAGGGTTAGGCAGTGGGCGTGGGGAGGGTTAGGGCTAGACACTATGGGTGTAGGATAAGGCTGCATATAAGGAGTCTCTGGGGGGGTAGAAAGGAAAGGGTTAGCATACTTACCTAAAAGTTGGGATCCTGACCATCGGGATGCCACTGTCGGTCTTCTGGCACTGCCGGCTGTTGGTATATAAGCCCCTTGTAGGTGAGTCTTTGCTGCACAGCTTCCTCCTGGATTCCAGCATATACGTCCGTGCAATGCGTTTCGGTCCAACTGACCTTTTTCAAGATCGTTCCAGGAGGAAGCTGTGCAGCAAAGACTTACCTACAAGGGTCTTATATACCAACAGCGGTGGTGCTGTGCTTTTAAGCCCGGGACCTTTGCCTTACCATTAGGCTCAGCCCACCGCACCCAATTCCTTGGGTGAGATAAATTACACCTTTTATCTGCACAGGCACTTTATGGACAGCTAAATCACTAAAACAAATTGTTCCTTGAAAGAGATCAGGGAACAGAGAAGCAAACCTCTTTGTGGGGGCACTCTTTAGTTGTAAATATAATAATTGTTAAAACGTAACTTTTATTTGTTTTCAAATAAAATATGATATTTATCTTTTCTTTAACAGGGTTTTTAATGTGATTTTTTGAATATTTTTATGTATTTTTATTTTTAACAAATAATAAAGAAAATAATTCAAAAAGCAAAAGGGTGAGTATATTGATTCCCATATGGTCGAGGTTTTTTATTTAGATAATTCAGACCTCTATATGCGGGTTTACCCACGGGTGAAAATATTATGAACTGTGCAATGAATAGGTAATCCACAGCAAGATAATAATAAAAAAGATTTATATTTAAAAAGTGGTCAGAAAATAATCTTGTGACCACAATGGCACTGTAATAATCCAAACGGAGCTGCTTGCCTACAACATATTTCCCAAAGTATCAGATGGAAAGGTTATATTATTTATACCAAAAAAGTGGGAGAGCAAAATGCACCAGTTACAGTTAGTAGCAAATTATCAGTCACATCTTAATCTCCAGAATACTCAATGAATATAGTTATATGGACATTAAGCAGGTAGTATGTCTGTTTCCTGTTGGGAAGGAAGAGAAACGGGAGAGAACAGCTCTGTATGGATATCAGCACTTGTATCTGGCCACAATGTATCAGGACTGTTTCTTCTGTAACCTAGAAATAATATTTGTTCATTTGGAACGTATCATTTGCTACAAAGACAAATCTGGTGCCTGAATGAGCTCGATTCCCCTGTAAATGAAAGGATATATTGTACAGACGTGTCACTTATAACTTGGTAGTCTGGTTCCTTGAAAATGTGACACAATAGTAACAAACTCAGACGTTACATTGAGCTCAATCCTCCTGTAAATAAATTAACCTGTAGCGCGGACTTAATGCTGATGGCTGAGAATTCTCATATACTTAACCAATGATACTTTGGTACAATATTAATCATTGGGTTAGATTTACACGTTTATAATTTACAAAAATACCCTGTAGACAGTAAAATAGCCCGTCCCGTGTGTCTGGCTAACTTCTGCTGCCTTCCCATGTGCGTGCTGGCACACAGTGAATGGGAGGTGAGAGAGTTAACCAGGCGGCGGCGGGCTGAAGAAAGAAAGAGTGATTCTGCTGTCGTTCGCTACGGCACCCTGCAGCCCTGTTAACAAGATGTCATAGCAGGGTTTGGCAGGTACCGCCGTGCAGGCGATGAGAGCACACTGAATACCTAGCGGGGAGAGAGTGTCCCCGTACGAAGCAGCCTCGGCAAGCGTCTCCGTCAGTGCCGATGGTCCGGTCCCAGTGACGTATGGCGGAATTTCCGGAAACAGCGTCACATGACGCTCAGGAACAGGTACTGGACGTACGTTTCACCCTCCACAGGGGCTTGATCACCATCTGCCTATCTGATGTTCCCCTTCATGGGGATTATATATAGTCAGCCTGATCCTAATTGGTTAGAATTAAATGGCAGTGAGACTGCTCAATAGGGAATTGATTAGATAATAAGGTGAAATAAAATCACTATGTCTGAGAGTGGAGTAAATAAACTGATTAGTAACCAGAGTCAATAGTCAAATGTACATTAATTACCAAAGAATAATTGGATAAAGAGGAGGAAAGGAGGGAATGAAGAATAGAGTAAAGAATAAAGTAAAAAATCCTAATAGGTTTTTAGATGAATGATATAATTATAGAGGATGCAAGATACGAACTTGTGACCCCGCAATGATGGTTTGGGCTGTGGGCGAGAGACTATACCACGTGGCTACGGAGCTGTCTTCTTGTAGTCATATCATCAATTATACAGAGATAAAAATGATATAAAAATATAAAAGAAATATAAAGTGAAAAAACTAAAAAATTATATACATGTTAGGGATTTCCTGCAGAGAGGAAGAGCAGATTAGGGATAATTAAATAAACAATAATTAGATATGAATTGGACTAAAAACTAAATGTAAAGTGTTCTAGTCCACATTGCCACGGATAGTAAAATTCTAGATATTTACAAGGTTCGAACCTATGACCTCGCGACAGTAATTTGGACTATAGGCGAGAGACTACACCACATAGCTACTGAACTGCTTTTGTGTAGTCGTATCATAAATTATACAGAAATGAAAAAAACAGGATTAAATAAAAAAATAATAAAAATAAGTATGAGGATATATACCTAAAGTATTAGGTAATTATTAGGATTTCTTGCAGAAAAGAAAAACAAAATTAATAAACAATAATAGAATATGGATTAAGCTAGAGCTAGAATAAAGTAATCATCTGTTAATAGTAGAGATGAGCGCCTGAAATTTTTCGGGTTTTGTGTTTTGGTTTTGGGTTCGGTTCCACGGCCGTGTTTTGGGTTCGAACGCGTTTTGGCAAAACCTCACCGAATTTTTTTTGTCGGATTCGGGTGTGTTTTGGATTCGGGTGTTTTTTTCAAAAAACACTAAAAAACAGCTTAAATCATAGAATTTGGGGGTCATTTTGATCCCAAAGTATTATTAACCTCAAAAACCATAATTTACACTCATTTTCAGTCTATTCTGAATACCTCACACCTCACAATATTATTTTTAGTCCTAAAATTTGCACCGAGGTCGCTGTGTGAGTAAGATAAGCGACCCTAGTGGCCGACACAAACACCGGGCCCATCTAGGAGTGGCACTGCAGTGTCACGCAGGATGTCCCTTCCAAAAAACCCTCCCCAAACAGCACATGACGCAAAGAAAAAAAGAGGCGCAATGAGGTAGCTGTGTGAGTAAGATTAGCGACCCTAGTGGCCGACACAAACACCGGGCCCATCTAGGAGTGGCACTGCAGTGTCACGCAGGATGTCCCTTCCAAAAAACCCTCCCCAAACAGCACATGACGCAAAGAAAAAAAGAGGCGCAATGAGGTAGCTGTGTGAGTAAGATTAGCGACCCTAGTGGCCGACACAAACACCGGGCCCATCTAGGAGTGGCAATGCAGTGTCACGCAGGATGGCCCTTCCAAAAAACCCTCCCCAAACAGCACATGACGCAAAGAAAAAAAGAGGCGCAATGAGGTAGCTGTGTGAGTAAGATTAGCGACCCTAGTGGCCGACACAAACACCGGGCCCATCTAGGAGTGGCACTGCAGTGTCACGCAGGATGTCCCTTCCAAAAAACCCTCCCCAAACAGCACATGACGCAAAGAAAAAAAGAGGCGCAATGAGGTAGCTGTGTGAGTAAGATTAGCGACCCTAGTGGCCGACACAAACACCGGGCCCATCTAGGAGTGGCACTGCAGTGTCACGCAGGATGTCCCTTCCAAAAAACCCTCCCCAAACAGCACATGACGCAAAGAAAAAAAGAGGCGCAATGAGGTAGCTGACTGTGTGAGTAAGATTAGCGACCCTAGTGGCCGACACAAACACCGGGCCCATCTAGGAGTGGCACTGCAGTGTCACGCAGGATGTCCCTTCCAAAAAACCCTCCCCAATCAGCACATGATGCAAAGAAAAAGAAAAGAAAAAAGAGGTGCAAGATGGAATTGTCCTTGGGCCCTCCCACCCACCCTTATGTTGTATAAACAAAACAGGACATGCACACTTTAACCAACCCATCATTTCAGTGACAGGGTCTGCCACACGACTGTGACTGATATGACGGGTTGGTTTGGACCCCCCCAAAAAAGAAGCAATTAATCTCTCCTTGCACAAACTGGCTCTACAGAGGCAAGATGTCCACCTCATCTTCACCCTCCGATATATCACCGTGTACATCCCCCTCCTCACAGATTATCAATTCGTCCCCACTGGAATCCACCATCTCAGCTCCCTGTGTACTTTGTGGAGGCAATTGCTGCTGGTCAATGTCTCCGCGGAGGAATTGATTATAATTCATTTTAATGAACATCATCTTCTCCACATTTTCTGGATGTAACCTCGTACGCCGATTGCTGACAAGGTGAGCGGCGGCACTAAACACTCTTTCGGAGTACACACTTGTGGGAGGGCAACTTAGGTAGAATAAAGCCAGTTTGTGCAAGGGCCTCCAAATTGCCTCTTTTTCCTGCCAGTATAAGTATGGACTGTGTGACGTGCCTACTTGGATGCGGTCACTCATATAATCCTCCACCATTCTATCAATGTTGAGAGAATCATATGCAGTGACAGTAGACGACATGTCCGTAATCGTTGTCAGGTCCTTCAGTCCGGACCAGATGTCAGCATCAGCAGTCGCTCCAGACTGCCCTGCATCACCGCCAGCGGGTGGGCTCGGAATTCTGAGCCTTTTCCTCGCACCCCCAGTTGCGGGAGAATGTGAAGGAGGAGATGTTGACAGGTCGCGTTCCGCTTGACTTGACAATTTTGTCACCAGCAGGTCTTTGAACCCCAGCAGACTTGTGTCTGCCGGAAAGAGAGATCCAAGGTAGGCTTTAAATCTAGGATCGAGCACGGTGGCCAAAATGTAGTGCTCTGATTTCAACAGATTGACCACCCGTGAATCCTTGTTAAGCGAATTAAGGGCTGCATCCACAAGTCCCACATGCCTAGCGGAATCGCTCCCTTTTAGCTCCTTCTTCAATGCCTCCAGCTTCTTCTGCAAAAGCCTGATGAGGGGAATGACCTGACTCAGGCTGGCAGTGTCTGAACTGACTTCACGTGTGGCAAGTTCAAAGGGCATCAGAACCTTGCACAACGTTGAAATCATTCTCCACTGCACTTGAGACAGGTGCATTCCACCTCCTATATCGTGCTCAATTGTATAGGCTTGAATGGCCTTTTGCTGCTCCTCCAACCTCTGAAGCATATAGAGGGTTGAATTCCACCTCGTTACCACTTCTTGCTTCAGATGATGGCAGGGCAGGTTCAGTAGTTTTTGGTGGTGCTCCAGTCTTCTGTACGTGGTGCCTGTACGCCGAAAGTGTCCCGCAATTCTTCTGGCCACCGACAGCATCTCTTGCACGCCCCTGTCGTTTTTTAAAAAATTCTGCACCACCAAATTCAAGGTATGTGCAAAACATGGGACGTGCTGGAATTTGCCCATATTTAATGCACACACAATATTGCTGGCGTTGTCCGATGCCACAAATCCACAGGAGAGTCCAATTGGGGTAAGCCATTCCGCGATGATCTTCCTCAGTTGCCGTAAGAGGTTTTCAGCTGTGTGCGTATTCTGGAAAGCGGTGATACAAAGCGTAGCCTGCCTAGGAAAGAGTTGGCGTTTGCGAGATGCTGCTACTGGTGCCGCCGCTGCTGTTCTTGCGGCGGGAGTCCATACATCTACCCAGTGGGCTGTCACAGTCATATAGTCCTGACCCTGCCCTGCTCCACTTGTCCACATGTCCGTGGTTAAGTGGACATTGGGTACAACTGCATTTTTTAGGACACTGGTGAGTCTTTTTCTGACGTCCGTGTACATTCTCGGTATCGCCTGCCTAGAGAAGTGGAACCTAGATGGTATTTGGTAACGGGGGCACACTGCCTCAATAAATTGTCTAGTTCCCTGTGAACTAACGGCGGATACCGGACGCACGTCTAACACCAACATAGTTGTCAAGGCCTCAGTTATCCGCTTTGCAGTAGGATGACTGCTGTGATATTTCATCTTCCTCGCAAAGGACTGTTGAACAGTCAATTGCTTACTGGAAGTAGTACAAGTGGGCTTACGACTTCCCCTCTGGGATGACCATCGACTCCCAGCGGCAACAACAGCAGCGCCAGCAGCAGTAGGCGTTACACGCAAGGATGCATCGGAGGAATCCCAGGCAGGAGAGGACTCGTCAGAATTGCCAGTGACATGGCCTGCAGGACTATTGGCATTCCTGGGGAAGGAGGAAATTGACACTGAGGGAGTTGGTGGGGTGGTTTGCGTGAGCTTGGTTACAAGAGGAAGGGATTTACTGGTCAGTGGACTGCTTCCGCTGTCACCCAAAGTTTTTGAACTTGTCACTGACTTATTATGAATGCGCTGCAGGTGACGTATAAGGGAGGATGTTCCGAGGTGGTTAACGTCCTTACCCCTACTTATTACAGCTTGACAAAGGGAACACACGGCTTGACACCTGTTGTCCGCATTTCTGGTGAAATACCTCCACACCGAAGAGCTGATTTTTTTGGTATTTTCACCTGGCATGTCAACGGCCATATTCCTCCCACGGACAACAGGTGTCTCCCCGGGTGCCTGACTTAAACAAACCACCTCACCATCAGAATCCTCCTGGTCAATTTCCTCCCCAGCGCCAGCAACACCCATATCCTCCTCATCCTGGTGTACTTCAACACTGACATCTTCAATCTGACTATCAGGAACTGGACTGCGGGTGCTCCTTCCAGCACTTGCAGGGGGCGTGCAAATGGTGGAAGGCGCATGCTCTTCACGTCCAGTGTTGGGAAGGTCAGGCATCGCAACCGACACAATTGGACTCTCCTTGTGGATTTGGGATTTCGAAGAATGCACAGTTCTTTGCTGTGCTGCTTTTGCCAGCTTGAGTCTTTTCATTTTTCTAGCGAGAGGCTGAGTGCTTCCATCCTCATGTGAAGCTGAACCACTAGCCATGAACATAGGCCAGGGCCTCAGCCGTTCCTTGCCACTCCGTGTGGTAAATGGCATATTGGCAAGTTTACGCTTCTCCTCCGACAATTTTATTTTAGGTTTTGGAGTCCTTTTTTTTCTGATATTTGGTGTTTTGGATTTGACATGCTCTGTACTATGACATTGGGCATCGGCCTTGGCAGACGACGTTGCTGGCATTTCATCGTCTCGGCCATGACTAGTGGCAGCAGCTTCAGCACGAGGTGGAAGTGGATCTTGATCTTTCCCTAATTTTGGAACCTCAACATTTTTGTTCTCCATATTTTAATAGGCACAACTAAAAGGCACCTCAGGTAAACAATGGAGATGGATACTAGTATACAATTATGGACTGCCTGCCGACTGCAGACACAGAGGTAGCCACAGCCGTGAACTACCGTACTGTACTGTGTCTGCAGCTAATATAGACTGGTTGATAAAGAGAAGATGTCTATGTAACTATGTATGTATAAAGAAGACTGAAAAAAATCCACGGTTAGGTGGTATACAATTATGGACGGACTGCCTGCCGAGTGCAGACACAGAGGTAGCCACAGCCGTGAACTACCGTACTGTACTGTGTCTGCAGCTAATATAGACTGGTTGATAAAGAGAAGATGTCTATGTAACTATGTATGTATAAAGAAGAATGAAAAAAAACCACGGTTAGGTGGTATACAATTATGGACGGACTGCCTGCCGAGTGCAGACATAGAGGTAGCCACAGCCGTGAACTACCGTACTGTACTGTGTCTGCAGCTAATATAGACTGGTTGATAAAGAGAAGATGTCTATGTAACTATGTATGTATAAAGAAGAATGAAAAAAATCCACGGTTAGGTGGTATTACAATTATGGACGGACTGCCTGCCGAGTGCAGAGACACAGAGGTAGCCACAGCCGTGAACTACCGTACTGTGTCTGCTGCGACTGGATGATAAATGATATAAAAAATATATATATATCACTACTGCAGCCGGACAGGTATATATTATATATTATATAATGACGGACCTGCTGGACACTGTCTGTCAGCAGAATGAGTTTTATTTTTATAGAATAAAAAAAAAAAAACACACAAGTGAAGTCACACGACGAGTGTTTAACTTTTTCAGGCAATCACAATATAAGTATACTACTAACTATACTGGTGGTCAGTGTGGTCAGGTCACTGGTCAGTCACACTGGCAGTGGCACTCCTGCAGCAAAAGTGTGCACTGTTTAATTTTAATATAATATGTACTCCTGGCTCCTGCTATAACCTATAACTGGCACTGCAGTAGTGCTCCCCAGTCTCCCCCACAATTATAAGCTGTGTGAGCTGAGCAGTCAGACAGATATATAATATATATAGATGATGCAGCACACTGGCCTGAGCCTGAGCAGTGCACACAGATATGGTATGTGACTGACTGAGTCACTGTGTGTATCGCTTTTTTCAGGCAGAGAACGGATATATTAAATAAACTGCACTGTGTGTCTGGTGGTCACTCACTATATAATATATTATGTACTCCTGGCTCCTGCTATAACCTATAACTGGCACTGCAGTAGTGCTCCCCAGTCTCCCCCACAATTATAAGCTGTGTGAGCTGAGCAGTCAGACAGATATATATAATATTATATATAGATAATAGATGATGCAGCACACTGGCCTGAGCCTGAGCAGTGCACACAGATATGGTATGTGACTGACTGAGTCACTGTGTGTATCGCTTTTTTCAGGCAGAGAACGGATATATTAAATAAACTGCACTGTGTGTCTGGTGGTCACTCACTATATAATATATTATGTACTCCTGGCTCCTGCTATAACCTATAACTGGCACTGCAGTAGTGCTCCCCAGTCTCCCCCACAATTATAAGCTGTGTGAGCTGAGCAGTCAGACAGATATATATAATATTATATATAGATAATAGATGATGCAGCACACTGGCCTGAGCCTGAGCAGTGCACACAGATATGGTATGTGACTGACTGAGTCACTGTGTGTATCGCTTTTTTCAGGCAGAGAACGGATATATTAAATAAACTGCACTGTGTGTCTGGTGGTCACTCACTATATAATATATTATGTACTCCTGGCTCCTGCTATAACCTATAACTGGCACTGCAGTAGTGCTCCCCAGTCTCCCCCACAATTATAAGCTGTGTGAGCTGAGCAGTCAGACAGATATATATAATATTATATATAGATAATAGATGATGCAGCACACTGGCCTGAGCCTGAGCAGTGCACACAGATATGGTATGTGACTGACTGAGTCACTGTGTGTATCGCTTTTTTCAGGCAGAGAACGGATATATTAAATAAACTGCACTGTGTGTCTGGTGGTCACTCACTATATAATATATTATGTACTCCTGGCTCCTGCTATAACCTATAACTGGCACTGCAGTAGTGCTCCCCAGTCTCCCCCACAATTATAAGCTGTGTGAGCTGAGCAGTCAGACAGATATATATAATATTATATATAGATAATAGATGATGCAGCACACTGGCCTGAGCCTGAGCAGTGCACACAGATATGGTATGTGACTGACTGTGTCACTGTGTGTATCGCTTTTTTCAGGCAGAGAACGGATATATTAAATAAACTGCACTGTGTGTCTGGTGGTCACTCACTATATAATATATTATGTACTCCTGGCTCCTGCTATAACCTATAACTGGCACTGCAGTAGTGCTCCCCAGTCTCCCCCACAATTATAAGCTGTGTGAGCTGAGCAGTCAGACAGATATATATAATATTATATATAGATAATAGATGATGCAGCACACTGGCCTGAGCCTGAGCAGTGCACACAGATATGGTATGTGACTGAGTCACTGTGTGCTGTGTATCGCTTTTTTCAGGCAGAGAACGGATTATAAAGTAAACTGCACTGTCCTCACTAGTAAACTCTCTCCACTCAGTCTCTACACTTCTACAGTAACAGTACTCCTCCTAGTCAGCTCCAGTAAATCTCTCTCAGTCTCTTATAATCTAAATGGAGAGGACGCCAGCCACGTCCTCTCCCTATCAATCTCAATGCACGTGTGAAAATGGCGGCGACGCGCGGCTCCTTATATAGAATCCGAGGCGGGAAGATCCGAGTCGCTCGGACCCGTGAAAAAAAACATGAAGTTCTGGCGGGTTCGGATTCAGAGAAACCGAACCCGCTCATCTCTAGTTAATAGACGGTACTGTGCCACACGGACTGCAGCAGGTCTCGAACTTGTGACCCCGCAATGAGGTTTAGTTCCTTGTTTACAGTCTAGACTATCATTGCGGGGTCACAAGTTCGAGACCTGCTGCAGTCCGTGTGGCACAGTACCCGTCTATTAACAGATGATTACTTTATTCTAGCTCTAGCTTAATCCATATTCTATTATTGTTTATTAATTTTGTTTTTCTTTTCTGCAAGAAATCCTAATAATTACCTAATACTTTAGGTATATATCCTCATACTTATTTTTATTATTTTTTATTTAATCCTGTTTTTTTCATTTCTGTATAATTTATGATACGACTACACAAAAGCAGTTCAGTAGCTATGTGGTATAGTCTCTCGCCTATAGTCCAAATTACTGTCGCGAGGTCATAGGTTCGAACCTTGTAAATATCTAGAATTTTACTATCCGTGGCAATGTGGACTAGAACACTTTACATTTAGTTTTTAGTCCAATTCATATCTAATTATTGTTTATTTAATTATCCCTAATCTGCTCTTCCTCTCTGCAGGAAATCCCTAACATGTATATATTTTTTTAGTTTTTTCACTTTATATTTCTTTTATATTTTTATATCATTTTTATCTCTGTATAATTGATGATATGACTACAAGAAGACAGCTCCGTAGCCACGTGGTATAGTCTCTCGCCCACAGCCCAAACCATCATTGCGGGGTCACAAGTTCGTATCTTGCATCCTCTATAATTATATCATTCATCTAAAAACCTATTAGGATTTTTTACTTTATTCTTTACTCTATTCTTCATTCCCTCCTTTCCTCCTCTTTATCCAATTATTCTTTGGTAATTAATGTACATTTGACTGTTGACTCTGGTTACTAATCAACGGCATACAATGTATACAATACTTTGCTTAATCGGGCGCTATTCCAATAATATAGTTATTAAAATGTACCAATCAAAATTTGTTTATGGAGCAGCTCCTACGTGGCAACTGGATGCCTAATACACTAGGAAATGGATTGAATTTCAATAGAAACACTAAGGAGCGCTAGTGATATATTAATAAAAAATATTTTATTTAATTTTTAAAAATAATTTTTTAAAAAGAAAATTAATTACCACAGAATTGCCAATTTACCTAATAATTACAAGGTAACATATACCACAATAATAAAAATAGAATGAATATATAAATCAGCTGATTAGCTCATATAAAATATGCAGTTCTGCAGTCCAATTTTGTAGTCAGGAAGTCCTCCAATTTAATATGATTTGAGGGATAAAGAGAACGTCCCACAACTTTTGTAAATGATACTTTGTATTTGTTGTAAGGTTCCTCGTTTTACGAGGCACTGGTCTCACCCATAATAGCTGGTCTCTGCTGATTCCCGTCGATGGTTGTTTGCAGCGTAGACTGCGGGCGGCTAACGTGTGCCTCTTAGAGATGTTTAGAGGAGGCGCCGCACGTTCACAACAGTCGGTCTGCTGACGGGGCTTTTCAAGCACAGCGGTGAAGTGTAGAGATGTATCGTCTCGTCAGACGCCAGCAGTGGGGAGACTTTGAGTTTAAGCAAGATGTTGTGGAGAATATGGAGGCTCCTTCCCGGACAAGCAGTAACCACAGCCCTCAACGCGTTTCTCCGCCCCAAACAAACGGCGGTTTCATCAGGAGGTGTAGATATCCAGTGAAAAGATCAGTGGGTATTTAAGTCCCTTTATATCCAATCAACGTTGGGATAGTGGTATACACACCTGAGTTTTTACTCAGTGTTTAGATTACTTAGGTGGATGTTTTAGAAGCTTTGTATCCAATCAGGGGTAATTGAGTTGCAAACACCTGGGTGGTCCCTCGGCGCTGCATTCATTATACAATCAGTTCATATCTTATGATTGGTACAGATGTATTGTTTAAAAACAAAAAAACAAATAAAACAGAGCAAAATTTGTAATGCATAGATAAACATATCGAATAGAGGCACTAAACACATGAGTCCCCACAGATTCAAATAGCGTGTATATATTGAGCATGTTACTATATATCTCAATATTTCTTGTTTTTATTTTTATTATAGAATTCTTTCATCATAACAGGGCTCATGTGTTCCATACCCCCTATCGATCCACACGTATGAATAACCAATATATATATGTATATATTAATTCAGACTCTAATATTAAGTAGAGGGCGGCATCCTATAAAAATATGGCCATATTCTGATCCAGGCCGGCATCCCAGAGAGACATAGTTGCAGTTTTTTCTTTAAGGATCTCTTAAGAAAGATTTATAGTTCTAGATACCCTATCTTAAACGAGCAGCCACAGTAGTCTAGTGGGTATGCAATTGGGCTTTGGTGAGAGAGGTCATCAGTTCGAGTCCAATCTGGGGACAATAGCTACACATAGTTATTACTTATATAATTTTTATTTTTTAGATTTTTTAAAAGATTTTTTGGTGTTTGTGGCGTTCTTATATATATATATATATATATATATATTATATTTTTTATGCACACCACTACTGATTATTACTAGGAACCAAAATATAGAGAACATGAATACACATTTACACACAAGCAGAAAAAAGTGAAGAGATTTTATCTATATGTTGCTTTCCATTCTTCAAGCAAACATAATAAGTCCAAATAGCTGAAATCACGATAGTGCAGCATTATCCATTAAAAAAGCTAGTCGTTAGCAATGTTTTATTTATTTCACCCCTTTTCCCTTCTTGTTTTTAATATTATCAGGGGACATCCCCAGCTTTATTGACACCTGGGGTAGCTCAAAGGGGAGGGAGGGGGGGGGAGGGGTTAGCAGAAAGAACATGGGAATTTTCGTTTACACGTTATTTAGCTCAATATTTTCATTAAGACCCAAGGGAAACAGGGTATCCAGAACACATATCCAGTAAGCTTCCCTATTACAAAGGAGATTATATCTGTCCCCACCTCGGGGTGTCTGTTTTATATGTTCTATTCCCTGTATATATAGAACCCCACAGTCCCCTTCGTGTAAAGAATTAACATGTCTGGGTACACTATGAATTGTTGATTTTTTATTTATTAATCTTCTGTGTTCCAAAAACCTAGTATTAAGGGAGCGTGTGGTTCTGCCAACATATTGGCTCCCACAGTTACACGAGATTAGGTAGACAACGAATGTAGTATTGCAGTTTATATTGCCCATGATATCAAAAGATTCTTTGGTTCTGCAAGATGAGAATTGTGTACTCTCTTTAATATATCTACAGGTAATGCATTTAGATCTGTTGCATCTATGGCAACCTGTTCTAAGAACACTCAAATTGGAACTTGTGGGGCTCTGTTCATTGTACATTGAAAAATGACTGGGAGATAAATGATTTTGTAGATTCATGGTTTTCTTGAATGTGATTTTTACTTCTTGTTTGAGGGAATCTGCAAGAACTCTATCCATTTTTAATATAGGAAAATTTTTCTTTATTATATTTCTAACTGAGTTTGAAGCACTATTGAATTTAGAAATAAAGACTGGTTCATGGTTAGTTTGAGCTGACAAAGGGGGAGTAGCAGAATCACTCAATGAGATGAGTTCTTCTCTATCTCTCATAGAGGTCTGAGAGAGAGCTTCATCCAAAACCTCCTGTGGATAACCCTGTTCCCTAAATGATTGCGTAAGCTCACTGCTCTGTATTTTGAAATCAGAGTCACTCGAGCAATTTCTCTTCAGCCTTAGATACTGACTTTTGGGGATATTCATTAGCCAGGGGCGGTAATGGCAGCTTGAAAAATTTAGAAAAGAGCTGCAATCTACCTTTTTCTTATAAGTTTTAGTCAATAATTCACCCGTATCCTGCTTGGCGTGTAGTGCAATGTCCAGGAACGTAATCTCTGTATTGTGAACTGTGCTAGTAAAAGTGAGGCCATATTATTTATTTATTATTTATTTATTTATTACCAGTTATTTATATAGCGCACACATATTCCGCAGCGCTTTACAGAGAATTGGCCATTCACATCAGTCCCTGCCCCAGTGGAGCTTACAATCTATATTCCCTATCACATGTACACGCACACACATTTACCCTAGGGTTAATTTTGTTGGGAGCCAATTAACCTACCAGTATATTTTTGGATTGTGGGAGGAAACCCACGCAAGTACGGGGAGAATATACAAACTCCACACAGTTAGGGCCATGGTGGGAATTGAACCCATGACCTCAGTGCTGTGAGGCAGTAATGCTAACCATTACACCATCCGTACTGCCATATGTGTTAGAATTCAAAAAATCAACAAATGCAGTGACAGAAGAAGAATCCCCATTCCAAATAATAAAAAGATCATCTATGTATCTGCCATAGAGCACCAGGTTCGCCCGATAGGGTCCGTCCCAGATGTATTGGTCCTCCAGACGTCCCATGTATAAGTTTGCAAAGCTAGGGGCGAACCTGGTGCCCATGGCAGTACCATGTGTCTGTAAATAATAATCACCATTAAACGTGAAATAATTCCGTTTTAATATAAAGTGAATTGCATCTAGAATAAATTGGTTAAGGTGGGGGGAAAGTGTTAAATCAAGATCCAAGTAGTGTTTAATTGTTTGTATTCCATTTTTGTGAGGGATATTCGTGTATAATGATTCTACATCACAGGTGACTAATAAATAATTCTCCTGCCAACTAATATTCTTAATCAGCTGCAGAAAATGAGAAGTGTCTCTAATATAAGATTTGAGATTTTTTACAAACGGCTGTAGAAATGAATCCACAAAAGCTGAAAGGTGAGAAGTAAGGGAACCCACTCCCGATATGATGGGACGACCAGGGGGTGACGTGAGGGACTTGTGTATTTTCAGGAGGTGATAATATGTGGGGACAATGGGGTGGGTAATAAATAAAAATTGATATTCAGTCCTGGAGATTGCACCACACGCCAAGGCTCGTGTCAGCATCTCCTTAAGTTCTCCACCGAAACCCGAAGTAGGATCCCCATGAAGTTTAGTATAAAAATTGATATTGTTAAGTTGCCGGTATGCCTCTTGTAAGTAATCCGATACATTTTGAATAACCGTCCCTCCCCCTTTGTCAGCTTTCTTAATTATAATCGTATTGTCTCTTTGTAGAGTCCTTAAAGCACGTCTCTCGTTACTGTGTAGGTTATCTCTAACATTTCTTTTTCCTTTTCTTTTTCCTGTTTTTTCACAAAGATTTTTGAAATCCTGTAAGGTAGTGGTGTAAAATGTTTCTATATATCCGCTTTTATAATATGTTGGATAGAACTCACTTTTCTTCCGAAACAGATTACCATTATTGATACATTTCGCATCAAAAATGGGAACTGTTTCTGATGTAGCTCCCTCCGATTGTAAATCTGTCAATATATCTAAAGTAGATTGATCATTTGAATCTAGTGTTATGGGAACTCCTATGATACCTTTTTTCCTTAGAGTCTTGTTAAGAAAATATCTCTTTCTACAGAGATCACGTGTATATCTATTTAGTTCGATGTAGAGGTCGAAGAATTGGGGGTCTTTAGTGGGTGCGAATTTCAACCCTTTGGCCAAAATGGCTTTTTCATTCTCAGATAACTTTCTGGATGACAAGTTAAATATCCCTTTATTCCTTATTTTTGTTTTAAGCTTTTTTCGGGATTCATTTCTTCCTCCTCTACATCCTCTAAATGTGATTCTCTTCTTCTTTTTGGGGACTGTATTTCTAAGGGGCTGAATCTGTTTCGGTTCTTCCAAATGGGATAAAGTTCCCGTTCTAAAAAATGGGAGGAGTTGGTGGTATTATTTGTTTGGGGCGGAGAAACGCGTTGAGGGCTGTGGTTACTGCTTGTCCGTGAAGGAGCCTCCATATTCTCCACAACATCTTGCTTAAACTCAAATTCTCCCCACTGCTGGCGTCTGACGAGACGATACATCTCTACACTTCACCGCTGTGCTTGAAAAGCCCCGTCAGCAGACCGACTGTTGTGAACGTGCGGCGCCTCCTCTAAACATCTCTAAGAGGCACACGTTAGCCGCCCGCAGTCTACGCTGCAAACAACCATCGACGGGAATCAGCAGAGACCAGCTATTATGGGTGAGACCAGTGCCTCGTAAAACGAGGAACCTTACAACAAATACAAAGTATCATTTACAAAAGTTGTGGGACGTTCTCTTTATCCCTCAAATCATATTAAATTGGAGGACTTCCTGACTACAAAATTGGACTGCAGAACTGCATATTTTATATGAGCTAATCAGCTGATTTATATATTCATTCTATTTTTATTATTGTGGTATATGTTACCTTGTAATTATTAGGTAAATTGGCAATTCTGTGGTAATTAATTTTCTTTTAAAAAAATTATTTTTAAAAATTAAATAAAATATTTTTTATTAATATATCACTAGCGCTCCTTAGTGTTTCTATTGAAATTCATCCATTTCCTGGTTACTAATCAGTTTATTTACTCCACTCTCAGACATAGTGATTTTATTTCACCTTATTATCTAATCAATTCCCTATTGGGCAGTCTCACTGCCATTTCATTCTAACCAATTAGGATCAGGCTGACTATATATAATCCCCATGAAGGGGAACATCAGATAGGCAGATGGTGATCAAGCCCCTGTGGAGGGTGAAACGTACGTCCAGTACCTGTTCCTGAGCGTCATGTGACGCTGTTTCCGGAAATCCCGCCATACGTCACTGGGACCGGACCATCGGCACTGACGGAGACGCTTGCCGAGGCTGCTTCGTACGGGGACACTCCCTGCTAGGTATTCAGTGTGCTCTCATCGCCTGCACGGCGGTACCTGCCAAACCCTGCTATGACATCTTGTTAACAGGGCTGCAGCGTGCCGTAGCGAACGACAGCAGAATCACTCTTTCTTTCTTCAGCCCGCCGCCGCCTGGTTAACTCTCTCACCTCCCATTCACTGTGTGCCAGCACGCACATGGGAAGGCAGCAGAAGTTAGCCAGACACACGGGACGGGCTATTTTACTGTCTACAGGGTATTTTTGTAAATTATAAACGTGTAAATCTAACCCAATGATTAATATTGTACCAAAGTATCATTGGTTAAGTATATGAGAATTCTCAGCCATCAGCATTAAGTCCGCGCTACAGGTTAATTTATTTACAGGAGGATTGAGCTCAATGTAACGTCTGAGTTTGTTACTATTGTGTCACATTTTCAAGGAACCAGACTACCAAGTTATAAGTGACACGTCTGTACAATATATCCTTTCATTTACAGGGGAATCGAGCTCATTCAGGCACCAGATTTGTCTTTGTAGCAAATGATACGTTCCAAATGAACAAATATTATTTCTAGGTTACAGAAGAAACAGTCCTGATACATTGTGGCCAGATACAAGTGCTGATATCCATACAGAGCTGTTCTCTCCCGTTTCTCTTCCTTCCCAACAGGAAACAGACATACTACCTGCTTAATGTCCATATAACTATATTCATTGAGTATTCTGGAGATTAAGATGTGACTGATAATTTGCTACTAACTGTAACTGGTGCATTTTGCTCTCCCACTTTTTTGGTATAAATAATATAACCTTTCCATCTGATACTTTGGGAAATATGTTGTAGGCAAGCAGCTCCGTTTGGATTATTACAGTGCCATTGTGGTCACAAGATTATTTTCTGACCACTTTTTAAATATAAATCTTTTTTATTATTATCTTGCTGTGGATTACCTATTCGTTGCACAGTTCATAATATTTTCACCCGTGGGTAAACCCGCATATAGAGGTCTGAATTATCTAAATAAAAAACCTCGACCATATGGGAATCAATATACTCACCCTTTTGCTTTTTGAATTATTTTCTTTATTATTTGTTAAAAATAAAAATACATAAAAATATTCAAAAAATCACATTAAAAACCCTGTTAAAGAAAAGATAAATATCATATTTTATTTGAAAACAAATAAAAGTTACGTTTTAACAATTATTATATTTACAACTAAAGAGTGCCCCCACAAAGAGGTTTAATTCTCTGTTCCCTGATCTCTTTCAAGGAACAATTTTTTTAGTGATTTATTTGTCATTTACCTCGGGGAGCACCACCAGCAGACTGATTAAATTTGGATTATCTACACTAATAATTTTCCTTATTGCTGGTCCAATATACATATTGTGACATTGTTGATTTATTTCTAACAATTGGTTGTGCAGGAATATTCCCTTCTCTTTCCCACTTTATGGACAGCACCATGTTTTTTTAACTTTATGTGTTGTAAGTCTAAATAAGTGTAATATGCATTTGCACTTTAGTGTTTTAAATTATTTTCCTATTAAGGAAGGTGTCTTTTCCAATATTGTTTTTTCATTCAAACATGTATGATTATTAGCGCCAGACCCTCCACTATTTTTTGCTCTTTATACAAATTAATTGGAGATTGGTGTTTTTCTCTCAAAAAGTGTAGGAGGCTGCTATAATCCTTTGATTTGCGCAATTGATATACACCCTTTTTTTTGCATACTGCAGCTCTGCCTCAGTGTAATATGTGATTCACTGACACATCACCTACCCTGGCATCCACTATCCTGCATGTTTTCTATCTCTTGTGAACACATTGCTGCAGCATATTATCTTACTATATTAATCTATAACAGAAAAGGATAGGTGTACCAACTCGTGCCTCGGCAAGGAACACTTCAGTCAAGATATAATCAGATGTTAATACGTTCCTTTATGGTGAAGATCCTCCTGGATGACTTCAAATTCATCTGACCGGAGAACTCTCACCATATGTGGAAAAACCAAAATATCATCATGTGTAGTACAACAAAATTTTAATCAGGAGACATACACATAAAACATGTACAGATTCTATATGGCCCCCAAGTGCGATGTGAACTGGTCTGATAGAACAATTACCGGAGTTTATTGAGAACTGGTGTGAAGCAGCTCTCAAAAGGCATGTTTTTAAAAGTCACCAGATGGTCTCCCCGGGTGGACAGTCTGGGATGGCCCTCAGGCAAGCGTAATGCAGTCCAGTCCTTCACTTCAGCTTAGGGGTCCAGTAAATAACCAACGCGTTTCAACCCAAATGCTCTGGGTCTTTCTCAAGGCAGAATGAAAAACATTGTCCAAATCCTGTTTATAAACCCCACAAATCCAATCAGCAGTGTCCGTCTGTTGGTTGCTAATCAACCTATCCTTAACCTCCATTCCCCTTTCTTGTCATGCAATTGTAAGGTTTCCATGTCAATCACATTTTGGCAACACTTCCGGAAGGTTGTCCAAACCAGAGGCGCATCACATGACTCCTGGACGCGCGAGACTTGGAACCTGTGTTGCCGCCGTATCCCCGGAAACCAGAGTGCGTCCTCACCGCAAGTTGTCACCGGAAGTGTCCCAGCGTCGTTCCCATGGCAGTAGCATCTCCATGGCAGCCGGGGCACGTCTCCACATGACATCAGTCTCCACACATGCAGGGTCCGTAGCGTCACTTCCGCTTCGTCATCCTCCCGGCCTGTAGTTGCCATGGCAATTCTTAAATGTAAATATATCCTTTAAGACAAGAGGGTTTATTCAAAACAAGTCGTATAACCTCAAAAACAGATAGTCCCCACTTAGACGAGGAAATAAAAAAATGCAAATATCTGATTATACCATTTGCAGATCTACCTGATTTTGAAAATAGAATAGATATTAACATAAAAAAAACATGAAAAAAAAATGAAAAAATTATGGTAGACAGGAAAATTAGAAAATTTATAAGGGATAAGAAGATATCGGATGAGGAGGATTTATCAATTGATAAAACACCAGAGAAAATTAGCAAACCCCAAACTCAATCAGATAAGAGAGAAAGACCATTTATTAGGAATCATAATTCCCCCCAAAGAAATGGTAACCACAATCATCAGAAACAGGAATATTATAAAGCTAAAGGAAGAGCACCCCAAAGACAACAAAGGGAATATAGATATAGAATAGAATCCAATGATAGATATCAGGGACGGACGAGAGATAGATATGCGGAGAATAGAGAACGAGGATGGAGGAAGGATTACAATAACAAGGAGGAAGCCTTTGATCGGACCCCCTTTGTGTCAAGAAATAGATATAGACCATTGGAAGACAGACACAATGATCTGAATTTTTTTAGAGAGGGGAAGGAGGAATCTCAATTGGAGATATTAAGAAGAGGTACACACAGAGGAAAGAGGGGAGGGGCCAAAAAAACAGGTGTAAGAAGAAAAGGAGAGGAAGAAAAAGACAGAAAGAAACTCTAAGGGAAAATGCAGAAAGAGATAATGTTAAAAGTGGTGTCCCCATTAATTCGGAGACGGAACCAATAGATGAGAACACTTCAAGAAATGAGAAAGGTGTGAAGATATTTAACATTAGTTCACATGTTCTCACTACACATGAACGAGGAGTTTTAGAGAAAGGTTTAAAATATGCCCCTGCCACCTCTATTAACAAGTTTGAAACCTTCATAGATATCCACAAATTTGTGCGTAAACTCTGCATTAAAAAATTCTTCCTCACAAAAGAAACAACTACAGAATCCGGTTCTATAGAGCCTCCCACTAGAACACCTTTTAAATCAAAGTCGATATTTTATCCGGCATTTGTCAAAGGAAACTTTATAGACACATTCTGTGAATTAGCTAAAGAAGATTTAAGAGATATTAGACCAACGGGTATAAGGTTTAACTTGACCTATAAAGAAAGAGGGGCCCTTAAAGATTTGAGCACAAATTCAGAGATAACCATCAAACCCGCCAACATAGGTGGGGGGGGGGGGTGTGTGGTTGTGATGGACACAGGCTGGTATTTGAAGCAAGTAGAGGAACATGTAGGGGATAGGGACACTTATCAAAAACTCTGTTCAGACCCAACGGGGAGAATTTGTTCCGAATTGCAAACCCTTATAGATAAATATAAAGAACTGGGGGTTTTGGAAGAGAGGGATGTAAAGTTCCTTCTGAATCCTAATCCCACCATACCAGCATTATATCTGTTGCCCAAGGTGCATAAGAGTGTTACGCACCCACCGGGCAGACCGATTGTATCAGGGATGGAGTCGGTCACGGCAAATCTGTCCGAATATATTGACTATTTTCTTCAGCCAATGGTGGTTAGAAATCCTTCTCATTTGAAAGACACAAAAGAGTTTCTGCAGTTTTTGTCCACCATTGAATG
Organism: Pseudophryne corroboree; assembly: GCF_028390025.1. Lineage (NCBI taxonomy): Eukaryota > Metazoa > Chordata > Amphibia > Anura > Myobatrachidae > Pseudophryne > Pseudophryne corroboree. Next base: position 233,971,517 of record NC_086445.1, on the reverse strand, counting down.
GGAGGATAACATGTTCATGGTAACAGCGGACGTGAAATCACTCTATTCAATAATTGAACATGAGGAAGAAATAAGAGCTGTAACACAATTTTTGAGAAATAGCATTTTAGAGGAACCTGTTCAAAATTTTATTATAGAGGGAATCACTTTTATTCTACACAATAACTACTTTATTTTTAGCAGGGATTTTTTTATCCAGAAGGTCGGCACAACCATGGGTACCAGATTCGCTCCAAGCTATGCCAATATATTTATGGGACAGTGGAAGATGGAGTGCGTTTGGAATAACAACCCATTTGGAGTGAGTCTGGTGTCCTGGCATCGCTATATTGATGATGTTTTCATCATATGGAAGGGAGAAAGAGAAACTCTGGACCATTTTTGTTCTCATTTAAATACGAATTCACGAAATATAGATTTAACTTTTAATATCAACAAGAAGACAGTGAATTTTTTAGACATTACAGTGACAATAGAGAACCAGACAATACATACCAAAATGTTTACTAAACAGACAGACTCCGGGACATATATAGGGTATGATAGTTGCCACCATATTAATTGGTTAAATTCAATTCCACAAGGCCAGATGAAACGCTTGAAAAGAAACTGTACAGATGAGAACATTTTTAGAGTACAGGCTGAAGAACTCAAAACAAGATTCCTGAAAGATGGTTGTAAAAAAGAGAAAATAGGACAAGCCTTAGAAAAAGTGGAAAAGATAGACAGAAGGGACCTTTTGGGGAGTAACCTTGAGAAAAAAAACCCAGAATAATAAGTATGAGTGGGCTTTTATTACAGGTTTTAATTCTCAACATAGGACTTTAGAGAAATCGTTTAGGTAAAATTGGAGTATTTTAAGGAAAGATCCCATTTTAAAGGAGGTGATTCCAGAGAAACCGGTTTTTAACTATAGAAAGGCCCCAAACGTAAAAATTCCTTGGTTAGGAGTTACCTTCCTCCAAAAAAATGAGAGGGGAGAATTGCGACAAAGGGCTTCCACCGTTGTGGCTCATGTATTGGGTGCAGAGAGGTTAAAAGTGATGGCACGAAAAAACTAGATGAGATCAATATTAATGGATATAATTTGAAATTGAAAGATTTCATTACGTGCAATATGAGTGATGTTGTATATTTTATTGAGTGCTCCTGTCACCTTTTTTATATAGGGCGCACTTCTCGGGCTTTAAAAATACGAATAGGAGAGCACTGTAGAAACATTAAAAAGGGTTTGAAGACTCACGCCCTCTCCAACCATTTTAAAAAGTATCATAATTGTTCCACATCTGGAATTATAAAATTTGCTGCAATTAAAATAGTCAGATGCAATTCACGTCAGAAAGACAGTGCCACCCTTTTAGCCAAAAGCGAGATGCAATTCATTTATGATTTTAACACTCTCCATCCACAAGGCATAAATAATGATTTTGAGCTCAAGTGGTTCCTATGATTTTTAAATTCTTTATGTAGGTGATAAGGCATTTTTATTCCAGTATGAATTCACTTGTTTTAGATATCCTTATCTATTATCCATTTATGAGGGTTATGTTGCTTTTAGAATGCCTTTTTAGGGGACTATCTGTTTTTGAGGTTTTACGACTTGTTTTGAATAAACCCTCTTTTCTTAAAGGATATATTTACATTTAAGAATTGCCATGGCAACTACAGGCCGGGAGGATGACGAAGCGGAAGTGACGCTACGGGCCCTGCATGTGTGGAGACCGATGTCCTGTGGAGACGTGCCCCGGCTGCCATGGAGACGCTACTGCCATGGGAATGATGCTGGGACACTTCCGGTGACAACTTCCTGTGAGGACGCGCTCTGGTTGCTGGGGATACGGCGGCAACACATTTTCCAAGTCTCGCGCGTCCAGGAGTCATGTGATGTGCCTCTGGTTTGGACAACCTTCCGGAGGTGTTGCCAAAATGTGATTGACATGGAAACCTTACAATTGCATGACAAGAAAGGGGAATGGAGGTTAAGGATAGGTTGATTAGCAACCAACAAACGGACACTGCTGATTGGATTTGTTTGGTTTATAAACAGGATTTGGACAATGTTTTTCATTCTGCCTTGAGAAAGACCCAGAGCATTTGGGTTGAAATGCGTTGGTTATTTACTGGACCCCTAAGCTGAAGTGAAGGACTGGACTGCATTACGCTTGCCTGAGGGCCATCCCAGACTGTCCACCCGGGGAGACCATCTGGTGACTTTTAAAAAACATGCCTTTTGAGAGCTGCTTCACACCAGTTCTCAATAAACTCCGGTAATTGTTCTATCAGACCAGTTCACATCGCACTTAGGGGCCATATAGAATCTGTACATGTTTTATGTGTATGTCACTTGATTAAAATTTTGTTGTACTACACATGATGATATTTTGGTTTTTCCACATATGGTGAGAGTTCTCCGGTCAGAAGAATTTGAAGTCATCCAGGAGGATCTTCACCATAAAGGAACGTATTAACATCTGATTATATCTTGACTGAAGTGTTCCTTGTCGAGGCGCCAGTTGGTACACCTATCCTTTTCTGTTATAGATTTGTTCATTTTAAGTGTATAGGAGGGACACTTGTTTGGATAATAGTACCCACAGGCAGCCCTAGTGCTTAGCCTATCCATCACTCAATTTTTCTATTTGTGTATCTTACTATATTAACCTACTCTATAATTAAGTAATATGTGGCTAAAACACCCAGGAACACTAAAGGCTCTCAGGCTCAGAAACAGAAAGAGAAGCTTCCTGTGATCACATCATCTCCTCTCCAAGCCTCCCCCTCCAGAAATGAACTCACCTGATCCGGCCATCACTTGCTCTAATTCAGCTAAAAGAGCCAAAGAAATATCAGACATACTGTCCCCTTTACTCGATACCAAATTGGCCCCTCTCACCGAGGCCGTGACCTTAGCAACTGCACTTCTGAAACAACACACGTCCCATTTAACGGAAGCCGAAGAAAGGATCTCAGCCTTAAAGGACGAATTAATGGAGGCAAAAAATTTACTGCATACCCAGGATACTAATATGCTGGCATTTCAAGACAAATTAGAGGAACTTGAAAATCGGAATCGCCGGAATAATTTGCGTCTCATCGGTTTACTGGAATCGTACAGGTAAGAAGTGTATTTAACAAGTGGGCGCAAAGAACCTACATGTATCAAGTCCTCAAGATGTGGAATAATTCCAAGGATATCAGGTATAGTTCATAAATTTCCAGGGCCAACCAATGGTCAGTTAGATGGTATTTCTGAAGTGTCGCAGTCAGTGTTTTCAAACTCCCAATGCACCCCGTGGATCAATAGGAAAATGATCTTTATCTTAATGCAAAGAAAAAAGGATCATGGTGCAGATAGAATTTCAGGGACAAACACGTTTAATAGACACAGGACACTTACAATATTTAAAAAATATAAAAGCATGTAACCAATCAAATGGTACAATGAAGGATGTGGATCTCTGTCATCCTCACGTTACCCTCCCAGAATGGTAATGGGGATACCACTGGCGGTTCCGGATAGCACACCAGATGGAACAGGCTTACGGTCAGAAGTCAGGGTCACATCCACAGCAACAAACGCCACCAGCTTAACGCGTTTCGGATAATGTTTATCCTTCTTCAGAAGCATGGTGGTCACTAAACATCCAGACATATATATACTAATACACAATTGCATAATCTAATCCATGTGTGTGGCGTTTTCCCGCCGCACAGTAACACCGCATTGCCGCTCGCGACCGGAAGTCACGTTGCCGGAACCGGAAGTGTCCATGCGTTCCAGCGTCTCTTCCGGAAGTATGTTATGCGTTCCACATTGTAAAGAGACGGCGTGAGCAGCGGAAGTCCTCATAATCCATAAATATAAATCCATATCCATGTAGTATATAGAAAAAACATAACAGAAAGATATTTATAAAAACATATCATTTCTACATAAAAAGTACATGATAAAATATACTAAAAACAGCGGAAAAAATCACAGGATAAAATATACAGAATAGAATTTGCTAAAGAAACCATTTTAATTCGAAATCCCCATTTAAACCTCCAGGGGAGAGTGTTTTTAGCATAAAAATCCATTTCATCTCTGCTTTTGCTAAAATACTTTCAATATCTTTATTTTTCCAGGTTGTAGAGATGCCTTGTATGCCCCAAAATGCCTTAATGGCGCCAGGACTGGAATTGTGCATTTTCTTAAAGTGTGCCGACACAGTGTGACTTTCAAGGCCCTTTTTAATATTATATGAGTGCTCGGCCAGTCTAGTTTTAAGACTTCTCGTTGTTTTCCCTATATACACTAGACCGCATTTGCACTCCAGACCATACACCACATTTTTAGTATTACAAGTCAAAAATTCTCTGATTGGGTATGTTTTATTTTTCACGCAAAATTCTTTTATTTTGCTGGGACCTTTTACTAATCTGCACATGGTACATAAACCGCACCTATGAAAACCAATTGTTCTCATACTGGTTCTCTTTGCTTCATCGATAGAACTTCTCACAAGTTTATCTTTAAGAGATGCGGCACGTCTATGAATGAAAACTGGATTTACTGGGAGTTTGGAGCCAATTATCGGGTCCTGCCTTAATATTTTCCAGTTTTTTCTAAAAACTGCTTCAATCTCTTTATGTTGAGAATTAAATTTACTAATAAATGACCAATTCAATTTCTCATTTTTCATTATTCTCGGTTTTTCCATTAGTAGACTATTTCTTTCTACATTGAGTGCCTTTTCTTTGGCCCTTTCTAAAAATGCTTTCTCATAACCTTTTTCTGAAAAACGTTCACCCATTTCATCCATTTGATCCTTACAAACATTGATTTCAGTACAATTACGTCTCGCTCTTAGGAACTGGCCATAGGGAATGCCGTCTAGCCAGTTCCTATGGTGAAGGCTATGTTTGTCAATGTAACTGTTGGAATCAGTCATTTTTCTATATATCTTAGTTTGTAAACTCCCATCTTTAACATATATGCAAAGGTCAAGAAAAGATAATTCTTCCCTGCTACAGATGAATGAAATAGATATATTAAAATCATTCAAATTTAAAGCCATGCAAAAATTGGTCAAATCATCTTGAGTGCCCTTCCATATAAATAACAGATCATCGATAAAACGAGCACTCATATAATATTAAAAAGGGCCTTGAAAGTCACACTGTGTCGGCACACTTTAAGAAAATGCACAATTCCAGTCCTGGCGCCATTAAGGCATTTTGGGGCATACAAGGCATCTCTACAACCTGGAAAAATAAAGATATTGAAAGTATTTTAGCAAAAGCAGAGATGAAATGGATTTTTATGCTAAAAACACTCTCCCCTGGAGGTTTAAATGGGGATTTCGAATCAAAATGGTTTCTTTAGCAAATTCTATTCTGTATATTTTATCCTGTGATTTTTTCCGCTGTTTTTAGTATATTTTATCATGTACTTTTTATGTAGAAATGATATGTTTTTATAAATATCTTTCTGTTATGTTTTTTCTATATACTACATGGATATGGATTTATATTTATGGATTATGAGGACTTCCGCTGCTCACGCCGTCTCTTTACAATGTGGAACGCATAACATACTTCCGGAAGAGACGCTGGAACGCATGGACACTTCCGGTTCCGGCAACGTGACTTCCGGTCGCGAGCGGCAATGCGGTGTTACTGTGCGGCGGGAAAACGCCACACACATGGATTAGATTATGCAATTGTGTATTAGTATATATATGTCTGGATGTTTAGTGACCACCATGCTTCTGAAGAAGGATAAACATTATCCGAAACGCGTTAAGCTGGTGGCGTTTGTTGCTGTGGATGTGACCCTGACTTCTGACCGTAAGCCTGTTCCATCTGGTGTGCTATCCGGAACCGCCAGTGGTATCCCCATTACCATTCTGGGAGGGTAACGTGAGGATGACAGAGATCCACATCCTTCATTGTACCATTTGATTGGTTACATGCTTTTATATTTTTTAAATATTGTAAGTGTCCTGTGTCTATTAAACGTGTTTGTCCCTGAAATTCTATCTGCACCATGATCCTTTTTTCTTTGCATTAAGATAAAGATCATTTTCCTATTGATCCACGGGGTGCATTGGGAGTTTGAAAACACTGACTGCGACACTTCAGAAATACCATCTAACTGACCATTGGTTGGCCCTGGAAATTTATGAACTATACCTGATATCCTTGGAATTATTCCACATCTTGAGGACTTGATACATGTAGGTTCTTTGCGCCCACTTGTTAAATACACTTCTTACCTGTACTGTTTCTGGAATTTAATGAGGATTCCTTGATTTATCAAGCAGGCGGCATTGATAAGTAGCGCATCTGTTTAACATATTTTGTTTCCGGTTTACTGGAATCAGTGAGACCTAAAGAACTACTTTATATTGTGTCCTCCTGACAACCCGAAGCTTTGGGACTACCATTGTTGCCCAGACCGCTCCAAGTGGAGAGAGCACACCGTGTCAGCCCAAACTGACGTGACAAGCAACCACAGCGTCCCCGTCCAGTCATATTTCGCCTTTTGAATTATCTCGACATGGTATTGATTATGGATGCATATTGGAAGCTTAAAGATCTCAAATACAAGGACACCCGAATCCTAATATTCCAAGACTTTTCCTTTCAAGTCTCCACTAAATGCCAGGAATTCTCTCCCGTCTGCACCGAGATGTTTTCCAGGGGCATTCGTTTTGTACTTCTATACCCCGCCAAAGTCTGAGTGCACTACAACGGTACCACCACCTTCCTTGAAACTCCACAAGCTGCAAGGAACCTTTTTTTTTTTTCATCAATAGTTTTTATTGAAAACAAGTTTTCTTTTTGCAAGGGGAAGGGGTACAGAAAGAAAGAAGGAAGGGGGGGTACAAAGAACCAAGGGAACGGGATGTAAACATGCAAATATCAATATTGTCAGAAGTTAAATATAGCAATCCAATATAGATACAATAGGAAAAATACAAAGTTATCTTGGAAAAAGATACAGATAAAGATAAACACGGGTCAAACATGAAAACATATCAATAAACAGATAATCAATAATAGACACAGGGCTAGTAAGGCACAGCCGGTGCACAGAGCGGAAGTATAAGCCGAGTCAGTTAGGGGGAAGGTGAAACACCCCCTCCAGCAGTGACGTAGTCATGCCATGCTCTCCATTTCACCATTGGGGAGGAGGCCGCAGAAGAGTAAGGCATGAACTCAGTTTCCATAGTAAAATGGAATTGAATTTTGTTGGTGACTAGTGATAGAGGAGGGGGATAAGCTTGTTTCCAACTTTGGGCCAATGCAGCCCTGGCAGCTATACAAATATGCCCCACCAGATATCTCTGATGAGGTGGTATCTCAGCAGGAAAAATGTGGAGCAGGGCCATGGCCGGAGAGGGGGTGAGGGACAGGTGTAAGACCGAATTAATCAAAGCAAATATCTCGCTCCAGAAATGTCGAAGGGAAGGACAATACCAGAGAATATGGAAAATATGGCCTATTTCCCCACAGTTACGCCAGCAATATTTGGAACAAGACTGCCAGAATGAGTGTAGCCTATCCGGTGTTAAATATAGTCTATTAAGGAGTTTGATATGCATCTCCGTGTGATTCAAGCACTTGGACATTCGGTAAGAAGAAATAAAAATTTGTTCCCATTGGGCTTCAGATAGGGGAAGATCCAAGTCTTGTTCCCATTTCAGCTGCGCATTAGACTTAGTAGTAGTAAGCAAGCTGATAAGCATCCTGTACCAAAATGAGATGTCCCCTCTAGAGTCACACAGAGATACACGTGTTAAGACAACCTGGGATAACGGGTTCGGGGGAGCCACCTGTCTAGGCAAACCTTTGTACCAGTGGTGAATTTGGAAATAATGCAATAATTCTCCACTGGGGAGATTATATCGAGACTGGAGTTGAGAAAACGGAAGCATAACATTACCATCCATAAGGTCCCCCAAGACAGTCAAACCACAAACAAACCAGGTAGAGAGATTTAAATTAGGGATTAATTTAGCTATGGCTCGTAGTGAGATAGTAGAATATGGAAATTGATGTCCAGGCAGGCGAGTTACCAATTTATCCCAGATTTGTAAAGATGTTCTAGTGGCGAGGAGGAGGGACAATAAGCAGGGTCTACAGTTTGGGTGTATCTTAAAAAGGTCTTCTAAGGGAAGGTCCAAACTCCCAGTACGTTCAAGAGATACTCATCCCACTACAGGCGCCCCACTCAACCAGTATTTAAACTGGGCCAGCACACATGCCTCCTGGTAAAGGACCAGGTCGGGCATATCTAGCCCTCCCTTTCTACGAGGGAGAATCATTTTGGACCGAGCCAAATAGGGTGGCCGTGCCTTCCAGACATAGTGTAGCATTATAGCACGACATCTATCAAGGTACATTTTAGGGAAAAGAAAAGGTATGGTTCTGTATAAGTACAGGAGTTTAGGTAAGAGAGTCATTTTGAAGGCTGCTAGGCGGCCAATCCACGAAATATCATAAGATAGCCAGGACTTAGTCAGGTCTAACAAACTATTAATTAGAGATGAGCGCCTGAAATTTTTCGGGTTTTGTGTTTTGGTTTTGGGTTCGGTTCCGCGGCCGTGTTTTGGGTTCGAACGCGTTTTGGCAAAACCTCACCGAATTATTTTTGTCGGATTCGGGTGTGTTTTGGATTCGGGTGTTTTTTTCCAAAAACACTAAAAAACAGCTTAAATCATAGAATTTGGGGGTCATTTTGATCCCAAAGTATTATTAACCTCAAAAACCATAATTTACACTCATTTTCAGTCTATTCTGAATACCTCACACCTCACAATATTATTTTTAGTCCTAAAATTTGCACCGAGGTCGCTGTGTGAGTAAGATAAGCGACCCTAGTGGCCGACACAAACACCGGGCCCATCTAGGAGTGGCACTGCAGTGTCACGCAGGATGTCCCTTCCAAAAAACCCTCCCCAAACAGCACATGACGCAAAGAAAAAAAGAGGCGCAATGAGGTAGCTGTGTGAGTAAGATTAGCGACCCTAGTGGCCGACACAAACACCGGGCCCATCTAGGAGTGGCACTGCAGTGTCACGCAGGATGGCCCTTCCAAAAAACCCTCCCCAAACAGCACATGACGCAAAGAAAAAAAGAGGCGCAATGAGGTAGCTGACTGTGTGAGTAAGATTAGCGACCCTAGTGGCCGACACAAACACCGGGCCCATCTAGGAGTGGCACTGCAGTGTCACGCAGGATGGCCCTTCCAAAAAACCCTCCCCAAACAGCACATGACGCAAAGAAAAAAAGAGGCGCAATGAGGTAGCTGACTGTGTGAGTAAGATTAGCGACCCTAGTGGCCGACACAAACACCGGGCCCATCTAGGAGTGGCACTGCAGTGTCACGCAGGATGTCCCTTCCAAAAAACCCTCCCCAAACAGCACATGACGCAAAGAAAAAAAGAGGCGCAATGAGGTAGCTGTGTGAGTAAGATTAGCGACCCTAGTGGCCGACACAAACACCGGGCCCATCTAGGAGTGGCACTGCAGTGTCACGCAGGATGTCCCTTCCAAAAAACCCTCCCCAAACAGCACATGACGCAAAGAAAAAAAGAGGCGCAATGAGGTAGCTGACTGTGTGAGTAAGATTAAGACAATTTTATTTTAGGTTTTGGAGTCCTTTTTTTACTGATATTTGGTGTTTTGGTTTTGACATGCTCTGTACTATGCCATTGGGCATCGGCCTTGGCAGACGATGTTGCTGGCATTTCATCGTCTCGGCCATGACTAGTGGCAGCAGCTTCAGCACGAGGTGGAAGTGGATCTTGATCTTTCCCTAATTTTGGAACCTCAACATTTTTGTTCTCCATATTTTAATAGGCACAACTAAAAGGCACCTCAGGTAAACAATGCAGATGGATGGATTGGATACTAGTATACAATTATGGACGGGCTGCCGAGTGCCGACACAGAGGTAGCCACAGCCGTGAACTACCGCACTGTACTGTGTCTGCTGCTAATATATAGACTGGTTGATAAAGAGATAGTATACTCGTAACTAGTATGTATGTATAAAGAAAGAAAAAAAAAACCACGGTTAGGTCACTGGTATATACAATTATGGACGGGCTGCCGAGTGCCGACACAGAGGTAGCCACAGCCGTGAACTACCGCACTGTACTGTGTCTGCTGCTAATATATAGACTGGTTGATAAAGAGATAGTATGCTCGTAACTAGTATGTATGTATAAAGAAAGAAAAAAAAACCACGGTTAGGTCACTGGTATATACAATTATGGACGGGCTGCCGAGTGCCGACACAGAGGTAGCCACAGCCGTGAACTACCGCACTGTACTGTGTCTGCTGCTAATATATAGACTGGTTGATAAAGAGATAGTATACTCGTAACTAGTATGTATGTATAAAGAAAGAAAAAAAAACCACGGTTAGGTCACTGGTATATACAATTATGGACGGGCTGCGGAGTGCCGACACAGAGGTAGCCACAGCCGTGAACTACCGCACTGTACTGTGTCTGCTGCTAATATATAGACTGGTTGATAAAGAGATAGTATACTCGTAACTAGTATGTATGTATAAAGAAAGAAAAAAAAACCACGGTTAGGTGGTATATACAATTATGGACGGGCTGCCGAGTGCCGACACAGAGGTAGCCACAGCCGTGAACTACCGCACTGTACTGTGTCTGCTGCTAATATATAGACTGGTTGATAAAGAGATAGTATACTCGTAACTAGTATGTATGTATAAAGAAAGAAAAAAAAACCACGGTTAGGTCACTGGTATATACAATTATGGACGGGCTGCCGAGTGCCGACACAGAGGTAGCCACAGCCGTGAACTACCGCACTGTACACTGGTTGATAAAGAGATAGTAGTATACTCGTAACAACTAGTATGACGACGGTATAAAGAATGAAAAAAAAACCACGGTTAGGTGGTATATAATACAATTATGGTTGGACGGACTGCCTGCCGAGTGCCGACACAGAGGTAGCCACAGCCGTGAACTACCGCACTGTACACTGGTTGATAAAGAGATAGTAGTATACTCGTAACAACTAGTATGACGACGGTATAAAGAATGAAAAAAAAACCACGGTTAGGTGGTATATAATACAATTATGGTTGGACGGACTGCCTGCCGAGTGCCGACACAGAGGTAGCCACAGCCGTGAACTACCGCACTGTACACTGGTTGATAAAGAGATAGTAGTATACTCGTAACAACTAGTATGACGACGGTATAAAGAACGAAAAAAAAACCACGGTTAGGTGGTATATATTATAATACAATTATGGATGGACGGACTGCCTGCCGAGTTCCGACACAGAGGTAGCCACAGCCGTGAACTACCGCACTGTACACTGGTTGATAAAGAGATAGTAGTATACTCGTAAAAACTAGTATGACGACGGTATAAAGAACGAAAAAAAAACCACGGTTAGGTGGTATATATTATAATACAATTATGGATGGACGGACTGCCTGCCGAGTTCCGACACAGAGGTAGCCACAGCCGTGAACTACCGCACTGTACACTGGTTGATAAAGAGATAGTAGTATACTCGTAACAACTAGTATGACTATGACGACGGTATAAAGAAAGAAAAAAAAAACCACGGTTAGGTGGTATATAATACAATTATGGATGGACGGACTGCCTGCCGAGTGCCGACACAGAGGTAGCCACAGCCGTGAACTACCGCACTGTACTGTGTCTGCTGCTAATATAGACTGGTTGATAAAGAGATAGTATACAATACTACTAATATACTGGTGGTCAGGCACTGGTCACCACTAGTCACACTGGCAGTGGCACTCCTGCAGCAAAAGTGTGCACTGTTTAATTTTAATATAATATTATTTATCATGTACTCCTGGCTCCTGCTATAACAACCTGCAGTGCTCCCCAGTCTCCCCCACAATTATAAGCTTTATATACAATACATTGATGTGCAGCACACTGGGCTGAGCAGTGCACACAGACTGAGTCACTGTGTGACTGTGTATCGTTTTTTTCAGGCAGAGAACGGATATATTAAATAAAACAAACAACTGCACTGTCTCTGGTGGTCACTGGTCACTGTGGTCGTCAGTCACTAAACTCTGTCTGCACTCTGCACTCTCTTCTAATCTACAGTATCACAGCAATCTCTCTCTCTCTCTCTCTTCTAAATCTAATCTAAATGGAGAGGACGCCAGCCACGTCCTCTCCCTATCAATCTCAATGCACGTGTGAAAATGGCGGCGACGCGCGGCTCCTTATATAGAATCCGAGTCTCGCGAGAATCCGACAGCGTCATGATGACGTTCGGGCGCGCTCGGGTTAACCGAGCAAGGCGGGAAGATCCGAGTCGCTCGGACCCGTGAAAAAAAAAGTGAAGTTCGTGCGGGTTCGGATTCAAAGAAACCGAACCCGCTCATCTCTACTATTAATGAGTGGAGGTAAGTTAACATCAAAAACAGAGGCCGTAGAAGGTGGAATTTGGATCCCCAAATACTGAATTGAAGCCGAACGCCAGTTATATGGATATTGTGATTGAAGAGTGGACACTATGGGAGCTGGGATATTAATGGGGAGAGCATCTGTCTTTGTGGAATTAATTTTATAAAATGAAGCTTCACTATACTGTTCCAAGAAAGCATGCAAACAAGGAAGGGAGGTTAGCGGGTCCGTGACAAACAGAAGGATGTCATCCGCAAAGAGGCACATCTTGTGATTAGTAGTGCCAATTGTCACCCCCGGGAAGCCCCCAGACATCCTAATCTTCTCAGCAAGGGGTTCTATGCCCAACGTAAATATTAAGGGTGATAGAGGGCAACCCTGTCGGGTTCCATTCGTAATAGGAAATGTATCGGAGAGGAAACCGCTACTAAATACCCGTGCAGAGGGGGAGCTATATAGAGATAAAACCGAAGAAAGAATATGGCCACTAAAACCAAACTTGTCTAGAACCGAGGACATATATTGCCAGTTCAGTCTATCAAATGCCTTCTCTGCATCTAAAGAGAGCAGGAGAAGGCCAGTGTTAGAGGGAACGATATCAATCAAGTCAAAAACCCTACGGGTATTGTCAGATGCCGGTCTACCAGGCACAAACCCAACTTGGTTGTAGGCAATGAGAGATGGCAGAAAGACATTTAAACGGAAAGCGACAAGTTTGGCAAAATTTTTAATATCGCCGTTCAATAGTGCAATGGGCCTATAATTTTGACAATGCGCTGGGTTTTTACCTGGCTTGGGTATAGTGATAATCTGAGCCTCCAGAATTTCTGTAGGGAAAGCACCAAGAGAGGAGATTGAATTATACAAGGAGGTCAGGGTGGGCGATAGTTGATCACATAGAGAAACATAAAATTCATTTATGAAGCCATCTGGACCGGGGGCTTTATTATGCGGGAGTGATTTCATTACTTGAATTACCTCGGAGGGGGTCCACGGGGCATTTAGTGTCTCGAGCTGTTCTGCAGAAAGGGAGGGGAGTTTGACGTCGGCTAGGAAGGATTGTATAGAATCAGGAGTGGGTTGAAAAGTAAGGGGATCAGAAGAAAGGTTGTACAGCTTGGTATAATATCTAGCGAATTGATTCGCTATGTCATATGGATTGGACACTTTACCACCCTAAGGAGAAATCAGATGTCTAATCCTATTACGAGCCTGGAGAGCACGGAGCTTGCGAGCCAGCATTTTCCCCGGTCTATTACCAGTCAGGTAACATTTCTGTCTCAACATATTTAAAGCAAACTGGGTCCGTCTCATAAGGAGTTTCTGAAGTTGACCTCGGATATCCTTTAATTCCCTACGTAGGGCCCTAGAAGGGTGGAGCTTATTCCTATCTTCAAGCTCCTTAGGTTTAGATTCCAAGTCTTGTTGTTGTTGGATAGCTTGTTGTTTGAGTCTAGCACCAGCTTGGATCGCAGTGCCTTGCACAACTGCCTTAAGGGCACACCAGAAAGTCGTGACAGAAGTATCTGAGGGGGAATTAGTTTCCATATAGAGGGAGATGCAATCATCAATCGCTTTTTTAGATACAGGGTCCGATAGCAGGTGGGCAGATAGGCGCCACGGCCGAGGGGGGGTAAATTGGTGGCAAATATTCCAAGACCATAGGAGAGGAGCATGATCGGACCAGGAAATAGGCAGAACATCCACCTGTGCTGAGTGCTGCAAAGTCCACTTATCGCAAAGAATAAGATCTATGCGAGAGTAGGAATTGTGCACTGGAGAGAAATACGTATAATCTCTCGAAGTTGGGTTCTGAACTCTCCACAAGTCATACAGGTCATATTCTGCCAGCAAATTATGGAAGGCTAGTGATGGGCCAGCCGGAGCCACAGACATCTGGGAAGAAAACCGAGGAGATCTATCTAATTTAGGATCAAGCACTAAATTATAGTCGCCCAACATAAGCAGGGCACCCTGACGAACCCTCGCAATAGTCGAGCAAACTTTTCTAAGGAAGGGGACTTGGTTAGAATTGGGAGCGTAGAGAGATACAATCGTAACCATCTTATCCTCCAATTTTCCAACTAGAATGAGGAAACGTCCATTCTTGTCAGCTATCTGGGACAGAAACAGATCTCCGAAAAAGAACAGCCACACCATTGCGCTTGAAGGGGCCATTTGCAAAAAACCCAACTGGGTATCTCCGGTCTCTCAGAGCCGGGGGACCTGCTGCCGAAAAATGCGTTTCCTGCAAGGCAACTATGTCAGCTCTGTGTTTATGAAAAGTGGTCAAGGCTAGCCTGCGTTTATTGGGGGAGATCAACCCTTTGACATTCAATGAATATATTCGTACCATTTAAAATATAGAAAAAGCAAAAACAGTTGACATCCCAAATTGGGGGGGACAAACTAGGGAAAAAAGAGGAAAGGACAGGCAGGAAAAACCAAAAGGGCCCATTATATCGGGACCGCATTGCTACTGCAGGGGAAAGGTATGCAGTAGAAAAAGTATCACCACCCGGGGTACAAAAGGCACATGTATACCCGACGCAATAACGTATAGCCAAACTACAAGTACCAATAAGGGTACCAAGAAGCACATCAACAAATAATGTGACTAGTGAGATACCCTCATGTGTACAGTAAGAAGAAAAAGAAAGATAAAAGAGATAGAATCAGAGGAAAATGCAGGTACACATAGTAATATAAACAGCAAATGAAGGAACCAAAAGCATACACATATATAACATATAAACTCACGTATCCGGTATGCATTATAAGGTGGACGGAGTCCCCAACCAAACATGAAGATCAACCAGGAACTACCTTAATTGGAACATTGAATACTCAGTCAGGTCGCAGACCACTCATGGGTAAGTGGCAGGCGAGGTTTCAATGTAGAGGGCACTTTGACCGAAACATCACAGTCATTAAGCAGCTTAACCCCAGCGTCCAGAGTGGCAACTACGTAGGAGGAATTCTCATGGGAAATCACCAATTTCAGTGGGAAGCCCCATCTGTATCTAATGTCATGAGAACGTAGTGCCTCCGTAATAGGAGCCAGAGCTCTACGTTTAGAGATGGTCAGTGCCGAGAAGTCAGGAATTATTTGTATGCCTCCAAGCGTATCCGAATCAGACGCAGATCTGGCAGCTTGCATTATCCGTTCCTTGGTCATGAAGAAGTGAACACGGAGGAGGGTATCCCGAGTGTAGGAGGCGGAAACCGACCGTGGTTTCGGAAGCCGGTGAATGCGATCGATGAGAAGGTCTCTGTCGTCCACCCCAGGTAGCAGTTTGCGGAAGAGGGACATAGCATAGTCCAGAAGTTCCGAATTGGCCACAGAGTCTGGGATACCTCGGATTTTAATATTATTTCTCCGCGACCTGTCCCCTATATCCGCCAGTTTGTCTTTATAGTCTCCATCTCAGCTTGTTGTCGGTCATGGGCCGAAATAAGGTCATTATGAGAGGACACCAGTTCCTCCATTTTACGTTCAAGGTGGTCTGTGCGATCACCTAAAGCAGTTAGCTCCACTTTAACTTCACGGATAGCCAGAGAGAGGTCTTGAGTGAGCTCAGATTTAAAAGCCGCAAGGACTTGACACAGAGTCTTGACAGTGAGAAGATCCGTAGAATTAGAGTCCACCCCAGGAACCGATAAGGAATGGCCAGAACTCTCCTTAGGACGGTCAGGTTGGCTCGATGGGATGGAGCTCCCGGCAGGAGACGAGGAGATATGAGCCCCTTTTTGATTAGAGAAAGCCACCGGGGGCGGGAGTGCGTCCTTAATTTTTTTAGGGGGCATCATTAGAGGGCTGCAGTAGCAGGAGTAGACAAGTGAAACTGGAAGGCCAATGGATCACAGGCCCTGGAGGCAGAGTAGTATGCTGGTTCCAAACAGAAGCTACTATGTATGCATGAGGACCCCGGGTGGAGGCGTAGAGAGGACAGAGCACATCACATCCCTATTCAAACATTATTACAGGGGATTCCAGCAGGAATCGGCAGCACTACCACATAATGGAATATACACCCCAAGGGAGATGTAGTAGAAAAAGCTGGAGGAGAGCCCCAGGCAGACATCGCTGGTCCTGGTTTAGCTCAGAGTTCAGTTTCAGCCTCAGAAGGAGACAGAGCTGCAGAGATGCACAGACTGAAGAATCCAAAATGGGCGCTGGCTGTGAATTTCTCCTTCCCAGCTGGAGACAGAGGTGGATCCCAGGCACACAGGAGTAAAAGCACAAGGGCCCATGGGTCCTCGGCCTCCGGCAGCCCTCAGAGACCCCCCAGGAGCCTGCAGGGAGAGGTAGGAGCCGTCCGGTGGAGCCACGTCCCGTTTTCCCGGGTCCCGGAAGTCCGGCCCAGGTAGGCTTGAAAATTTAGTCCCCAGCTTCTGGGCAGAAGGTAGGCCGCAATCTGCAGGAGCCTCCAGGAGTGCTCCCTGATTCCGCAGACCTCACCAACCAGCCAGCGCACAGCAGCAGGAGTGGGGGAGAGGGCACCAGGCTGAAAGGAGCAGAGATGGATGTGCAGGGAGGGAGAGAAGTGCCAGAAATCCTTAAGCTCTGCTGAGACACTTCCACTCACAGCAGCAGCTAGGCCACGCCCCCCTGCAAGGAACTTTTTATCCTCTTTGTACTCTGCTTCCCCAAGATCCTCTGCTGCTGATACGGATTGATGTCTACATCTTATAAGTATCGGAACTATTGTTCAAATAAGCTGTTACTTATGTTCTAAATTAGTTATGTGATGTCAGGGAGGTCCTGCATTTACTGCAGCAGATCACATTTACTCTGCCTGTTTGGCTGGGTTGGGGCCTAGCGCTCCTTTTCTCTTTCCGTGGGGTAAATTTACTAAGGTCCCGATTTTGACCGAGATGCCGTTTTTTCTTCAAAGTGTCATCTCGGTCATTTACTAAACTTAAATCACGGCAGTGATGAGGGCATTCGTATTTTTTTGGAAGGTCATCCAAAAAAATACGAATGAATACACCATCGGTCAAAACGCGGCTGTTTAAGTATGAATCTCGGTCATTTACTAAGAAGTGCAAAGCAAAAAAAAAAAAAACACTGCCGTGAAAAATTGCAACTCGTAAAAAAGTGAAAAAAAAAAAACAGACCTGCTTTTTATATCCGTGATTGGATAGGCATGCACGGATCCATGAGATCCGTGCATGTATATCAGTGGGAAGGGGTGGGAAAGTGGTTATTTTTTTTTTTAAATTGCGTGGGGTCCCCCCTCCTAAGCATAACCAGCCTCGGGCTCTTTGAGCCGATCCTGGTTGCAGAAATATGGGGAAAAAATTGACAGGGGTTCCCCCATATTTAAGCAACCAGCATCGGGCTCTGCGCCTGGTCCTGGTTCCAAAAATACGGGGGACAAAAAGAGTAGGGGTCCCCCGTATTTTTAAAACCAGCACCGGGCTCCACTAGCTGGACAGATAATGCCACAGCCGGGGGTCACTTTTATATAGTGCCCTGCGGCCGTGGCATAAAAAATCCAACTAGTCACCCCTGGCCGGGGTACCCTGGGGGAGTGGGGACCCCTTCAATCAAGGGGTCCCCCCCCCAGCCACCCAAGGGCCAGGGGTGAAGCCCGAGGCTGTCCCCCCCATCCAATGGGCTGCGGATGGGGGGCTGATAGCCTTGGTTTAAAATGAAAAGATATTGTTTTTAGTAGCAGTACTACAAGTCCCAGCAAGCCTCCCCCGCATGCTGGTACTTGGAGAAACACAAGTACCAGCATGCGGCGGAAAAATGGGCCCGCTGGTACCTGTAGTACTATTACTAAAAAAATACCCAAAAAAACACAAGACACACACACCTTGAAAGTAAATATTTATTACATACATCCACACAAACATACATACATACTTACCTTATGTCCCCACGCAGGTCGGTCCTCTTCTCCAGTAGAATCCAAGGGGTACCTGTTGAAAAAATTCTACTCACCAGATCCAGGGTCCCAGGCTCCTCGTAGCATCCTTTTGTAATCCACGTACTTGAATAAAATAACAAAACGGAGACCCGAGCCACGAACTGAAAGGGGCCCCATATTTTCACATGGGACTCCTTTCCCCGAATGCCAGAAACCCACTCTGACTTCTGTCTAAGTGGGTTTCTTCAGCCAATCAGGGAGCGCCACGTTGTAGCACTCTCCTGATCGGCTGTGTGCTCCTGTACTGAGTGACAGGCGGCATACGGCAGTGTTACAATGTAGCGCCTATGCGCTCCATTGTAACCAATGGTGGGAACTTTCTGCCCTGCGGTTGACCTAAAGTGACGTCACCGCTGAGCAGAAAGTTCCCACCATTGGTTACAATGGAGCGCATAGGCGCTACATTGTAACACTGCCGTGTGCCGCCTGTCACTCAGTACAGGAGCACACAGCCGATCAGGAGAGTGCTACAACGTGGCGCTCCCTGATTGGCTGAAGAAACCCACTTAGACAGAAGTCAGAGTGGGTTTCTGGCATTCGGGGAAAGGAGTCCCATGTGAAAACATGGGGCCCCTTTCAGTTCGTGGCTCGGGTCTCCGTTTTGTTATTTTATTCAAGTACGTGGATTACAAAAGGATGCTACGAGGAGCCTGGGACCCTGGATCTGGTGAGTAGAATTTTTTCAACAGGTACCCCTTGGATTCTACTGGAGAAGAGGACCGACCTGCGTGGGGACATAAGGTAAGTATGTATGTATGTATGTTTGTGTGGATGTATGTAATAAATATTTACTTTCAAGGTGTGTGTGTCTTGTGTTTTTTTGGGTATTTTTTTTGTAATAGTACTACAGGTACCAGCGGGCCCATTTTTCCGCCGTATGCTGGTACTTGTGGTTCTCCAAGTACCAGCATGCAGGGGAGGCTTGCTGGGACTTGTAGTACTGCTACTAAAAACAATATCTTTTCATTTTCAAAAAAGGCTATCAGCCCCCCATCCGCAGCCAATTGGATGGGGGGGACAGCCTCGGGCTTCACCCCTGGCCCTTGGGTGGCTGGGGGGGGGACCCCTTGATTGAAGGGGTCCCCACTCCCCCAGGGTACCCCGGCCAGGGGTGACTAGTTGGATTTTTGATGCCACGGCCGCAGGGCACTATATAAAAGTGACCCCCGGCTGTGGCATTATCTGTCCAGCTAGTGGAGCCCGGTGCTGGTTTTAAAAATACGGGGGCCCCTACTCTTTTTGTCCCCCGTATTTTTGGAACCAGGACCAGGCGCAGAGCCCGATGCTGGTTGCTTAAATATGGGGGAACCCCTGTCATTTTTTCCCACATATTTTTGCAACCAGGATCGGCTCAAAGAGCCCGAGGCTGGTTATGCTTAGGAGGGGGGACCCCAGGCATTTTTTTTTTGTGATTTTACAGGGTTTAATTAAAAAAAACAAAAATGAACCCCAGCACGGATCACACAGATCCGGCCGAGATTCATTTTTAAAAAGTCGGCAGTGTTTTGCTAATCACTGCCGTAAAAAAAAAAAAAAAAAACACGAATGACATCGACATCGGAACAAAAGAAAAATCCGAATATGACAGCTTAGTAAATTAGTCGTAATAAATTCAAAAAGTTGCAGTTTTACACTTTCGATGTCATTCGTGATTGAACTTTGACCTGAAACGGGAAAATACGAATCTTAGTAAATTTACCCCCATGTCTTTTCTACTTCTCTTCTGTTTCTCTTCCTACTTTTTTCTCCTATCTCATTATGATGTAATTGTTAATAGGTTTATTTGACCTCTCAGGCCTCCATATTGGGTTCTTATAATTTTGAAAATAATTGACAGGTTGTATTTGTTGTGTTTTTCCAGTTCTTTTTCACATACTCAAATCCGATGTATCAATTTCAGGTTTTTTTCTAGACATATTGTTTACATGTTCCCATTGGCCTACTTGCTGTGATAGGCCGATAACTAATGTAGCTTCATCTTGCTGTTTTAGATTTCCCAAGAAAGGTGTAGGATGATACCATGGCGTCCTCGTTAGCTAATGTTTCCCCTCACTCCAAAACCTCTCTTAAATACATATCCTGGAATGTAGAAGGGCCGAACACCCCCATAAAATGAAAAAAGTTTTGAGTCACCTGAAAAAATTTCACCCGGATGTTATTTTCTTCCAGGAAACACTCTGGAGGGCTTCCGGCCCTAACACACTATGGGGTATATGCAATTGCGGTCGAATTGCTGCAAATGTCGAAAAACAGGACATTTTCGACACAAAAAAATGATTCGACAATGTAATACAGTACTTTTCGATAAAAAAATGGTCGTTTCAAATTCGACTTTTTGCAATTTGACAGTTGTCAAATTCGACATATCTGCAATGGTAAAAATGCGGCTTTTCGACAAAAGTATATTCAATTGAAGAATGTCGATTCGACAACAGTGCTTTTCGACAGTCATTTCGTCAATTTCAGTCCGCCTCATTTTGCTGGCGGGATCTAATAAAAAAAATTTAAAAACATGCTTTTCTGTGTTTTTTTTATTGCTAATAGCATATCTATTTATATTAGAAGGGATTATGTACTTGGTTTGTCTATTAGGAGCCACAAGTATTATTTATATTTTTTTTAAAAGAATATATACTTTTTTTTACTGACTAAAATAATATGTAGAGATCAGAGCATGTTTTTCAGTGGGAAGGGGTGGGAATGTGTAAAAATTCCTGAAAAAAAAAGCGTGGGGTCCCCTCTCCTAAGCATAACCAGCCTCGGGCTCTTTGAGCTGGTCCTGGTTGTAAAAATACGGGGGGGGGGGGGAAATGACAGGGGATCCCCCGTATTTTCACAACTAGCACCGGGCTCTGTGTCAGGTCCTGGTGCCAAAAATACAGGGGACAAAAAACGTAGTGGTCCCCCGTATTTTTAACACCAGCACCGGGCTCCACTAGTCAGAGAGATAATGCCACAGCCGGGGGACACTTTTATACCGGTCCCTGCGGCCGTGGCATTAAATCACTATCTAGTCACACCTGGTCGGGGTACCCTGGAGGAGTGGGGACCCCATAAATCAAGGGGTCCCCCCCTCCAGCCACCCAAGGGCCAGGGGTGAAGCCCGAGGCTGCCCCCCCCCCCCCCCCCCCATCCAAGGGCTGCGGATGGGAGGCTGATAGCCAAGTGACAAATATAAATAATATTGTTTTTTTTGTAGCAGAACTACAAGTCCCAGCAAACCTCCCCCGCAAGTTGGTACTTGGAGAACCATAAGTACCAGCATGCGGGTGGGAAACGGGCCCACTGGTACCTGTAGTTCTACTGCAAAAAAATACCCAAATAAAAACAGTACACGCACACCGTGAAAGTAAAACTTTATTACATACATGCACGCCGACACACACATAGTTACCTATGTTCACACGCCGACTCAGTCCCCTTCACCAGTAGAATCCATGGGGTACCTGTAAATAAAATTATACTCACAAATTACTAGACACACATGGATACTTACCATTCATAAGGAAAGATGCTTGGCTGAAAACAGCCGGCTGAGCAGTGCTTTAGTATAAGGGCTGTTTAAAAGGGTTAAGAAAATATTACAATATAGACTTACCCAGGACTTACCAGGACGAAAACAGATGGAAACATCCCACCGACAAAACAGAAAAACATCCTCCCTTCCTTTTATTCCCAAACATCTGTGCATTTCAGCGTAAGTATATATTTTACCAACTACAATCCTCATGACCTCTAAGAACAAAATGCAACCAATTTTGTATAAAACTATTTACATTGGCCCTCATTCCGAGTTGATCGGTCGCAATGCGAATGTAGCAGAGTTACACACGCTAAGCCGCCGCCTACTGGGAGTGTATCTTAGCTTCTTAAAAGTGCGACCGAAGTAATCGCAATATTGCGATCACAAACCTCGTAGCAGTTTTGGAGTAGCTTCAGACTTACTCTGCCTGTGCGATCAGTTCAGTGCTTGTCGTTCCTGGTTGACGTCACAAACACACCCAGCGTTCGCCCAGGCACTCCCACCGTTTCTCCGGCCACTCCTGCGTTTTTTCCGGAAACGGTAGCGTTTTCAGCCACACGCCCCTGAAACGCCGTGTTTCCGCCCAGTAACACCCATTTCCTGTCAATCACATTACGATCGCCGGAGCGATGAAAAAGCCGTGAGTAAAATTACTTTCTACATAGCAAAGTTACTTGGCGCAGTCGCAGTGCGAACATTGCGCATGCGTACTAAGCGGATTTTCATTGCGATGCGATGAAAAATACCGAGCGAACAACTCGGAATGAGGGCCATTGTGATTTACATGTGATTGTACATACCTGTTTGCCACTTTGCTCTATCATGCACAGCTAACATACAGCGTAACACCAGTAAATAGCCACCTGAACTTTTAACTTGAACAAGTGAAACCTTACACTCTCAGCCTAGATAACACTGGTTTCATCTCAAACTAACTATGTTCCACAAATTGATTTTCTGCATTGCTCTTCATGGAGTATTCATAAAGACCATTGCATCATTCAGTCTCCCAGCAACTCAGCCCTCTGTACATGTTGCCCCCTCAATTCTACACTCCCCTCTTATTAGCACTCGTGAGCTTTTTACTTCCCTATACTCATTGACAATAACATTTACAACCTCTCACCATAAAAAACTTTCACAAACCTCTGACACCCACATTTATCTCTCTCTTCTGCTTCTGATAGCTGGTGACATTTCACCAAATCCAGGACCCAGCCACTTGCATCGCTCACATTCACCTGATTCACAGCAACATAGAAATCCAGCTAACCTCATAAACATCACATGTCTTCCATCACCCTCCAGATCACTAAAATGTGCCATATGGAATGCACGCTCTGTTTGTAACAAATTAACATCCATCCATGACCTCTTCATATCCAACAACATCAATTTGCTGGCTATAACAGAAACCTGGCTCACACAATCTGACACAGCCTCCCCTGCAGAACTGGCACATGGTGGTCTCCACTTTACACACACCTCCAGACCCGATAACCATAAAGGAGGAGGAGTTGGACTTTTACTTTCCCAATCTTTTGCATACACTGTTCTACCACAGGTTCCATCACTCACATTTACATAATTTGAAGTACATTCCATTAGGGTTTACTCTCCTTTCTCTCTGCGTGTTGCAGCTATCTACCGCCCACCTGGGCATCCAAAACAATTTTTGGAAGATTTTTCTGCCTGGCTCCCTCACTTCCAATCCTCTGACATCTCCACCATTATCATGGGTGATTTCAATATTGCTATTGATTGTCCAAAATCTGCTGCGCACGCCTCCAAACTACTCTCTCTAACCTCCTCTCTTGGCCTCTCCCAATGGACTGACTCCTCTACTCATCAGGCGGGCCACTGCCTTGATCTAGTATTCACCAGACTATGCTCCATCTCTGAACTCACTAACACTCCTTTCCCCCTCTCAGATCACAACCTTATCACCTGCATGCTCTCCTCTGTTAATTCAAACCCTGTGTTGCTGAAGGCCTCTAACCCCAAATGACTCTTTAATACATTGAAATCACTTCTGAATCCTCCCGCACCTACCCCACCCGCCACTATCAAGGCACAGGATCTTGCTTCCTACTTCAAGGAGAAGATTGATAAGATCCAAGATGAAATGGTATGCTCTTCGGCAGCCAGTGACCTGCTCCGTTCTTTACCTGAACCCTCTGGCACTCTTTCTTCATTTGATCCCACAAATGAAGATGAAGTATCATCACTCTTCTCATCCTGCTTCTCTACTACCTCTCCTCTTGATCCTTTACCCTCACAAATAAGTAAAGCTCTGTCTCTGGTGCTCATCCCTACCTTAACTAACATCTGTAATCTCTCTCTCTCTCTCTCTCTCTACTGGTATTTTTCCTTCACTCTTTAAGCATGCAGTGATTACTCCCATTTAAAAAAAACAAAATTCTGACCCTAATGCTCTCTCAAACTACCGCCCTATCTCTCAGCTCCCTTGTCTCTCTAAGCTACTTGAGAGACTTGCCTACACTCGACTCACACACTTTCTTAACTCATACACTTTGTTGGACCCACTTCAGTCAGGCTTCCGTTCCCAACATTCCACAGAGACAGCACTGAATAAAGTGGTTAATGATTTGGTCACTACGAAGTCTAAAGGCCACTACTCACTACTTATTCTTCTAGATCTATCTGCTGCATTTGAAACTGTAGACCACTCTCTTCTCATACAGACACTACAATCCCTAGGTCTTAAAGACACAGCCCTTTCTTGGTTCCTATCGTACCTGTCTAACCGCTCCTTCAGTGTTCGCTTCTCTGAATCTACCATCTCTTCGCTACCTCTTTCAGTTGGAGTACTGCAAGGCTCAGTCTTGGGTCCTCTGCTTTTCTCTATCTATACCTCATCTCTTGGTAAACTAATCAGCTCTTTTGGTTTTCAGTATCATTTGTACGCAGATGATACTCAAATCTACCTATCCTCCCCTGACTTGTCCCTATCTGTACTGGACCGTGTCACTGAATGCCTTTCTGCCATTTCATCCTGGATGACATCTCGCCACCTCAAACTGAATATTTCAAAGACAGAGTTAATTATATTTCCACCGGCCAATAGTAGGTACCAACCTGATATCTCTATCACTGTTGAAAACTCGACTATCTACCCTACCCCACAAGCTCGCTGCCTAGGTGTCATCCTTGACTCTGATCTGTCCTTTGTTCCCCACATTCAATCTGTCTCAAGATCATGTTACATGCATCTAAAAAACATATACAAAATACGACCATACCTTACACAAGACACTGCTAAAACTCTAATCCACGCTCTCATTATCTCCCAATTTGATTATTGCAATAGTCTCCTAACTGGTCTTCCCAAAACGAGACTCTCACCACTACAATCCATTCTGAATGCAGCGGCGAGGCTTATCTTCCTCGCTAGATGTTCTTCGTCTGCAGATCCACTCTGTCAGTCCCTCCATTGGTTACCTGTACTCTACCGCATTCAATATAAAATACTTTTACTCACACACAAGGCCATTAACCAAACTACACCAACGTACATCACTTCGCTTATCACAAAATATCTCCCAACCCGACCTCTTCGCTCTTCGCAAGACCTGCGTCTCTCATCCACACTCATTACTCGCTCCCACTCACAACTGCAGGATTTTCATTGGGCTGCACCCACTCTGTGGAATGCCCTACCACGCACAATAAGACTCTCCTCTAGTCTCCAAACCTTCAAGCATTCCCTGAAAACTCACCTCTTTAGGCAAGCGTATCAAATTCCAGAACCGCCCACATAACTTTCATAAACCTTCCTATCAAATTGCATCCACTCTGTACAGTCCACACATATCCTCACATGTCTTCTCATTCTATGCAATAGATAGGCATATGTACTCAAGGAAAGGTGCTATTTCCCTATAGATTGTAAGCTTGCGAGCAGGGCCTTCCTACTCTATGACTGTTATCACCCAGTTTGTTATTGTTATTTCAAATTGTAAAGCGCAACGGAATTTGCTGCGCTATATAAGAAACTGTTAAAAAATAATAAAATAAAAATCCAGTGTAGATCTGTCGTCTTCTTGTTTGTAATCCACTTACTTGGCAAAATAATAAAACGACAAACCCGGACCACGCACTGAAAGGGGTGGGACCCCTTTCCCCGACTGCTGAGACCCCAGTGACTCCTGTCACAGAGGGTCCCTTCAGCCAATCAAGGAGCGCCACATCGTGGCACTCTCCTGATTGGATGTGCGCGTCTGAGCTGTCAGACGGCGCACAGCACTATGCCGCCCCATTATCTTCAATGGTGGGAACTTTGCGGTCAGCGGTGAGGTTACTCGCTGTCAACTGCTGACCACAAAGTTCCCACCATTGAATATAATGGAGCGGCATAGTGCTATGCGCCGTCTGACAGCTCAGATGCACACAGCCAATCAGGAGAGTGCCACGATGTGGCGCTCCCTGATTGGCTGAAGGGACCCTCTGTGACAGGAGTCACGGGTGGTCCCGGCATTCAGGGAAAGGTGTCCCATGTGTAAACATGGGACCCCTTTCAGAGCGTGGTCCGGGTAATGCGTTTTATTATTTTGCCAAGTACGTGGATTACAAGGTGAAGACGACAGATCTACACAGGATTTTGGTGAGTATAATTTTATTTTCAGGTACCCCATGGATTCTACTGGTGAAGGGGACCGAGTCGGCGTGTGAACATAGGTAAGTATGTGTGTGTCGGCGTGCATGTATGTAATAAAGTTTTACTTTCACGGTGTGCTTGTACTGTTTTTATTTGGGTATTTTTTTGCAGTAGAACTGCAGGTACCAGCGGGCCCGTTTTCCCCCCGCATGCTGGTATTTGTGGTTCTCCAAGTACCAGCTTGCAGGGGAGGCTTGCTGGGACTTGTAGTTCTGCTACAAAAAACAATATTCTTTCTTTTTGTCACTTGGCTATCAGCCTCCTATCCGCAGCCCTTGGATAGGGGGACAGCCTCGGACTTCACTCCTGGCCCTTGGGTGGCTGGAGGGGGGGACCCCTTGGTTTATGGGGTCCCCGCTCCTCCAGGGTACCCCGGCCAGGGGTGACTAGTTAGTGATTTAATGCCACGGCCGCAGGGACCGATATAAAAGTGTCCCCCGGCTGTGGCATTATCTCTCTGACTAATGGATCCCGGTGCTGGTGTTAAAAATACGGGTGACGGGCGTTTTTTGTCCCCCGTATTTTTGGCAGAGGATTTTTTACACACTTTTGTGCCGTCCATGAAGTCGAATCCAGGACGCACACTATCGTCAATTGGTCCGTTTTTCGTCAGCGGGACTGTCGAATCCATTTTTTATTGAATATGTCGAATTCGGGTCCCAGCGGGAGGGTGTCTGACTGTCGAATTGTGTCGAATTTAAAAACGGTCGAATTCCAGTTGGAATTCGACCGCAATTGCATATACCCATATGTGACACCTGGGTCCAGGGTTTAAAATCAGCCTCTTATCATAGTAAATCCCGTGGAGTCTTGAAATTGTTTAGCAAATCTGTCCACTATGTTATTCGTGATGAGTGGTGCGACCCAGAAGGCCGTTTTCTTTTTTTGAAAGTTGATTTGGATGGTGAACTGTACACGTTAGTTTACCTATATGCCCCTACTGGCCCGAATGCCCCACTTTTTTGCCAATATTTTTTCCAAATTGCAGACCTGGGCAGAAGGGTATGTGATCCTAGGTGGGGACCTTAACATAATTATGGATCCAGAACTAGATGTCTCAGGAGGCCCTTGACGCCTCAACACAACCAGAACATTTCCACCCACAATCTCCCTCCTCATTGACTCCCTTGCGCTCCTAGACTTTTGGAGATTTTTCAACCCCATCTCCCGTGAATATACTTTTTATTCCCATCCACACAATTCTTTTTCCCGTTTGGATTATTGGCTGGTGTCCAGTTCTCTTCTACATAAAGTAGAACAGGTAGCCATAAAAAACATCTTATTGTCAGACCACGCCCCCATTTGGATGATGTCACCTTAATTAAACCTAAAACTTTTTCCTAGAATTCCCTGATTATTTAGCATCCACTGACGATTTTATAGCTCACTTGAAACAATCCTTCTCTAACTACCATACAGATAATAACGTACATTGGGGGTAATTCCAAGTTGATCGCAGCAGGATTTTTGATAGCAATTGGGCAAAACCATGTGCACTGCAGGGGAGGCAGATATAACATGTGCAGAGAGAGTTAGATTTGGGTGGGGTGTGTTCAATCTGCAATCTAATTTGCAGTGTAAAAATAAAGCAGCCAGTATTTACCCTGCACAGAAATAAAATAACCCACCCAAATCTAACTCTTTCTGCACATGTTATATCTGCCTCCCCTGCAGTGCACATGGTTTTGCTCAATTGCTATCAAAAATCCTGCTGTGATCAACTTGGAATTACCCCCATTGTGCAGACATTAACCTTTTCTGGACAGCGTAGCAGCCAAAAAGAAAAAACTTGCCTAACGATTTTCCCAAGCTTCCACGACAGTTTCTGTAGCATACTCCGCCTTATTAGCAAGTCCCTGAGAATCCTCACGCCTCTTCTATAAGCAGGCCAAGGATCTCTATGACACGCTCTGTTCAGAAATGGGCCAGATGAACATTAACTACCAGAAAAACCATTATTTCCGGTGGGGTCGTGGGGATATAGGTCAGGAAAGCTTCTGGCCAGTATGATGCGTGCCTCTACAGCAGCAACCCCAATCCTTTCAATTCAATTACCTGACGGCACCCTATCCACCTCCCAGACTGAAATCAACTCTACCTTTTTGACTTATTTTGAATCCTTTTATAGTGCCCCGATAGATGGGATTTCTCACCCACCTAGACCTCCCAGTCCTCACTGCTGATGACAGAGAACTCCTAATGTCCCTGATAAAGACACAGGAGATTGAACAAATTATTAAATCACTCCCCACTGGCAAATCACCTGGGCTGGATGGTCTCTCTCTGCTGCATACTATAAGTCCCTATCTTCACAAGTTTCTCCACTTCTTTTCCAACTGTTTAATTCCATCATTTCAGGTGAGCCAGCACCCCCACAGTTTAATGTTGCCAGGATTATTTTACTTCTGAAACCAAACAAGGACCGCATACTTCCCTCTTCATACAGAACATCCTCAGTGTTAGATAATAGTAGTGTACACATAGTAACATATAGTAACATAGTTGCTGAGGTTTAAAAAAGACCATTTCTCAATCGAATTCAACCTGTTAGTGATCTACACTGTCTTTTTTTTTAAGACTAATTTTAACTAGTGAATGTTTAGTCGTTATGTCACTTACTCCTATTTTTTTTATTTAATTTTCTTACTATAGTGCATGATTTACCCACCATTACCCTGTATATCCTTATGAATTTATCAAGCCCATTCTTAAAAGTAGTGACCGAGTCCACCATTACTACTCTCTGAGGCAGGGAATTCCAAATACGTATTGTCCTTACTGTGAAGAAACCTTTCCATCTCAGTGTGTGAAATTTCATCTCCTCTAACCTAAGCATGTGTCCACGTGTCCTTTGTGATGATCTTACCAAAAACAAATCCCCCGCTAGCTCTGTGTATTGACCCCTTATATATTTGTAAAT